>NW_026907677.1:7469908-7781155 GCF_028389875.1 Rhea pennata
GGCAACCAGCACTGGCCTAGCACGCACTGCTTCACAAGTGACCTCACAACCACCACCACCAGCAGCAGCCAACACCCTAGCACTGCCCAAAAAGGCACAGAGGCACAAGTGACCTCACAATGCTGCCTACAGCTCTGGCCTCACACCCTGGGCCACAAGGCACCAGCCACAGCACCAATGGCCACACCAAAAGGCACCTCCCAAGGACAAACAGCACCTTCCCACACTGACATATGCCTGCGACGGCCTCACGCAGCACTCACCTCACAGCTGCCAAGAGCAGCCAGGCAACCAGCACTGGTCCAGCACGCACTGCTTCACAAGTGACCTCACAACCACCACCACCAGGAGCAGCCAACACCCTAGCACTGCCTGCCAAGGCACAGAGGCACAAGTGACCTCACAATGCTGCCTCCAGCCCTGCCCTATCACACCCTGGGCAACAAGGCACCAACCACAGCACCAATGGCCAAACCAAATGTACATCCCAAGCACAAACAGCACCTTCCCACACTGACACATGCCTGTGACGGCCTCACGCAGCACTCACCTCACAGCTGCCAAGAGCAGCCAGGCAACCAGCACTGGCCTAGCACGCACTGCTTCACAAGTGACCTCACAACCACCACCACCAGCAGCAGCCAACACCATAGCACTGCCTGCCAAGGCACAGAGGCACAAGTGACCTCACAACGCTGCCTCCAGCTAAGGCCTCTCACCACCTGGGCCACAAGGCACCAGCCACAGCACCAATGGCCACACCAAAAGGCACCTCCCAAGGACAAACAGCACCTTCCCACACTGACACATGCCTGCGACGGCCTCACGCAGCACTCACCTCACAGCTGCCAAGAGCAGCCAGGCAACCAGCACTGGTCCAGCACGCACTGCTTCACAAGTGTCCTCACAACCACCACCACCAGCAGCAGCCAACAACCTAGCACTGCCTGCCAAGGCACAGAGGCACAAGTGACCTCACAATGCTGCATACAGCTAAGGCCTCTCACCACCTGGGCCACAAGGCACCAGCCACAGCACCAATGGCCACACCAAAAGGCACCTCCCAAGGTCAAAGAACACCTTCCCACACTGACACATGCCTGCGACGGCCTCACGCAGCACTCACCTCACATCTGCCAAGAGCAGCCAGGCAACCAGCACTGGCCTAGCACGCACTGCTTCACAAGTGACCTCACAACCACCACCAGCAGCAGCAGCCAACACCCGAGCACTGCCTGCCAAGGCACAGAGGCACAAGTGACCTCACAATGCTGCCTCCAGCTCTGCCCTCTCACCCCCTGAGCCACAAGGCACCAGCCACAGCACCAATGGCCACACCACAAGGCACCTCCCAAGGACAAACAGCACCTTCCCACACTCACACATGCCTGCGATGGCCTCACGCAGCACTCACCTCACAGCTGCCAAGTGCAGCCAGGCAACCAGCACTGGTCCAGCACGCACTGCTTCACAAGTGACCTCACAACCACCACCACCAGCAGCAGCCAACACCCTAGCACTGCCCAAAAAGGCACAGAGGCACAAGTGACCTCACAATGCTGCCTACAGCTGTTCCCTATCACACCCTGGGCCACAAGGCACCAGCCACAGCACCAATGGCCACACCACAAGGCACCTCCCAAGGACAAACAGCACCTTCCCACACTGACACATGCCTGCGACGGCCTCACGCAGCACTCACCTCACAGCTGCCAAGAGTAGCCAGGCAACCAGCACTGGCCTAGCACGCACTGCTTCACAAGTGACCTCACAACCACCACCACCAGCAGCAGCCAACACCCTAGCACTGCCTGCCAAGGCACAGAGGCACAAGTGACCTCACAACACTGCCTCCAGCTCTGGCCTCTCACACCCTGGGTGACAAGGCAAAAGCCACAGCACCAATGGCCACACCAAAAGGCACATCCCAAGGACAAACAGCACCTTCCCACACTGACACATGCCTGCGATGGCCTCACGCAGCACTCACCTCACAGCTGCCAAGAGCAGCCAGGCAACCAGCACTGGCGTAGCACGCACTGCTTCACAAGTGACCTCACAACCACCACCACCAGCAGCAGCCAACACCCTAGCACTGCCCCAAAAGGCACAGAGGCACAAGTGACCTCACAATGCTGCCTCCAGATCTGGCCTCACCCCCTGGGACACAAGGCACCAGCCACAGCACCAATGGCCACACCAAAAGGCACCTCCCAAGGACAAACAGCACCTTCCCACACTGACACATGCCTGCGACGGCCTCACACAGCACTCACCTCACAGCTGCCAAGAGCAGCCAGGCAACCAGCACTGGTCCAGCACGCACTGCTTCACAAGTGACCTCACAACCACCACCACCACCAGCAGCCAACACCCTAGCACTGCCTGCCAAGGCACAGAGGCACAAGTGACCTCACAACGCTGCCTCCAGCTCTGCCCACTCACACCCTGGGCCACAAGGCACCAGCCACAGCACCAATGGCCACACCACAAGGCACCTCCCAAGGACAAACAGCACCTTCCCACACTGACACATGCCTGCGATGGCCTCACGCAGCACTCACCTCACAGCTGCCAAGTGCAGCCAGGCAACCAGCACTGGTCCAGCACGCACTGCTTCACAAGTGACCTCACAACCACCACCACCAGCAGCAGCCAACACCCTAGCACTGCCTGCCAAGGCACAGAGGCACAAGTGACCTCACAATGCTGCCTACAGCTGTTCCCTATCACACCCTGGGCCACAAGGCACCAGCCACAGCACCAATGGCCACACCACAAGGCACCTCCCAAGGACAAACAGCACCTTCCCACACTGACACATGCCTGCGACGGCCTCACGCAGCACTCACCTCACAGCTGCCAAGAGTAGCCAGGCAACCAGCACTGGCCTAGCACGCACTGCTTCACAAGTGACCTCACAACCACCACCACCAGCAGCAGCCAACACCCTAGCACTGCCTGCCAAGGCACAGAGGCACAAGTGACCTCACAACACTGCCTCCAGCTCTGGCCTCTCACACCCTGGGTGACAAGGCAAAAGCCACAGCACCAATGGCCACACCAAAAGGCACATCCCAAGGACAAACAGCACCTTCCCACACTGACACATGCCTGCGATGGCCTCACGCAGCACTCACCTCACAGCTGCCAAGAGCAGCCAGGCAACCAGCACTGGCGTAGCACGCACTGCTTCACAAGTGACCTCACAACCACCACCACCAGCAGCAGCCAACACCCTAGCACTGCCCAAAAAGGCACAGAGGCACAAGTGACCTCACAATGCTGCCTCCAGATCTGGCCTCACCCCCTGGGACACAAGGCACCAGCCACAGCACCAATGGCCACACCAAAAGGCACCTCCCAAGGACAAACAGCACCTTCCCACACTGACACATGCCTGCGACGGCCTCACGCAGCACTCACCTCACAGCTGCCAAGAGCAGCCAGGCAACCAGCACTGGTCCAGCACGCACTGCTTCACAAGTGACCTCACAACCACCACCACCACCAGCAGCCAACACCCTAGCACTGCCTGCCAAGGCACAGAGGCACAAGTGACCTCACAACGCTGCCTCCAGCTCTGCCCTCTCACTCCCTGGAACACAAGGTACCAGCCACAGCACCAATGGCCACACCACAAGGCACCTCCCAAGGACAAACAGCACCTTCCCACACTGACACATGCCTGCGACGGCCTCACGCAGCACTCACCTCACAGCTGCCAAGAGCAGCCAGGCAACCAGCACTGGCCTAGCACGCACTGCTTCACAAGTGTCCTCACAACCACCACCACCAGCAGCAGCCAACACCCTAGCACTGCCTGCCAAGGCACAGAGGCACAAGTGACCTCACAACGCTGCCTCCAGCTCTGGCCTCTCACCCCCTGGGCCACAAGGCACCAGCCACAGCACCAATGGCCACACCAAAACGCACCTCCCAAGGACAAACAGCACCTTCCCACACTGACACATGCCTGCGACGGCCTCACGCAGCACTCACCTCACAGCTGCCAAGAGCACCCAGGCAACCAGCACTGGCCCAGCATGCACTGCTTCACAAGTGACCTCACAACCACCACCACCACCAGCAGCCAACACCCTAGCACTGCCTGCCAAGGCACAGAGGCACAAGTGACCTCACAACGCTGCCTCCAGCTCTGCCCACTCACACCCTGGGCCACAAGGCACCAGCCACAGCACCAATGGCCACACCACAAGGCACCTCCCAAGGACAAACAGCACCTTCCCACACTGACACATGCCTGCGACGGCGTCACGCAGCACTCACCTCACAGCTGCCAAGAGCAGCCAGGCAACCAGCACTGGCCTAGCACGCACTGCTTCACAAGTGTCCTCACAACCACCACCACCAGCAGCAGCCAACACCCTAGCACTGCCTGCCAAGGCACAGAGGCACAAGTGACCTCACAACGCTGCCTCCAGCTCTGCCCTATCACACCCTGGGCCACAAGGCACCAGCCACAGCACCAATGGCCACACCAAAACGCACCTCCCAAGCACAAACAGCACCTTCCCACACTGACACATGCCTGCGACGGCCTCATGCAGCACTCACCTCACAGCTGCAAGAGCAGCCAGGCAACCAGCACTGGACTAGCACGCACTGCTTCACAAGTGACCTCACAACCACCACCACCAGCAGCAGCCAACACCCTAGCACTGCCCGCCAAGGCACAGAGGCACAAGTGACCTCACAATGCTGCCTCCAGCTCTGCCCTATCACACCCTGTGCGACAAGGCACCAGCCACAGCAGCAATGGCCACACCAAAAGGCACCTCCCAAGGTCAAAGAGCACCATCCCACACTGACACATGCCTGCGACGGCCTCACGCAGCACTCACCTCACAGCTGCCAAGAGCAGCCAGGCAACCAGCACTGGCCCAGCACGCACTGCTTCACAAGTGACCTCACAACCACCACCACCACCAGCAGCCAACACCCTAGCACTGCCTGCCAAGGCACAGAGGCACAAGTGACCTCACAACGCTGCCTCCAGCTCTGGCCTCTCACCCCCTGGGCCACAAGGCAGCAGCCACAGCACCAATGGCCACACCAAAAGGCACCTCCCAAGGTCAAAGAGCACCTTCCCACACTGACACATGCCTGCGACGGCCTCACGCAGCACTCACCTCACAGCTGCCAAGAGCAGCCAGGCAACCAGCACTGGTTCAGCACGCACTGCTTCACAAGTGTCCTCACAACCACCACCACCAGCAGCAGCCAACACCCTAGCACTGCCTGCCAAGGCACAGAGGCACAAGTGACCTCACAACGCTGCCTCCAGCTCTGCCCTCTCACGCCCTGGGCCACAAGGCACCAGCCACAGCACCAATGGCCACACCACAAGGCACCTCCCAAGGACAAACAGCACCTTCCCACACTGACACATGCCTGCGACGGCCTCACGCAGCACTCACCTCACAGCTGCCAAGAGCAGCCAGGCAACCAGCACTGGCCTACCACACACTGCTTCACAAGTGACCTCACAACCACCACCACCAGCAGCAGCCAACACCCTAGCACTGCCCAAAAAAGCACAGAGGCACAAGTGACCTCACAATGCTGCCTCCAGATCTGGCCTCACCCCCTGGGCCACAAGGCACCAGCCACAGCACCAATGGCCACACCAAAAGGCACCTCCCAAGGACAAACAGCACCTTCCCACACTGACACATGCCTGCGACGGCCTCACGCAGCACTCACCTCACAGCTGCCAAGAGCAGCCAGGCAACCAGCACTGGTCCAGCACGCACTGCTTCACAAGTGACCTCACAACCACCACCACCAGCAGCAGCCAACACCCTAGCACTGCCTGCCAAGGCACAGAGGCACAAGTGACCTCACAACGCTGCCTCCAGCTCTGCCCTCTCACTCCATGGGACACAAGGTACCAGCCACAGCACCAATGGCCACACCACAAGGCACCTCCCAAGGACAAACAGCACCTTCCCACACTGACACATGCCTGCGACGGCGTCACGCAGCACTCACCTCACACCTGCAAGAGCAGCCAGGCAACCAGCACTGGTTCAGCACGCACTGCTTCACAAGTGACCTCACAACCACCACCACCAGCAGCAGCCAACACCCTAGCACTGCCTGCCAAGGCACAGAGGCACAAGTGACCTCACAACGCTGCCTCCAGCTCTGCCCTCTCACCCCCTGGGACACAAGGCACCAGCCACAGCACCAATGGCCACACCACAAGGCACCTCCCAAGGACAAACAGCACCTTCCCACACTGACACATGCCTGCGACGGCCTCACGCAGCACTCACCTCACAGCTGCCAAGAGCAGCCAGGCAACCAGCACTGGCCTACCACACACTGCTTCACAAGTGACCTCACAACCACCACCACCAGCAGCAGCCAACACCCTAGCACTGCCCAAAAAAGCACAGAGGCACAAGTGACCTCACAATGCTGCCTCCAGATCTGGCCTCACCCCCTGGGCCACAAGGCACCAGCCACAGCACCAATGGCCACACCAAAAGGCACCTCCCAAGGACAAACAGCACCTTCCCACACTGACACATGCCTGCGACGGCCTCACGCAGCACTCACCTCACAGCTGCCAAGAGCAGCCAGGCAACCAGCACTGGTCCTGCACGCACTGCTTCACAAGTGACCTCACAACCACCACCACCAGCAGCAGCCAACACCCTAGCACTGCCTGCCAAGGCACAGAGGCACAAGTGACCTCACAACGCTGCCTCAAGCTCTGCCCTCTCACTCCCTGGGACACAAGGCACCAGCCACAGCACCAATGGCCACACCACAAGGCACCTCCCAAGGACAAACAGCACCTTCCCACACTGACACATGCCTGCGACGGCCTCACGCAGCACTCACCTCACAGCTGCCAAGAGCAGCCAGGCAACCAGCACTGGCCTACCACGCACTGCTTCACAAGTGACCTCACAACCACCACCACCAGCAGCAGCCAACACCATAGCACTGCCTGCCAAGGCACAGAGGCACAAGTGACCTCACAACGCTGCCTCCAGCTAAGGCCTCTCAAAACCTGGGCCACAAGGCACCAGCCACAGCACCAATGGCCACACCAAAAGGCACCTCCCAAGGACAAACAGCACCTACCCGCACTCACACATGCCTGCGACGGCCTCACGCAGCACTCACCTCACAGCTGCCAAGAGCAGCCAGGCAACAAGCACTGGCCTAGCACGCACTGCTTCACAAGTGTCCTCACAACCACCACCACCACCAGCAGCCAACACACTAGCACTGCCCGCCAAGGCAGAGGCACAAGTGACCTCACAACGCTGCCTCCAGCTAAGGCCTCTCACCCCCTGGGCCACAAGGCAGCAGCCACAGCACCAATGGCCACACCAAAAGGCACTTCCCAAGGACAAACAGCACCTTCCCACACTGACACATGCCTGCGACGGCCTCACGCAGCACTCACCTCACAGCTGCCAAGAGCAGCCAGGCAACCAGCACTGGTTCAGCACGCACTGCTTCACAAGTGACCTCACAACCACCACCACCAGCAGCAGCCAACACCCTAGCACTGCCTGCCAAGGCACAGAGGCACAAGTGACCTCACAACGCTGCCTCCAGCTCTGCCCTCTCACCCCCTGGGCCACAAGTCACCAGCCACAGCACCAATGGCCACACCACAAGGCACCTCCCAAGGACAAACAGCACCTTCCCACACTGACACATGCCTGCGACGGCCTCACGCAGCACTCACCTCACAGCTGCCAAGAGCAGCCAGGCAACCAGCACTGGCCTACCACACACTGCTTCACAAGTGACCTCACAACCACCACCACCAGCAGCAGCCAACACCCTAGCACTGCCCAAAAAAGCACAGAGGCACAAGTGACCTCACAATGCTGCCTCCAGATCTGGCCTCACCCCCTGGGCCACAAGGCACCAGCCACAGCACCAATGGCCACACCAAAAGGCACCTCCCAAGGACAAACAGCACCTTCCCACACTGACACATGCCTGCGACGGCCTCACGCAGCACTCACCTCACAGCTGCCAAGAGCAGCCAGGCAACCAGCACTGGTCCAGCACGCACTGCTTCACAAGTGACCTCACAACCACCACCACCACCAGCAGCCAACACCCTAGCACTGCCTGCCAAGGCACAGAGGCACAAGTGACCTCACAACACTGCCTCCAGCTCTGCCCTCTCACCCCCTGGGACACAAGGCACCAGCCACAGCACCAATGGCCACACCAAAAGGCACCTCCCAAGGACAAACAGCACCTTCCCACACTGACACATGCCTGCGATGGCCTCACGCAGCACTCACCTCACAGCTGCCAAGAGCAGCCAGGCAACCAGCACTGGCCTAGCACGCACTGCTTCACAAGTGACCGCACAACCACCACCACCAGCAGTAGCCAACACCCTAGCACTGCCTGCCAAGGCACAGAGGCACAAGTGACCTCACAACGCTGCCTCCAGCTCTGCCCTCTCACACCCTGGGCCACAAGGCACCAGCCACAGCACCAATGGCCACACCACAAGGCACCTCCCAAGGACAAACAGCACCTTCCCACACTGACACATGCCTGCGACGGCGTCACGCAGCACTCACCTCACAGCTGCCAAGAGCAGCCAGGCAACCAGCACTGGCCTAGCACGCACTGCTTCACAAGTGTCCTCACAACCACCACCACCAGCAGCAGCCAACACCCTAGCACTGCCTGCCAAGGCACAGAGGCACAAGTGACCTCACAACGCTGCCTCCAGCTAAGGCCTCTCACCACCTGGGCCACAAGGCACCAGCCACAGCACCAATGGCCACACCAAAAGGCACCTCCCAAGGACAAACAGCACCTTCCCACACTCACACATGCCTGCGACGGCCTCACGCAGCACTCACCTCACAGCTGCCAAGAGCAGCCAGGCAACCAGCACTGGCCTACCACGCACTGCTTCACAAGTGACCTCACAACCACCACCACCAGCAGCAGCCAACACCCTAGCACTGCCCGCCAAGGCACAGAGGCACAAGTGACCTCACAATGCTGCCTCCAGCTCTGCCCTATCACACCCTGTGCGACAGGGCACCAGCCACAGCACCAATGGCCACACCAAAAGGCACCTCCCAAGGTCAAAGAGCACCTTCCCACACTGACACATGCCTGCGACGGCCTCACGCAGCACTCACCTCACAGCTGCCAAGAGCAGCCAGGCAACCAGCACTGGCCCAGCACGCACTGCTTCACAAGTGACCTCACAACCACCACCACCACCAGCAGCCAACACCCTAGCACTGCCTGCCAAGGCACAGAGGCACAAGTGACCTCACAACGCTGCCTCCAGCTCTGCCCTCTCACCCCCTGGGACACAAGGCACCAGCCACAGCACCAATGGCCACACCACAAGGCACCTCCCAAGCACAAACAGCACCTTCCCACACTGACACATGCCTGTGACGGCCTCATGCAGCACTCACCTCACAGCTGCCAAGAGCAGCCAGGCAACCAGCACTGGCCTAGCACGCACTGCTTCACAAGTGACCTCACAATGCTGCCTACAGCTGCTCCCTATCACACCCTGGGCCACAGGGCACTAGCCGCAGCACCAATGGCCACCCCAAAAGGCACCTCCCAAGGACAAACAGCACTTTCCCACACTCACACATGCCTGCCAGGGCCTCACACAGCACTCACCTCACAGCTGCCAAGAGCAGCCAGGTAACCAGCACTGGTCCAGCATGCAAAGCTTCACAAGTGACCTCACAACCACCACCACCAGCAGCAGCCAACACCCGAGCACTGCCCGCCAAGGCACAGAGGCACAAGGGACCTCACAATGCTGCCTCCAGCTCTGGCCTCACACCCTGGGACACAAGGCACCAGCCACAGCACCAATGGCCACACCAAAACGCACCTCCCAAGGACAAACAGCACCTTCCCACACTGACACATGCCTGCGACGGCCTCACGCAGCACTCACCTCACAGCTGCCAAGAGCAGCCAGGCAACCAGCACTGGCCTACCACACACTGCTTCACAAGTGACCTCACAACCACCACCACCAGCAGCAGCCAACACCCTAGCACTGCCTGCCAAGGCACAGAGGCACAAGTGACCTCACAACGCTGCCTCCAGCTCTGCCCTCTCACCCCCTGGGCCACAAGTCACCAGCCACAGCACCAATGGCCACACCACAAGGCACCTCCCAAGGACAAACAGCACCTTCCCACACTGACACATGCCTGCGACGGCCTCACGCAGCACTCACCTCACAGCTGCCAAGAGCAGCCAGGCAACCAGCACTGGCCTACCACACACTGCTTCACAAGTGACCTCACAACCACCACCACCAGCAGCAGCCAACACCCTAGCACTGCCCAAAAAAGCACAGAGGCACAAGTGACCTCACAATGCTGCCTCCAGATCTGGCCTCACCCCCTGGGCCACAAGGCACCAGCCACAGCACCAATGGCCACACCAAAAGGCACCTCCCAAGGACAAACAGCACCTTCCCACACTGACACATGCCTGCGACGGCCTCACGCAGCACTCACCTCACAGCTGCCAAGAGCAGCCAGGCAACCAGCACTGGTCCAGCACGCACTGCTTCACAAGTGACCTCACAACCACCACCACCACCAGCAGCCAACACCCTAGCACTGCCTGCCAAGGCACAGAGGCACAAGTGACCTCACAACACTGCCTCCAGCTCTGCCCTCTCACCCCCTGGGACACAAGGCACCAGCCACAGCACCAATGGCCACACCAAAAGGCACCTCCCAAGGACAAACAGCACCTTCCCACACTGACACATGCCTGCGATGGCCTCACGCAGCACTCACCTCACAGCTGCCAAGAGCAGCCAGGCAACCAGCACTGGCCTAGCACGCACTGCTTCACAAGTGACCGCACAACCACCACCACCAGCAGTAGCCAACACCCTAGCACTGCCTGCCAAGGCACAGAGGCACAAGTGACCTCACAACGCTGCCTCCAGCTCTGCCCTCTCACACCCTGGGCCACAAGGCACCAGCCACAGCACCAATGGCCACACCACAAGGCACCTCCCAAGGACAAACAGCACCTTCCCACACTGACACATGCCTGCGACGGCGTCACGCAGCACTCACCTCACAGCTGCCAAGAGCAGCCAGGCAACCAGCACTGGCCTAGCACGCACTGCTTCACAAGTGTCCTCACAACCACCACCACCAGCAGCAGCCAACACCCTAGCACTGCCTGCCAAGGCACAGAGGCACAAGTGACCTCACAACGCTGCCTCCAGCTAAGGCCTCTCACCACCTGGGCCACAAGGCACCAGCCACAGCACCAATGGCCACACCAAAAGGCACCTCCCAAGGACAAACAGCACCTTCCCACACTCACACATGCCTGCGACGGCCTCACGCAGCACTCACCTCACAGCTGCCAAGAGCAGCCAGGCAACCAGCACTGGCCTACCACGCACTGCTTCACAAGTGACCTCACAACCACCACCACCAGCAGCAGCCAACACCCTAGCACTGCCCGCCAAGGCACAGAGGCACAAGTGACCTCACAATGCTGCCTCCAGCTCTGCCCTATCACACCCTGTGCGACAGGGCACCAGCCACAGCACCAATGGCCACACCAAAAGGCACCTCCCAAGGTCAAAGAGCACCTTCCCACACTGACACATGCCTGCGACGGCCTCACGCAGCACTCACCTCACAGCTGCCAAGAGCAGCCAGGCAACCAGCACTGGCCCAGCACGCACTGCTTCACAAGTGACCTCACAACCACCACCACCACCAGCAGCCAACACCCTAGCACTGCCTGCCAAGGCACAGAGGCACAAGTGACCTCACAACGCTGCCTCCAGCTCTGCCCTCTCACCCCCTGGGACACAAGGCACCAGCCACAGCACCAATGGCCACACCACAAGGCACCTCCCAAGCACAAACAGCACCTTCCCACACTGACACATGCCTGTGACGGCCTCATGCAGCACTCACCTCACAGCTGCCAAGAGCAGCCAGGCAACCAGCACTGGCCTAGCACGCACTGCTTCACAAGTGACCTCACAATGCTGCCTACAGCTGCTCCCTATCACACCCTGGGCCACAGGGCACTAGCCGCAGCACCAATGGCCACCCCAAAAGGCACCTCCCAAGGACAAACAGCACTTTCCCACACTCACACATGCCTGCCAGGGCCTCACACAGCACTCACCTCACAGCTGCCAAGAGCAGCCAGGTAACCAGCACTGGTCCAGCATGCACTGCTTCACAAGTGACCTCACAACCACCACCACCAGCAGCAGCCAACACCCGAGCACTGCCCGCCAAGGCACAGAGGCACAAGGGACCTCACAATGCTGCCTCCAGCTCTGGCCTCACACCCTGGGACACAAGGCACCAGCCACAGCACCAATGGCCACACCAAAACGCACCTCCCAAGGACAAACAGCACCTTCCCACACTGACACATGCCTGCGATGGCCTCACGCAGCACTCACCTCACAGCTGCCAAGAGCAGCCAGGTAACCAGCACTGGTCCAGCACGCACTGCTTCACAAGTGACCTCACAACCACCACCACCAGCAGCAGCCAACACCCAAGCACTGCCTGCCAAGGCACAGAGGCACAAGTGACCTCACAATGCTGCCTCCAGCTCTGCCCTATCACACCCTGGGCCACAAGGCACCAGCCACAGCACCAATGGCCACACCAAAAGGCACCTCCCAAGGACAAACAGCACCTTCCCACACTGACACATGCCTGCGACGGCCTCACGCAGCACTCACCTCACAGCTGCCAAGAGCAGCCAGGCAACCAGCACTGGCCTACCACACACTGCTTCACAAGTGACCTCACAACCACCACCACCAGCAGCAGCCAACACCCTAGCACTGCCCGCCAAGGCACAGAGGCACAAGTGACCTCACAATGCTGCCTCCAGCTCTGCCCTATCACCCCCTGGGCGACAAGGCAACAGCCACAGCACCAATGGCCACACCAAAAGGCACCTCCCAAGGACAAACAGCACCTTCCCACACTGACACATGCCTGCGACGGCCTCACGCAGCACTCACCTCACAGCTGCCAAGAGCAGCCAGGCAACCAGCACTGGCCTAGCACGCACTGCTTCACAAGTGACCTCACAACCACCACCACCAGCAGCAGCCAACACCCTAGCACTGCCCAAAAAGGCACAGAGGCACAAGTGACCTCACAATGCTGCCTCCAGCTCTGGCCTCATACCCTGGGACACAAGTCACCAGCCACAGCACCAATGGCCACACCAAAAGGCACCTCCCAAGCACAAACAGCACCTTCCCACACTGACACATGCCTGCGATGGCCTCATGCAGCAATCACCTCACAGCTGCCAAGAGCAGCCAGGCAACCAGCACTGGTCCAGTATGCACTGCTTCACAAGTGATCTCACAACCACCACCACCAGCAGCAGCCAACACCCTAGCACTGCCCGCCAAGGCACAGAGGCACAAGTGACCTCACAATGCTGCCTACAGCTCTGCCCTCTCACACCCTGGGCCACAAGGGAACAACCACAGCACCAATGGCCACACCAAAACGCACCTCCCAAGGACAAACAGCACCTTCCCACACTGACACATGCCTGCGATGGCCTCACTCAGCACTCAACTCACAGCTGCCAAGAGCAGCCAGGCAACCAGCACTGGCCTAGCATGCACTGCTTCACAAGTGACCTCACAACCACCACCACCAGCAGCAGCCAACACCCTAGCACTGCCTGCCAAGGCACAGAGGCACAAGTGACCTCACAATGCTGCCTACAGCTGTACCCTATCACACCCTGGGACACAAGGCACCAGCCACAGCACCAATGGCCACACCAAAAGGCACCTCCCAAGGACAAACAGCACCTTCCCACACTGACACATGCCTGCGACGGCCTCACGCAGCACTCACCTCACAGCTGCCAAGAGCAGCCAGGCAACCAGCACTGGTCCAGTATGCACTGCTTCACAAGTGATCTCACAACCACCACCACCAGCAGCAGCCAACACCCTAGCACTGCCTGCCAAGGCACAGAGGCACAAGGGACCTCACAATGCTGCCTACAGCTGTACCCTATCACACCCTGGGCCACAAGGCACCAGCCACAGCACCAATGGCCACACCAAAAGGCACCTCCCAAGCACAAACAGCACCTTCCCACACTGACACATGCCTGCCAGGGCCTCACGCAGCACTCACCTCACAGCTGCCTAGAGCAGCCAGGAAACCAGCACTGGCCTAGCACGCACGGCTTCACAAGTGACCTCACAACCACCACCACCACCAGGAGCCAATAACCTAGCACTGCCCGCCAAGGCACAGAGGCACAAGTAACCTCACAATGCTGCCTCCAGCTCTGCCCTATCACACCCTGGGCGACAAGGCAACAGCCACAGCACCAATGGCCACACCAAAAGGCACCTCCCAAGGACAAACAGCACCTTCCCACACTGACACATGCCTGCGACGGTCTCACGCAGCACTCACCTCACAGCTGCCAAGAGCAGCCAGGCAACCAGCAGTGGTCCAGCATGCACTGCTTCACAAGTGACCTCACAACCACCACCACCAGCAGCAGCCAACACCCTAGCACTGCCGAAAAAGGCACAGAGGAACAAGTGACCTCACAATGCTGCCTCCAGCTCTGCCCTATCACACCCTGGGCCACAAGGCACGAGCCACAGCACCAATGGCCACACCAAAAGGCACCTCCCAAGGACAAACAGCACCTTCCCACACTGACACATGCCTGCGACGGCCTCACGCAGCACTCACCTCACAGCTGCCAAGAGCAGCCAGGCAACCAGCACTGGTCCAGCATGCACTGCTTCACAAGTGACCTCACAACCACCACCACCAGCAGCAGCCAACACCCTAGCACTGCAAGCCCAGGCACAGAGGCACAAGTGACCTCATAATGCTGCCTACAGCTCTGCCCTATCACACCCTAGGCCACAAGGCACCAGTCACAGCACCAATGGCCACACCATAAGGCACCTCCCAAGGACAAACAGCACCTTCCCACACTGACACATGCCTGCGACGGCCTCACGCAGCACTCACCTCACAGCTGCCAAGAGCAGCCAGGCAACCAGCACTGGTCCAGCACGCACTGCTTCACAAGTGACCTCACAAACACCACCACCAGCAGCAGCCAACACTCTAGGAATGCCCGCCAAGGCACAGAGGCACAAGTGACCTCACAATGCTGCCTCCAGCTCTGCCCTATCACACCCTGGGCCACAAGGCACCAGCCACAGCACCAATGGCCACACCAAAAGGCACCTCCCAAGGACAAACAGCACCTTCCCACACTGACACATGCCTGCGACGGCCTCACGCAGCACTCACCTCACAGCTGCCAAGAGCAGCCAGGAAACCAGCGCTGGCCTAGCAAGCACTGCTTCACAAGTGACCTCACAACCACCACCACCAGCAGCAGCCAACACCCTAGCACTGCGCGCCAAGGCACAGAGGCACAAGTGACCTCACAATGCTGCCTACAGCTGTTCCCTATCACACCCTGGGCCACAAGGCACCAGCCACAGCACCAATGGCCACCCCAAAAGGCACCTCCCAAGCACAAACAGCACCTTCCCACACTGACACATGCCTGCCAGGGCCTCATGCAGCACTCACCTCACAGCTGCCAAGAGCAGCCAGGCAACCAGCACTGGTCCAGCACGCACTGCTTCACAACTGTCCTCACAACCACCACCACCAGCAGCAGCCAACACCCTAGCACTGCCCGCCAAGGCACAGAGGCACAAGTGACCTCACAATGCTGCCTCCAGCTCTGCCCTATCACACCCTGGGCCACAACGCAACAGCCACAGCACCAATGGCCACACCAAAAGGCACCTCCCACAGATAAACAGCACCTTCCCACACTGACACATGCCTGCCAGGGCCTCACGCAGCACTCACCTCACAGCTGCCAAGAGCAGCCATGCAGCCAGCACTGGCCTAGCACGCACTGCTTCACAAGTGACCTCACAACCACCACCACCAGCAGCAGCCAACACCCGAGCACTGCCTGCCAAGGCACAGAGGCACAAGTGACCTCACAATGCTGCCTACAGCTGTTCCCTATTACACCCTGGGCCACAAGGCACCAGACACAGCACCAATGGCCACACCAAAAGGCACCTCCCAAGGACAAACAGCACCTTCCCACACTGACACATGCCTGCGACGGCCTCACACAGCACTCACCTCACAGCTGCCAAGAGCAGCCAGGCAAACAGCACTGGTCCAGCACACACTGCTTCACAAGTGACCTCACAAATACCACCAGCAGCAGCAGCCAACACCCTAGCACTGCCCACCAAGGCACAGAGGCACAAGTGACCTCACAATGCTGCCTCCAGCTGTTCCCTATCACACCCTGGGACACAAGGCACCAGCCACAGCACCAATGGCCACACCAAAACGCACCTCCCAAGCACAAACAGCACCTTCCCACACTGACACATGCCTGCCAGGGCCTCACACAGCACTCACCTCACAGCTGCCAAGAGCAGCCAGGCAACCAACACTAGTCCAGCACGCACTGCTTCACAAGTGACCTCACAACCACCACCACCACCAGCAGCCAACACCCTAGCACTGCCTGCCAAGGCACAGAGGCACAAGTGACCTCACAACGCTGCCTCCACCTCTGCCCTATCACACCCTGGGCCACAAGGCAACAGCCACAGCACCAATGGCCACACCAAAAGGCACCTCCCAAGGACAAACAGCACCTTCCCACACTGACACATGCCTGCCAGGGCCTCACACAGCACTCACCTCACAGCTGCCAAGAGCAGCCAGGCAACCAGCACTAGTCCAGCACGCACTGCTTCACAAGTGACCTCACAACCACCACCACCACCAGCAGCCAACACCCTAGCACTGCCTGCCAAGGCACAGAGGCACAAGTGGCCTCACAACGCTGTCTCCACCTCTGCCCTATCACACCCTGGGCGACAAGGCAACAGCCACAGCACCAATGGCCACACCAAAAGGCACCTCCCAAGGACAAACAGCACCTTCCCACACTGACACATGCCTGCCATGGACTAACACAGCACTCACCTCACAGCTGCCAAGAGCAGCCAGGCAACCAGCACTGGCCTAGCACGCACTGCTTCACAAGTGACCTCACAACCACCACCACCAGCAGCAGCCAACACCCTAGCACTTCCTGCCAAGGCACAGAGGCACAAGTGACCTCACAACGCTGCCTCCAGCTCTGCCCAATCACACCCTGGGCCACAAGGCACCAGCCACAGCACCAATGGCCACACCAAAAGGCACCTCCCAAGGACAAACAGCACCTTCCCACACTGACACATGCCTGCCAGGGCCTCACGCAGCACTCACCTCACAGCTGCCAAGAGCAGCCAGGCAACCAGCACTGGTCCAGCACGCACTGCTTCACAAGTGACCTCACAACCACCACCACCAGCAGCAGCCAACACCCTAGCACTGCCGAAAAAGGCACAGAGGCACAAGTTACCTCACAACGCTGCCTCCAGCTGTTCCCTATCACACCCTGGGACACAAGGCACCAGCCACAGCACCAATGGCCACACCAAAAGGCACCTCCCAAGGACAAACAGCACCTTGCAACACTGACACATGCCTGTGACGGCCTCACGCAGCACTGACCTCACAGCTGCCAAGAGCAGCCAGGCAACCAGCACTGGTCCAGCACGCACTGCTTCACAAGTGCCCTCACAACCACCACCACCAGCAACAGCCAACACCCTAGCACTGCCCGCCAAGGCACAGAGGCACAAGTGACCTCACAACACTGCCTCCAGCTGTTCCCTATCACACCCTGGGACACAAGGCACCAGCCATAGCACCAATGGCCACACCAAAAGGCACCTCCCAAGCACAAACAGCACCTTCCCACACTGACACATGCCTGCGACGGCCTCACGCAGCACTCACCTCACAGCTGCCAAGAGCAGGCAGGCAACCAGCACTGGCCTAGCACGTACTACTTCTCAAGTGACCTCACAACCACCACCACCAGCAGCAGCCAACACCCTAGCACTGCCTGCCAAGGCACAGAGCCACAAGTGACCTCACAACGCTGCCTCCAGCTCTGCCCTATCACACTCTGGGCCACAAGGCACCAGCCACAGCACCAATGGCCACACCAAATGTACCTCCCAAGGACAAACAGCACCTTCCCACACTGACACATGCCTGCGACGGCCTCACACAGCACTCACCTCACAGCTGCCAAGAGCAGCCAGGCAACCAGCACTGGCCTAGCACGCACTGCTTCACAAGTGACCTCACAACCACCACCACCAGCAGCAGCCAACACCCTAGCACTGCCTGCCAAGGCACAGAGGCACAAGTGACCTCACAATGCTGCCTCCAGCTCTGGCCTCACCCCCTGGGCCACAAGGCACCAGCCACAGCACCAATGGCCACAACAAAAGGCACCTCCCAAGCACAAACAGCACCTTCCTGCACTGACACATGCCTGCCAGGGCCTCACGCAGCACTCACCTCACAGCTGCCAAGAGCAGCCAGGCAACCAGCACTGGCCTAGCACACACTGCTTCACAAGTGACCTCACAACCACCACCACCAGCAGCAGCCAACACCCGAGCACTGCCCGCCAAGGCACAGAGGCACAAGTGACCTCACAATGCTGCCTCCAGCTCTGCCCTCTCACCCCCTGGGCCACAAGGCACCAGCCACAGCACCAATGGCCACACCAAAAGGCACCTCCCAAGGACAAACAGCACCTTCCCACACTCACACATGCCTGCGACGGCCTCACGCAGCACTCACCTCACAGCTGCCAAGAGCAGCCAGGCAACCAGCACTGGTCCAGCACGCACTGCTTCACAAGTGACCTCACAAACACCACCACCAGCAGCAGCCAACAACCTAGCACTGCCCGCCAAGGCACAGAGGCACAAGTGACCTCACAATGCTGCCTACAGCTGTTCCCTATCACACCCTGGGACACAAGGCACCAGCCACAGCACCAATGGCCACACCAAAAGGCACCTCCCAAGGACAAACAGCACCTTCCCACACTGACACATGCCTGCCAGGGCCTCACGCAGCACTCACCTCACAGCTGCCAAGAGCAGCCAGGCAACCAGCACTGTCCTAGCACGTACTGCTTCCCAAGTGACCTCACAACCACCACCACCAGAAGCAGCCAACAGCCTAGCACTGCCTGCCAAGGCACAGAGGCACAAGTGACATCACAATGCTGCCTCCAGCTCTGCCCTATCACACCCTGGGCCACAAGGCACCAGCCACAGCACCAACGGCCACACCAAAAGGCACCTCCCAAGGACAAACAACACCTTCCCACACTGACACATGCCTGCGATGGCCTCACGCAGCACTCACCTCACAGCTGCCTAGAGCAGCCAGGCAGCCAGCACTGGCCTAGCACGTACTACTTCTCAAGTGACCTCACAACCACCACCACCACCAGCAGCCAACACCCTAGCACTGCCCGCCAAGGCACAGAGGCACAAGTGACCTCACAATGCTGCCTCCAGCTGTTCCCTATCACACACTGGGACACAAGGCACCAGCCACAGCACCAATGGCCACACCAAAAGGCACCTCCCAAGGACAAACAGCACCTTCCCACACTGACACATGCCTGCGACGGCCTCACGCAGCACTCACCTCACAGCTGCCAAGAGCAGCCAGGCAACCAGCACTGGCCTAGCACGCACTGCTTCACAAGTGACCTCACAACCACCACCACCAGCAGCAGCCAACACCCTAGCACTGCCTGCCAAGGCACAGAGGCACAAGTGACCTCACAATGCTGCCTCCAGCTCTGCCCTATAACACCCTGGGCCACAAGGCACCAGCCACAGCACCAATGGCCACAACAAAAGGCACCTCCCAAGGACAAACAGCACCTTCCCGCACTGACACATGCCTGCCAGGGCCTCACGCAGCACTCACCTCACAGCTGCCAAGAGCAGCCAGGCAACCAGCACTGGCCTAGCACACACTGCTTCACAAGTGACCTCACAACCACCACCACCAGCAGCAGCCAACACCCGAGCACTGCCCGCCAAGGCACAGAGGCACAAGTGACCTCACAATGCTGCCTACAGCTGTTCCCTATCACACCCTGGGCCACAAGGCACCAGCCACAGCACCAATGGCCACACCAAAAGGCACCTCCCAAGGACAAACAGCACCTTCCCACACTGACACATGCCTGCGACGGCCTCACGCAGCACTCACCTCACAGCTGCCAAGAGCAGCCAGGCAACCAGCACTGGCCTAGCACGTACTGCTTCACAAGTGACCTCACAACCACCACCACCAGCAGCAGCCAACACCCTAGCACTGCCTGCCAAGGCACAGAGGCACAAGTGACCTCACAACGCTGCCTCCAGCTCTGCCCTATCACACTCTGGGCCACAAGGCACCAGCCACAGCACCAATGGCCACACCAAAAGGCACCTCCCAAGGACAAACAGCACCTTCCCACACTCACACATGCCTGCGACGGCCTCACGCAGCACTCACCTCACAGCTGCCAAGAGCAGCCAGGCAACCAGCAGTGGCCTAGCACGCACTGCTTCACAAGTCACCTCACAACCACCACCACCAGCAGCAGCCAACACCCGAGCACTGCCCGCCAAGGCACAGAGGCACAAGTGACCTCACAATGCTGCCTACAGCTGTACCCTATCACACCCTGGGCCACAAGGCACCAGCCACAGCACCAATGGCCACACCAAAAGGCACCTCCCAAGGACAAACAGCACCTTCCCACACTGACACATGCCTGCGACGGCCTCACGCAGCACTCACCTCACAGCTGCCTAGAGCAGCCAGGCAACCAGCACTGGTCCAGCACGCACTGCTTCCCAAGTGACCTCACAACCACCACCACCAGCAGCAGCCAACACCCTAGCACTGCCCGCCAAGGCACAGAGGCACAAGTGACCTCACAACGCTGCCTCCAGCTCTGCCCTCTCACCCCCTGGGCCACAAGGCACCAGCCACAGCACCAATGGCCACACCAAAAGGCACCTCCCAAGGACAAACAGCACCTTCCCACACTCACACATGCCTGCGACGGCCTCACGCAGCACTCACCTCACAGCTGCCAAGAGCAGCCAGGCAACCAGCACTGGTCCAGCACGCACTGCTTCACAAGTGACCTCACAAACACCACCACCAGCAGCAGCCAACAACCTAGCACTGCCCGCCAAGGCACAGAGGCACAAGTGACCTCACAATGCTGCCTACAGCTGTTCCCTATCACACCCTGGGACACAAGGCACCAGCCACAGCACCAATGGCCACACCAAAAGGCACCTCCCAAGGACAAACAGCACCTTCCCACACTGACACATGCCTGCCAGGGCCTCACGCAGCACTCACCTCACAGCTGCCAAGAGCAGCCAGGCAACCAGCACTGGCCTAGCACGTACTGCTTCCCAAGTGACCTCACAACCACCACCACCAGAAGCAGCCAACAGCCTAGCACTGCCTGCCAAGGCACAGAGGCACAAGTGACATCACAATGCTGCCTCCAGCTCTGCCCTATCACACCCTGGGCCACAAGGCACCAGCCACAGCACCAACGGCCACACCAAAAGGCACCTCCCAAGGACAAACAGCACCTTCCCACACTGACACACGCCTGCGATGGCCTCACGCAGCACTCACCTCACAGCTGCCTAGAGCAGCCAGGCAGCCAGCACTGGCCTAGCACGTACTACTTCTCAAGTGACCTCACAACCACCACCACCAGCAGCAGCCAACACCCTAGCACTGCCCGCAAAGACACAGAGGCACAAGTGACCTCACAATGCTGCCTCCAGCTGTTCCCTATCACACCCTGGGACACAAGGCACCAGCCACAGCACCAATGGCCACACCAAAAGGCACCTCCCAAGGACAAACAGCACCTTCCCACACTGACACATGCCTGCGACGGCCTCACACAGCACTCACCTCACAGCTGCCAAGAGCAGCCAGGCAACCAGCACTGGCCTAGCACGCACTGCTTCACAAGTGACCTCACAACCACCACCACCAGCAGCAGCCAACACCCTAGCACTGCCTGCCAAGGCACAGAGGCACAAGTGACCTCACAATGCTGCCTCCAGCTCTGCCCTATAACACCCTGGGCCACAAGGCACCAGCCACAGCACCAATGGCCACAACAAAAGGCACCTCCCAAGGACAAACAGCACCTTCCCGCACTGACACATGCCTGCCAGGGCCTCACGCAGCACTCACCTCACAGCTGCCAAGAGCAGCCAGGCAACCAGCACTGGCCTAGCACACACTGCTTCACAAGTGACCTCACAACCACCACCACCAGCAGCAGCCAACACCCGAGCACTGCCCGCCAAGGCACAGAGGCACAAGTGACCTCACAATGCTGCCTACAGCTGTTCCCTATCACACCCTGGGCCACAAGGCACCAGCCACAGCACCAATGGCCACACCAAAAGGCACCTCCCAAGGACAAACAGCACCTTCCCACACAGACACATGCCTGCGACGGCCTCACGCAGCACTCACCTCACAGCTGCCAAGAGCAGCCAGGCAACCAGCACTGGCCTAGCACGTACTGCTTCACAAGTGACCTCACAACCACCACCACCAGCAACAGCCAACACCCTAGCACTGCCGAAAAAGGCACAGAGGCACAAGTTACCTCACAACGCTGCCTCCAGCTGTTCCCTATCATACCCTGGGCCACGAGGCAACAGCCACAGCACCAATGGCCACACCAAAAGGCACCTCCCAAGGACAAACAGCACCTTGCAACACTGACACATGCCTGTGACGGCCTCACGCAGCACTGACCTCACAGCTGCCAAGAGCAGCCAGGCAACCAGCACTGGTCCAGCACGCACTGCTTCACAAGTGCCCTCACAACCACCACCACCAGCAACAGCCAACACCCTAGCACTGCCCGCCAAGGCACAGAGGCACAAGTGACCTCACAACACTGCCTCCAGCTCTGGCCTCACCCCCTGGGCCACAAGGCACCAGCCACAGCACCAATGGCCACAACAAAAGGCACCTCCCAAGCACAAACAGCACCTTCCTGCACTGACACATGCCTGCCAGGGCCTCACGCAGCACTCACCTCACAGCTGCCAAGAGCAGCCAGGCAACCAGCACTGGCCTAGCACACACTGCTTCACAAGTGACCTCACAACCACCACCACCAGCAGCAGCCAACACCCGAGCACTGCCCGCCAAGGCACAGAGGCACAAGTGACCTCACAATGCTGCCTACAGCTGTTCCCTATCACACCCTGGGCCACAAGGCACCAGCCACAGCACCAATGGCCACACCAAAAGGCACCTCCCAAGGACAAACAGCACCTTCCCACACTGACACATGCCTGCGACGGCCTCACACAGCACTCACCTCACAGCTGCCTAGAGCAGCCAGGCAACCAGCACTGGTCCAGCACGCACTGCTTCCCAAGTGACCTCACAACCACCACCACCAGCAGCAGCCAACACCCTAGCACTGCCCGCCAAGGCACAGAGGCACAAGTGACCTCACAACGCTGCCTCCAGCTCTGCCCTCTCACCCCCTGGGCCACAAGGCACCAGCCACAGCACCAATGGCCACACCAAAAGGCACCTCCCAAGGACAAACAGCACCTTCCCACACTCACACATGCCTGCGACGGCCTCACGCAGCACTCACCTCACAGCTGCCAAGAGCAGCCAGGCAACCAGCACTGGTCCAGCACGCACTGCTTCACAAGTGACCTCACAAACACCACCACCAGCAGCAGCCAACAACCTAGCACTGCCCGCCAAGGCACAGAGGCACAAGTGACCTCACAATGCTGCCTACAGCTGTTCCCTATCACACCCTGGGACACAAGGCACCAGCCACAGCACCAATGGCCACACCAAAAGGCACCTCCCAAGGACAAACAGCACCTTCCCACACTGACACATGCCTGCCAGGGCCTCACGCAGCACTCACCTCACAGCTGCCAAGAGCAGCCAGGCAACCAGCACTGGCCTAGCACGTACTGCTTCCCAAGTGACCTCACAACCACCACCACCAGAAGCAGCCAACAGCCTAGCACTGCCTGCCAAGGCACAGAGGCACAAGTGACATCACAATGCTGCCTCCAGCTCTGCCCTATCACACCCTGGGCCACAAGGCACCAGCCACAGCACCAACGGCCACACCAAAAGGCACCTCCCAAGGACAAACAGCACCTTCCCACACTGACACATGCCTGCCAGGGCCTCACGCAGCACTCACCTCACAGCTGCCAAGAGCAGCCAGGCAACCAGCACTGGTCCAGCACGCACTGCTTCACAAGTGACCTCACAACCACCACCACCAGCAGCAGCCAACACCCTAGCACTGCCTGCCAAGGCACAGAGGCACAAGTGACCTCACAACGCTGCCTCCAGCTCTGCCCTATCACACCCTGAGCCACAAGGCACCAGCCACAGCACCAATGGCCACACCAAAAGGCACCTCCCAAGCACAAACAGCACCTTCCCACACTGACACATGCCTGCGACGGCCTCACGCAGCACTCACCTCACAGCTGCCAAGAGCAGCCAGGCAACCAGCACTGGTCCAGCACGCACTGCTTCACAAGTGACCTCACAAACACCACCACCAGCAGCAGCCAACAACCTAGCACTGCCCGCCAAGGCACAGAGGCACAAGTGACCTCACAATGCTGCCTACAGCTGTTCCCTATCACACCCTGGGACACAAGGCACCAGCCACAGCACCAATGGCCACACCAAAAGGCACCTCCCAAGGACAAACAGCACCTTCCCACACTGACACATGCCTGCCAGGGCCTCACGCAGCACTCACCTCACAGCTGCCAAGAGCAGCCAGGCAACCAGCACTGTCCTAGCACGTACTGCTTCCCAAGTGACCTCACAACCACCACCACCAGAAGCAGCCAACAGCCTAGCACTGCCTGCCAAGGCACAGAGGCACAAGTGACATCACAATGCTGCCTCCAGCTCTGCCCTATCACACCCTGGGCCACAAGGCACCAGCCACAGCACCAACGGCCACACCAAAAGGCACCTCCCAAGGACAAACAGCACCTTCCCACACTGACACATGCCTGCGATGGCCTCACGCAGCACTCACCTCACAGCTGCCTAGAGCAGCCAGGCAGCCAGCACTGGCCTAGCACGTACTACTTCTCAAGTGACCTCACAACCACCACCACCAGCAGCAGCCAACACCCTAGCACTGCCCGCCAAGGCACAGAGGCACAAGTGACCTCACAATGCTGCCTCCAGCTGTTCCCTATCACACACTGGGACACAAGGCACCAGCCACAGCACCAATGGCCACACCAAAAGGCACCTCCCAAGGACAAACAGCACCTTCCCACACTGACACATGCCTGCGACGGCCTCACGCAGCACTCACCTCACAGCTGCCAAGAGCAGCCAGGCAACCAGCACTGGCCTAGCACGCACTGCTTCACAAGTGACCTCACAACCACCACCACCAGCAGCAGCCAACACCCTAGCACTGCCTGCCAAGGCACAGAGGCACAAGTGACCTCACAATGCTGCCTCCAGCTCTGCCCTATAACACCCTGGGCCACAAGGCACCAGCCACAGCACCAATGGCCACAACAAAAGGCACCTCCCAAGGACAAACAGCACCTTCCCGCACTGACACATGCCTGCCAGGGCCTCACGCAGCACTCACCTCACAGCTGCCAAGAGCAGCCAGGCAACCAGCACTGGCCTAGCACACACTGCTTCACAAGTGACCTCACAACCACCACCACCAGCAGCAGCCAACACCCGAGCACTGCCCGCCAAGGCACAGAGGCACAAGTGACCTCACAATGCTGCCTACAGCTGTTCCCTATCACACCCTGGGCCACAAGGCACCAGCCACAGCACCAATGGCCACACCAAAAGGCACCTCCCAAGGACAAACAGCACCTTCCCACACTGACACATGCCTGCGACGGCCTCACGCAGCACTCACCTCACAGCTGCCAAGAGCAGCCAGGGAACCAGCACTGGCCTAGCACGTACTGCTTCACAAGTGACCTCACAACCACCACCACCAGCAGCAGCCAACACCCTAGCACTGCCTGCCAAGGCACAGAGGCACAAGTGACCTCACAACGCTGCCTCCAGCTCTGCCCTATCACACTCTGGGACACAAGGCACCAGCCACAGCACCAATGGCCACACCAAAAGGCACCTCCCAAGGACAAACAGCACCTTCCCACACTCACACATGCCTGCGACGGCCTCACGCAGCACTCACCTCACAGCTGCCAAGAGCAGCCAGGCAACCAGCAGTGGCCTAGCACGCACTGCTTCACAAGTCACCTCACAACCACCACCACCAGCAGCAGCCAACACCCGAGCACTGCCCGCCAAGGCACAGAGGCACAAGTGACCTCACAATGCTGCCTACAGCTGTACCCTATCACACCCTGGGCCACAAGGCACCAGCCACAGCACCAATGGCCACACCAAAAGGCACCTCCCAAGGACAAACAGCACCTTCCCACACTGACACATGCCTGCGACGGCCTCACGCAGCACTCACCTCACAGCTGCCTAGAGCAGCCAGGCAACCAGCACCGGCCTAGCACGTACTACTTCACAAGTGACCTCACAACCACCACCACCAGCAGCAGCCAACACCCTAGCACTTCCTGCCAAGGCACAGAGGCACAAGTGACCGCACAACGCTGCCTCCAGCTCTGCCCTATCACCCCCTGGGCCACAAGGCACCAGCCACAGCACCAATGGCCACACCAAAAGGCACCTCCCAAGGACAAACAGCACCTTCCCACACTGACACATGCCTGCGACGGCCTCACGCAGCACTCACCTCACAGCTGCCTAGAGCAGCCAGGCAACCAGCACTGGTCCAGCACGCACTGCTTCACAAGTGACCTCACAACCACCACCACCAGCAGCAGCCAACACCCTAGCACTGCCTGCCAAGGCACAGAGGCACAAGTGACCTCACAATGCTGCCTCCAGCTCTGGCCTCACACCCTGGGACACAAGGCACCAGCCACAGCACCAATGGCCACACCAAAAGGCACCTCCCAAGGACAAACAGCACCTTCCCACAATGACACATGCCTGCCAGGGCCTCACGCAGCACTCACCTCACAGCTGCCAAGAGCAGCCAGGCAACCAGCACTGGTCCAGCACGCACTGCTTCACAAGTGACCTCACAACCACCACCACCAGCAGCAGCCAACACCCTAGCACTGCCTGCCAAGGCACAGAGGCACAAGTGACCTCACAACGCTGCCTCCAGCTCTGCCCTATCACACCCTGAGCCACAAGGCACCAGCCACAGCACCAATGGCCACACCAAAAGGCACCTCCCAAGCACAAACAGCACCTTCCCACACTGACACATGCCTGCGACGGCCTCACGCAGCACTCACCTCACAGCTGCCAAGAGCAGCCAGGCAACCAGCACTGGTCCAGCACGCACTGCTTCACAAGTGACCTCACAACCACCACCACCAGCAGCAGCCAACACCCTAGCACTGCCCGCCAAGGCACAGAGGCACAAGTGACCTCACAATTCTGCCTACAGCTGTTCCCTATCACACCCTGGGCCACAAGGCACCAGCCACAGCACCAATGGCCACACCAAAAGGCACCTCCCAAGGACAAACAGCACCTTCCCACACTGACACATGCCTGCGACGGCCTCACGCAGCACTCACCTCACAGCTGCCAAGAGCAGCCAGGCAACCAGCACTGGCCTAGCACACACTGCTTCACAAGTGACCTCACAACCACCACCACCAGCAGCAGCCAACACCCGAGCACTGCCCGCCAAGGCACAGAGGCACAAGTGACCTCACAATGCTGCCTACAGCTGTTCCCTATCACACCCTGGGCCACAAGGCACCAGCCACAGCACCAATGGCCACACCAAAAGGCACCTCCCAAGGACAAACAGCACCTTCCCACACTGACACATGCCTGCGACGGCCTCATGCAGCACTCACCTCACAGCTGCCAAGAGCAGCCAGGCAACCAGCACTGGCCTAGCACGTACTGCTTCCCAAGTGACCTCACAACCACCACCACCAGCAGCAGCCAACACCCTAGCACTGCCCGCCAAGGCACAGAGGCACAAGTGACCTCACAACGCTGCCTCCAGCTCTGCCCTATCACACCCTGGGCCACAAGGCAACAGCCACAGCACCAATGGCCACACCAAAAGGCACCTCCCAAGGACAAACAGCACCTTCCCACACTGACACATGCCTGCGACGGCCTCACGCAGCACTCACCTCACAGCTGCCAAGAGCAGCCAGGCAACCAGCACTGGCCTAGCACGTACTGCTTCACAAGTGACCTCACAACCACCACCACCAGCAGCAGCCAACACCCTAGCACTGCCTGCCAAGGCACAGAGGCACAAGTGACCTCACAATGCTGCCTCCAGCTCTGGCCTCACCCCCTGGGCCACAAGGCACCAGCCACAGCACCAATGGCCACACCAAAAGGCACCTCCCAAGGACAAACAGCACCTTCCCAAACTGACACATGCCTGCCAGGGCCTCACGCAGCACTCACCTCACAGCTGCCAAGAGCAGCCAGGCAACCAGCACTGGTCCAGCACGCACTGCTTCACAAGTGACCTCACAACCACCACCACCACCAGCAGCCAACACCCTAGCACTTCCTGCCAAGGCACAGAGGCACAAGTGACCTCACAACGCTGCCTCCAGCTCTGCCCTATCACACCCTGGGCCACAAGACAACAGCCACAGCACCAATGGCCACACCAAAAGGCACCTCCCAAGGACAAACAGCACCTTCCCACACTGACACATGCCTGCGATGGACTAACACAGCACTCACCTCACAGCTGCCAAGAGCAGCCAGGCAACCAGCACTGGCCTAGCATGCACTGCTTCACAAGTGACCTCACAAACACCACCACCAGCAGCAGCCAACACCCTAGCATTGCCTGCCAAGGCACAGAGGCACAAGTGACCTCACAATGCTGCCTACAGCTGTTCCCTATCACACCCTGGGAGACAAGGCACCAGCCACAGCACCAATGGCCACACCAAAAGGCACCTCCCAAGGACAAACAGCACCTTCCCACACTGACACATGCCTGCGACGGCCTCACACAGCACTCACCTCACAGCTGCCAAGAGCAGCCAGGCAACCAGCACTGGCCTAGCACGTACTGCTTCACAAGTGACCTCACAACCACCACCACCAGCAGCAGCCAACACCCGAGCACTGCCTGCCAAGGCACAGAGGCACAAGTGACCTCACAATGCTGCCTCCAGCTCTGGCCTCACCCCCTGGGCCACAAGGCACCAGCCACAGCACCAATGGCCACACCAAAAGGCACCTCCCAAGGACAAACAGCACATTCCCACACTGACACATGCCTGCGACGGCCTCACACAGCACTCACCTCACAGCTGCCAAGAGCAGCCAGGCAACCAGCACTGGCCTAGCACACACTGCTTCACAAGTGACCTCACAACCACCACCAACAGCAGCAGCCAACACCCGAGCACTGCCCGCCAAGGCACAGAGGCACAAGTGACCTCAGAATGCTGCCTACAGCTGTTCCCTATCACACCCTGGGACACAAGGCACCAGCCACAGCACCAATGGCCACACCAAAAGGCACCTCCCAAGGACAAACAGCACCTTGCCACACTCACACATGCCTGCGACGGCCTCACGCAGCACTCACCTCACAGCTGCCTAGAGCAGCCAGGCAACCAGCACTGGCCTAGCACACACTGCTTCCCAAGTGACCTCACAACCACCACCACCAGCAGCAGCCAACACCCTAGCACTGCCTGCCAAGGCACAGAGGCACAAGTGACCTCACAACGCTGCCTCCAGCTCTGCCCTATAACACTCTGGGCCACAAGGCACCAGCCACAGCACCAATGGCCACACCAAAAGGCACCTCCCAAGGACAAACAGCACCTTCCCACACTGACACATGCCTGCGACGGCCTCACACAGCACTCACCTCACAGCTGCCAAGAGCAGCAAGGCAACCAGCACTGGCCTAGCACGTACTGCTTCACAAGTGACCTCACAACCACCACCACCAGCAGCAGCCAACACCCGAGCACTGCCTGCCAAGGCACAGAGGCACAAGTGACCTCACAATGCTGCCTCCAGCTCTGGCCTCACACCCTGGGACACAAGGCACCAGCCACAGCACCAATGGCCACACCAAAAGGCACCTCCCAAGGACAAACAGCACCTTCCCACACTGACACATGCCTGCGACGGCCTCACACAGCACTCACCTCACAGCTGCCAAGAGCAGCCAGGCAACCAGCACTGGCCTAGCACACACTGCTTCACAAGTGACCTCACAACCACCACCACCAGCAGCAGCCAACACCCGAGCACTGCCGCCAAGGCACAGAGGCACAAGTGACCTCAGAATGCTGCCTACAGCTGTTCCCTATCACACCCTGGGACACAAGGCACCAGCCACAGCACCAATGGCCACACCAAAAGGCACCTCCCAAGGACAAACAGCACCTTCCCACACTGACACATGCCTGCGACGGCCTCACGCAGCACTCACCTCACAGCTGCCTAGAGCAGCCAGGCAACCAGCACTGGCCTAGCACACACTGCTTCCCAAGTGACCTCACAACCACCACCACCAGCAGCAGCCAACACCCTAGCACTGCCTGCCAAGGCACAGAGGCACAAGTGACCTCACAACGCTGCCTCCAGCTCTGCCCTATAACACTCTGGGCCACAAGGCACCAGCCACAGCACCAATGGCCACACCAAAAGGCACCTCCCAAGGACAAACAGCACCTTCCCACACTGACACATGCCTGCGACGGCCTCACACAGCACTCACCTCACAGCTGCCAAGAGCAGCAAGGCAACCAGCACTGGCCTAGCACGTACTGCTTCACAAGTGACCTCACAACCACCACCACCAGCAGCAGCCAACACCCGAGCACTGCCTGCCAAGGCACAGAGGCACAAGTGACCTCACAATGCTGCCTCCAGCTCTGGCCTCACACCCTGGGACACAAGGCACCAGCCACAGCACCAATGGCCACACCAAAAGGCACCTCCCAAGGACAAACAGCACCTTCCCACACTGACACATGCCTGCGACGGCCTCACACAGCACTCACCTCACAGCTGCCAAGAGCAGCCAGGCAACCAGCACTGGCCTAGCACACACTGCTTCACAAGTGACCTCACAACCAGCACCACCAGCAGCAGCCAACACCCGAGCACTGCCGCCAAGGCACAGAGGCACAAGTGACCTCAGAATGCTGCCTACAGCTGTTCCCTATCACACCCTGGGACACAAGGCACCAGCCACAGCACCAATGGCCACACCAAAAGGCACCTCCCAAGGACAAACAGCACCTTCCCACACTGACACATGCCTGCGACGGCCTCACGCAGCACTCACCTCACAGCTGCCTAGAGCAGCCAGGCAACCAGCACTGGCCTAGCACACACTGCTTCCCAAGTGACCTCACAACCACCACCACCAGCAGCAGCCAACACCCTAGCACTGCCCGCCAAGGCACAGAGGCACAAGTGACCTCACAACGCTGCCTCCAGCTCTGCCCTATCACACCCTGGGCCACAAGGCAAAAGCCACAGCACCAATGGCCACACCAAAAGGCACCTCCCAAGGACAAACAGCACCTTCCCACACTGACACATGCCTGCGACGGCCTCACGCAGCACTCACCTCACAGCTGCCAAGAGCAGCCAGGCAACCAGCACTGGTCCAGCACGCACTGCTTCACAAGTGACCTCAAAACCACCACCACCAGCAGCAGCCAACACCCTAGCACTGCCTGCCAAGGCACAGAGGCACAAGTGACCTCACAACGCTGCCTCCAGCTCTGCCCTATCACACCCTGGGCCACAAGGCACCAGCCACAGCACCAATGGCCACACCAAAAGGCACCTCCCAAGCACAAACAGCACCTTCCCACACTGACACATGCCTGCGACGGCCTCACGCAGCACTCACCTCACAGCTGCCAAGAGCAGCCAGGCAACCAGCACTGGCCTAGCACGTACTGCTTCACAAGTGACCTCACAACCACCACCACCACCAGCAGCCAACACCCTAGCACTGCCCAAAAAGGCACAGAGGCACAAGTGACCTCACAATGCTGCCTCCAGCTCTGCCCTATCACACCCTGGGCAACAAGGCACCAGCCACAGCACCAATGGCCACACCAAAAGGCACCTCCCAAGGACAAACAGCACCTTCCCACACTGACACATGCCTGCGATGGCCTCACGCAGCACTCACCTCACAGCTGCCAAGAGCACCAAGGCAACCAGCACTGGCCTAGCACGCACTGCTTCACAAGTGACCTCACAACCACCACCACCAGCAGCAGCCAACACCCTAGCACTGCCTGCCAAGGCACAGAGGCACAAGTGACCTCACAATGCTGCCTCCAGCTCTGGCCTCACCCCCTGGGCCACAAGGCACCAGCCACAGCACCAATGGCCACACCAAAAGGCACCTCCCAAGGACAAACAGCACTTTCCCACACTGACACATGCCTGCCAGGGCCTCACGCAGCACTCACCTCACAGCTGCCAAGAGCAGCCAGGCAACCAGCACTGGTCCAGCACGCACTGCTTCACAAGTGACCTCACAACCACCACCAGCAGCAGCAGCCAACACCCTAGCACTTCCTGCCAAGGCACAGAGGCACAAGTGACCTCACAACGCTGCCTCCAGCTCTGCGCTATCACACCCTGGGCCACAAGGCACCAGCCACAGCACCAATGGCCACACCAAAAGGCACCTCCCAAGCACAAACAGCACCTTCCCACACTGACACATGCCTGCCAGGGCCTCACGCAGCACTCACCTCACAGCTGCCAAGAGCAGCCAGGCTACCAGCACTGGCCTAGCATACACTGCTTCACAAGTGACCTCACAACCACCACCACCAGCAGCAGCCAACACCCTAGCACTGCCTGCCAAGGCACAGAGGCACAAGTGACCTCACAACGCTGCCTCCAGCTCTGCCCTATCACACCCTGGGCCACAAGGCAACAGCCACAGCACCAATGGCCACACCAAAAGGCACCTCCCAAGCACAAACAGCACCTTCCCACACTGACACATGCCTGCCAGGGCCTCACGCAGCACTCACCTCACAGCTGCCAAGAGCAGCCAGGCAACCAGCACTGGTCCAGCACGCACTGCTTCACAAGTGACCTCAAAACCACCACCACCAGCAGCAGCCAACACCCTAGCACTGCCTGCCAAGGCACAGAGGCACAAGTGACCTCACAACGCTGCCTCCAGCTCTGCCCTATCACACCCTGGGCCACAAGGCACCAGCCACAGCACCAATGGCCACACGAAAAGGCACCTCCCAAGCACAAACAGCACCTTCCCACACTGACACATGCCTGCGACGGCCTCACGCAGCACTCACCTCACAGCTGCCAAGAGCAGCCAGGCAACCAGCACTGGCCTAGCACGTACTGCTTCACAAGTGACCTCACAACCACCACCACCACCAGCAGCCAACACCCTAGCACTGCCCAAAAAGGCACAGAGGCACAAGTGACCTCACAATGCTGCCTCCAGCTCTGCCCTATCACACCCTGGGCAACAAGGCACCAGCCACAGCACCAATGGCCACACCAAAAGGCACCTCCCAAGGACAAACAGCACCTTCCCACACTGACACATGCCTGCGATGGCCTCACGCAGCACTCACCTCACAGCTGCCAAGAGCACCAAGGCAACCAGCACTGGCCTAGCACGCACTGCTTCACAAGTGACCTCACAACCACCACCACCAGCAGCAGCCAACACCCTAGCACTGCCTGCCAAGGCACAGAGGCACAAGTGACCTCACAATGCTGCCTCCAGCTCTGGCCTCACCCCCTGGGCCACAAGGCACCAGCCACAGCACCAATGGCCACACCAAAAGGCACCTCCCAAGGACAAACAGCACTTTCCCACACTGACACATGCCTGCCAGGGCCTCACGCAGCACTCACCTCACAGCTGCCAAGAGCAGCCAGGCAACCAGCACTGGTCCAGCACGCACTGCTTCACAAGTGACCTCACAACCACCACCAGCAGCAGCAGCCAACACCCTAGCACTTCCTGCCAAGGCACAGAGGCACAAGTGACCTCACAACGCTGCCTCCAGCTCTGCCCTATCACACCCTGGGCAACAAGGCACCAGCCACAGCACCAATGGCCACACCAAAAGGCACCTCCCAAGGACAAACAGCACCTTCCCACACTGACACATGCCTGCGATGGCCTCACGCAGCACTCACCTCACAGCTGCCAAGAGCACCAAGGCAACCAGCACTGGCCTAGCACGCACTGCTTCACAAGTGACCTCACAACCACCACCACCAGCAGCAGCCAACACCCTAGCACTGCCTGCCAAGGCACAGAGGCACAAGTGACCTCACAATGCTGCCTCCAGCTCTGGCCTCACCCCCTGGGCCACAAGGCACCAGCCACAGCACCAATGGCCACACCAAAAGGCACCTCCCAAGGACAAACAGCACTTTCCCACACTGACACATGCCTGCCAGGGCCTCACGCAGCACTCACCTCACAGCTGCCAAGAGCAGCCAGGCAACCAGCACTGGTCCAGCACGCACTGCTTCACAAGTGACCTCACAACTACCACCAGCAGCAGCAGCCAACACCCTAGCACTTCCTGCCAAGGCACAGAGGCACAAGTGACCTCACAACGCTGCCTCCAGCTCTGCGCTATCACCCCCTGGGCCACAAGGCACCAGCCACAGCACCAATGGCCACACCAAAAGGCACCTCCCAAGGACAAACAGCACCTTCCCACACTGACACATGCCTGCCAGGGCCTCACGCAGCACTCACCTCACAGCTGCCAAGAGCAGCCAGGCTACCAGCACTGGCCTAGCATACACTGCTTCACAAGTGACCTCAAAACCACCACCACCAGCAGCAGCCAACACCCTAGCACTGCCTGCCAAGGCACAGAGGCACAAGTGACCTCACAACGCTGCCTCCAGCTCTGCCCTATCACACCCTGGGCCACAAGGCACCAGCCACAGCACCAATGGCCACACCAAAAGGCACCTCCCAAGCACAAACAGCACCTTCCCACACTGACACATGCCTGCGACGGCCTCACGCAGCACTCACCTCACAGCTGCCAAGAGCAGCCAGGCAACCAGCACTGGCCTAGCACGTACTGCTTCACAAGTGACCTCACAACCACCACCACCACCAGCAGCCAACACCCTAGCACTGCCCAAAAAGGCACAGAGGCACAAGTGACCTCACAATGCTGCCTCCAGCTCTACCCTATCACACCCTGGGCAACAAGGCACCAGCCACAGCACCAATGGCCACACCAAAAGGCACCTCCCAAGGACAAACAGCACCTTCCCACACTGACACATGCCTGCGATGGCCTCACGCAGCACTCACCTCACAGCTGCCAAGAGCACCAAGGCAACCAGCACTGGCCTAGCACGCACTGCTTCACAAGTGACCTCACAACCACCACCACCAGCAGCAGCCAACACCCTAGCACTGCCTGCCAAGGCACAGAGGCACAAGTGACCTCACAATGCTGCCTCCAGCTCTGGCCTCACCCCCTGGGCCACAAGGCACCAGCCACAGCACCAATGGCCACACCAAAAGGCACCTCCCAAGGACAAACAGCACTTTCCCACACTGACACATGCCTGCCAGGGCCTCACGCAGCACTCACCTCACAGCTGCCAAGAGCAGCCAGGCAACCAGCACTGGTCCAGCACGCACTGCTTCACAAGTGACCTCACAACCACCACCAGCAGCAGCAGCCAACACCCTAGCACTTCCTGCCAAGGCACAGAGGCACAAGTGACCTCACAACGCTGCCTCCAGCTCTGCGCTATCACACCCTGGGCCACAAGGCACCAGCCACAGCACCAATGGCCACACCAAAAGGCACCTCCCAAGGACAAACAGCACCTTCCCACACTGACACATGCCTGCGACGGCCTCACACAGCACTCACCTCACAGCTGCCAAGAGCAGCCAGGCAACCAGCACTGGCCTAGCACACACTGCTTCACAAGTGACCTCACAACCAGCACCACCAGCAGCAGCCAACACCCGAGCACTGCCGCCAAGGCACAGAGGCACAAGTGACCTCAGAATGCTGCCTACAGCTGTTCCCTATCACACCCTGGGACACAAGGCACCAGCCACAGCACCAATGGCCACACCAAAAGGCACCTCCCAAGGACAAACAGCACCTTCCCACACTGACACATGCCTGCGACGGCCTCACGCAGCACTCACCTCACAGCTGCCTAGAGCAGCCAGGCAACCAGCACTGGCCTAGCACACACTGCTTCCCAAGTGACCTCACAACCACCACCACCAGCAGCAGCCAACACCCTAGCACTGCCCGCCAAGGCACAGAGGCACAAGTGACCTCACAATGCTGCCTCCAGCTCTGCCCTATCACACCCTGGGCCACAAGGCAAAAGCCACAGCACCAATGGCCACACCAAAAGGCACCTCCCAAGGACAAACAGCACCTTCCCACACTGACACATGCCTGCGACGGCCTCACGCAGCACTCACCTCACAGCTGCCTAGAGCAGCCAGGCAACCAGCACTGGCCTAGCACACACTGCTTCCCAAGTGACCTCACAACCACCACCACCAGCAGCAGCCAACACCCTAGCACTGCCCGCCAAGGCACAGAGGCACAAGTGACCTCACAATGCTGCCTCCAGCTCTGCCCTATCACACCCTGGGCCACAAGGCAAAAGCCACAGCACCAATGGCCACACCAAAAGGCACCTCCCAAGGACAAACAGCACCTTCCCACACTGACACATGCCTGCGACGGCCTCACGCAGCACTCACCTCACAGCTGCCAAGAGCAGCCAGGCAACCAGCACTGGTCCAGCACGCACTGCTTCACAAGTGACCTCAAAACCACCACCACCAGCAGCAGCCAACACCCTAGCACTGCCTGCCAAGGCACAGAGGCACAAGTGACCTCACAACGCTGCCTCCAGCTCTGCCCTATCACACCCTGGGCCACAAGGCACCAGCCACAGCACCAATGGCCACACCAAAAGGCACCTCCCAAGCACAAACAGCACCTTCCCACACTGACACATGCCTGCGACGGCCTCACGCAGCACTCACCTCACAGCTGCCAAGAGCAGCCAGGCAACCAGCACTGGCCTAGCACGTACTGCTTCACAAGTGACCTCACAACCACCACCACCACCAGCAGCCAACACCCTAGCACTGCCTGCCAAGGCACAGAGGCACAAGTGACCTCACAATGCTGCCTCCAGCTCTGCCCTATCACACCCTGGGCAACAAGGCACCAGCCACAGCACCAATGGCCACACCAAAAGGCACCTCCCAAGGACAAACAGCACCTTCCCACACTGACACATGCCTGCGATGGCCTCACGCAGCACTCACCTCACAGCTGCCAAGAGCACCAAGGCAACCAGCACTGGCCTAGCACGCACTGCTTCACAAGTGACCTCACAACCACCACCACCAGCAGCAGCCAACACCCTAGCACTGCCTGCCAAGGCACAGAGGCACAAGTGACCTCACAATGCTGCCTCCAGCTCTGGCCTCACCCCCTGGGCCACAAGGCACCAGCCACAGCACCAATGGCCACACCAAAAGGCACCTCCCAAGGACAAACAGCACTTTCCCACACTGACACATGCCTGCCAGGGCCTCACGCAGCACTCACCTCACAGCTGCCAAGAGCAGCCAGGCAACCAGCACTGGTCCAGCACGCACTGCTTCACAAGTGACCTCACAACCACCACCAGCAGCAGCAGCCAACACCCTAGCACTTCCTGCCAAGGCACAGAGGCACAAGTGACCTCACAACGCTGCCTCCAGCTCTGCCCTATCACACCCTGGGCCACAAGGCACCAGCCACAGCACCAATGGCCACACCAAAAGGCACCTCCCAAGGACAAACAGCACCTTCCCACACTGACACATGCCTGCCAGGGCCTCACGCAGCACTCACCTCACAGCTGCCAAGAGCAGCCAGGCTACCAGCACTGGCCTAGCATACACTGCTTCACAAGTGACCTCACAACCACCACCACCAGCAGCAGCCAACACCCTAGCACTGCCTGCCAAGGCACAGAGGCACAAGTGACCTCACAACGCTGCCTCCAGCTCTGCCCTATCACACCCTGGGCCACAAGGCAACAGCCACAGCACCAATGGCCACACCAAAAGGCACCTCCCAAGCACAAACAGCACCTTCCCACACTGACACATGCCTGCCAGGGCCTCACGCAGCACTCACCTCACAGCTGCCAAGAGCAGCCAGGCAACCAGCACTGGTCCAGCACGCACTGCTTCACAAGTGACCTCAAAACCACCACCACCAGCAGCAGCCAACACCCTAGCACTGCCTGCCAAGGCACAGAGGCACAAGTGACCTCACAACGCTGCCTCCAGCTCTGCCCTATCACACCCTGGGCCACAAGGCACCAGCCACAGCACCAATGGCCACACGAAAAGGCACCTCCCAAGCACAAACAGCACCTTCCCACACTGACACATGCCTGCGACGGCCTCACGCAGCACTCACCTCACAGCTGCCAAGAGCAGCCAGGCAACCAGCACTGGCCTAGCACGTACTGCTTCACAAGTGACCTCACAACCACCACCACCACCAGCAGCCAACACCCTAGCACTGCCCAAAAAGGCACAGAGGCACAAGTGACCTCACAATGCTGCCTCCAGCTCTGCCCTATCACACCCTGGGCAACAAGGCACCAGCCACAGCACCAATGGCCACACCAAAAGGCACCTCCCAAGGACAAACAGCACCTTCCCACACTGACACATGCCTGCGATGGCCTCACGCAGCACTCACCTCACAGCTGCCAAGAGCACCAAGGCAACCAGCACTGGCCTAGCACGCACTGCTTCACAAGTGACCTCACAACCACCACCACCAGCAGCAGCCAACACCCTAGCACTTCCTGCCAAGGCACAGAGGCACAAGTGACCTCACAACGCTGCCTCCAGCTCTGCGCTATCACCCCCTGGGCCACAAGGCACCAGCCACAGCACCAATGGCCACACCAAAAGGCACCTCCCAAGGACAAACAGCACCTTCCCACACTGACACATGCCTGCCAGGGCCTCACGCAGCACTCACCTCACAGCTGCCAAGAGCAGCCAGGCTACCAGCACTGGCCTAGCATACACTGCTTCACAAGTGACCTCACAACCACCACCACCAGCAGCAGCCAACACCCTAGCACTGCCTGCCAAGGCACAGAGGCACAAGTGACCTCACAACGCTGCCTCCAGCTCTGCCCTATCACACCCTGGGCCACAAGGCAACAGCCACAGCACCAATGGCCACACCAAAAGGCACCTCCCAAGCACAAACAGCACCTTCCCACACTGACACATGCCTGCCAGGGCCTCACGCAGCACTCACCTCACAGCTGCCAAGAGCAGCCAGGCAACCAGCACTGGTCCAGCACGCACTGCTTCACAAGTGACCTCACAACCACCACCACCAGCAGCAGCCAACACCCGAGCACTGCCCGCCAAGGCACAGAGGCACAAGTGACCTCACAATGCTGCCTACAGCTGTTCCCTATCACACCCTGGGCCAAAAGGCACCAGCCACAGCACCAATGGCCACACCAAAAGGCACCTCCCAAGGACAAACAGCACCTTCCCACACTGACACATGCCTGCCAGGGCCTCATGCAGCACTCACCTCACAGCTGCCAAGAGCAGCCAGGCAACCAGCACTGGCCTAGCATGCACTGCTTCACAAGTGACCTCACAACCACCACCACCAGCAGCAGCCAACACCCTAGCACTGCCTGCCAAGGCACAGAGGCACAAGTGACCTCACAATGCTGCCTCCAGCTCTGGCCTCACCCCCTGGGCCACAAGGCACCAGCCACAGCACCAATGGCCACACCAAAAGGCACCTCCCAAGGACAAACAGCACTTTCCCACACTGACACATGCCTGCCAGGGCCTCACGCAGCACTCACCTCACAGCTGCCAAGAGCAGCCAGGCAACCAGCACTGGTCCAGCACGCACTGCTTCACAAGTGACCTCACAACCACCACCAGCAGCAGCAGCCAACACCCTAGCACTTCCTGCCAAGGCACAGAGGCACAAGTGACCTCACAACGCTGCCTCCAGCTCTGCCCTATCACACCCTGGGCAACAAGGCACCAGCCACAGCACCAATGGCCACACCAAAAGGCACCTCCCAAGGACAAACAGCACCTTCCCACACTGACACATGCCTGCGATGGCCTCACGCAGCACTCACCTCACAGCTGCCAAGAGCACCAAGGCAACCAGCACTGGCCTAGCACGCACTGCTTCACAAGTGACCTCACAACCACCACCACCAGCAGCAGCCAACACCCTAGCACTGCCTGCCAAGGCACAGAGGCACAAGTGACCTCACAATGCTGCCTCCAGCTCTGGCCTCACCCCCTGGGCCACAAGGCACCAGCCACAGCACCAATGGCCACACCAAAAGGCACCTCCCAAGGACAAACAGCACTTTCCCACACTGACACATGCCTGCCAGGGCCTCACGCAGCACTCACCTCACAGCTGCCAAGAGCAGCCAGGCAACCAGCACTGGTCCAGCACGCACTGCTTCACAAGTGACCTCACAACTACCACCAGCAGCAGCAGCCAACACCCTAGCACTTCCTGCCAAGGCACAGAGGCACAAGTGACCTCACAACGCTGCCTCCAGCTCTGCGCTATCACCCCCTGGGCCACAAGGCACCAGCCACAGCACCAATGGCCACACCAAAAGGCACCTCCCAAGGACAAACAGCACCTTCCCACACTGACACATGCCTGCCAGGGCCTCACGCAGCACTCACCTCACAGCTGCCAAGAGCAGCCAGGCTACCAGCACTGGCCTAGCATACACTGCTTCACAAGTGACCTCAAAACCACCACCACCAGCAGCAGCCAACACCCTAGCACTGCCTGCCAAGGCACAGAGGCACAAGTGACCTCACAACGCTGCCTCCAGCTCTGCCCTATCACACCCTGGGCCACAAGGCACCAGCCACAGCACCAATGGCCACACCAAAAGGCACCTCCCAAGCACAAACAGCACCTTCCCACACTGACACATGCCTGCGACGGCCTCACGCAGCACTCACCTCACAGCTGCCAAGAGCAGCCAGGCAACCAGCACTGGCCTAGCACGTACTGCTTCACAAGTGACCTCACAACCACCACCACCACCAGCAGCCAACACCCTAGCACTGCCCAAAAAGGCACAGAGGCACAAGTGACCTCACAATGCTGCCTCCAGCTCTACCCTATCACACCCTGGGCAACAAGGCACCAGCCACAGCACCAATGGCCACACCAAAAGGCACCTCCCAAGGACAAACAGCACCTTCCCACACTGACACATGCCTGCGATGGCCTCACGCAGCACTCACCTCACAGCTGCCAAGAGCACCAAGGCAACCAGCACTGGCCTAGCACGCACTGCTTCACAAGTGACCTCACAACCACCACCACCAGCAGCAGCCAACACCCTAGCACTGCCTGCCAAGGCACAGAGGCACAAGTGACCTCACAATGCTGCCTCCAGCTCTGGCCTCACCCCCTGGGCCACAAGGCACCAGCCACAGCACCAATGGCCACACCAAAAGGCACCTCCCAAGGACAAACAGCACTTTCCCACACTGACACATGCCTGCCAGGGCCTCACGCAGCACTCACCTCACAGCTGCCAAGAGCAGCCAGGCAACCAGCACTGGTCCAGCACGCACTGCTTCACAAGTGACCTCACAACCACCACCAGCAGCAGCAGCCAACACCCTAGCACTTCCTGCCAAGGCACAGAGGCACAAGTGACCTCACAACGCTGCCTCCAGCTCTGCGCTATCACACCCTGGGCCACAAGGCACCAGCCACAGCACCAATGGCCACACCAAAAGGCACCTCCCAAGGACAAACAGCACCTTCCCACACTGACACATGCCTGCCAGGGCCTCACGCAGCACTCACCTCACAGCTGCCAAGAGCAGCCAGGCTACCAGCACTGGCCTAGCATACACTGCTTCACAAGTGACCTCACAACCACCACCACCAGCAGCAGCCAACACCCTAGCACTGCCTGCCAAGGCACAGAGGCACAAGTGACCTCACAACGCTGCCTCCAGCTCTGCCCTATCACACCCTGGGCCACAAGGCAACAGCCACAGCACCAATGGCCACACCAAAAGGCACCTCCCAAGCACAAACAGCACCTTCCCACACTGACACATGCCTGCCAGGGCCTCACGCAGCACTCACCTCACAGCTGCCAAGAGCAGCCAGGCAACCAGCACTGGTCCAGCACGCACTGCTTCACAAGTGACCTCAAAACCACCACCACCAGCAGCAGCCAACACCCTAGCACTGCCTGCCAAGGCACAGAGGCACAAGTGACCTCACAACGCTGCCTCCAGCTCTGCCCTATCACACCCTGGGCCACAAGGCACCAGCCACAGCACCAATGGCCACACGAAAAGGCACCTCCCAAGCACAAACAGCACCTTCCCACACTGACACATGCCTGCGACGGCCTCACGCAGCACTCACCTCACAGCTGCCAAGAGCAGCCAGGCAACCAGCACTGGCCTAGCACGTACTGCTTCACAAGTGACCTCACAACCACCACCACCACCAGCAGCCAACACCCTAGCACTGCCTGCCAAGGCACAGAGGCACAAGTGACCTCACAATGCTGCCTCCAGCTCTGCCCTATCACACCCTGGGCAACAAGGCACCAGCCACAGCACCAATGGCCACACCAAAAGGCACCTCCCAAGGACAAACAGCACCTTCCCACACTGACACATGCCTGCGATGGCCTCACGCAGCACTCACCTCACAGCTGCCAAGAGCACCAAGGCAACCAGCACTGGCCTAGCACGCACTGCTTCACAAGTGACCTCACAACCACCACCACCAGCAGCAGCCAACACCCTAGCACTGCCTGCCAAGGCACAGAGGCACAAGTGACCTCACAATGCTGCCTCCAGCTCTGGCCTCACCCCCTGGGCCACAAGGCACCAGCCACAGCACCAATGGCCACACCAAAAGGCACCTCCCAAGGACAAACAGCACTTTCCCACACTGACACATGCCTGCCAGGGCCTCACGCAGCACTCACCTCACAGCTGCCAAGAGCAGCCAGGCAACCAGCACTGGTCCAGCACGCACTGCTTCACAAGTGACCTCACAACCACCACCAGCAGCAGCAGCCAACACCCTAGCACTTCCTGCCAAGGCACAGAGGCACAAGTGACCTCACAATGCTGCCTCCAGCTCTGGCCTCACACCCTGGGACACAAGGCACCAGCCACAGCACCAATGGCCACACCAAAAGGCACCTCCCAAGGACAAACAGCACCTTCCCACACTGACACATGCCTGCGACGGCCTCACACAGCACTCACCTCACAGCTGCCAAGAGCAGCCAGGCAACCAGCACTGGCCTAGCACACACTGCTTCACAAGTGACCTCACAACCAGCACCACCAGCAGCAGCCAACACCCGAGCACTGCCGCCAAGGCACAGAGGCACAAGTGACCTCAGAATGCTGCCTACAGCTGTTCCCTATCACACCCTGGGACACAAGGCACCAGCCACAGCACCAATGGCCACACCAAAAGGCACCTCCCAAGGACAAACAGCACCTTCCCACACTGACACATGCCTGCGACGGCCTCACGCAGCACTCACCTCACAGCTGCCTAGAGCAGCCAGGCAACCAGCACTGGCCTAGCACACACTGCTTCCCAAGTGACCTCACAACCACCACCACCAGCAGCAGCCAACACCCTAGCACTGCCCGCCAAGGCACAGAGGCACAAGTGACCTCACAATGCTGCCTCCAGCTCTGCCCTATCACACCCTGGGCCACAAGGCAAAAGCCACAGCACCAATGGCCACACCAAAAGGCACCTCCCAAGGACAAACAGCACCTTCCCACACTGACACATGCCTGCGACGGCCTCACGCAGCACTCACCTCACAGCTGCCAAGAGCAGCCAGGCAACCAGCACTGGTCCAGCACGCACTGCTTCACAAGTGACCTCAAAACCACCACCACCAGCAGCAGCCAACACCCTAGCACTGCCTGCCAAGGCACAGAGGCACAAGTGACCTCACAACGCTGCCTCCAGCTCTGCCCTATCACACCCTGGGCCACAAGGCACCAGCCACAGCACCAATGGCCACACCAAAAGGCACCTCCCAAGCACAAACAGCACCTTCCCACACTGACACATGCCTGCGACGGCCTCACGCAGCACTCACCTCACAGCTGCCAAGAGCAGCCAGGCAACCAGCACTGGCCTAGCACGTACTGCTTCACAAGTGACCTCACAACCACCACCACCACCAGCAGCCAACACCCTAGCACTGCCCAAAAAGGCACAGAGGCACAAGTGACCTCACAATGCTGCCTCCAGCTCTGCCCTATCACACCCTGGGCAACAAGGCACCAGCCACAGCACCAATGGCCACACCAAAAGGCACCTCCCAAGGACAAACAGCACCTTCCCACACTGACACATGCCTGCGATGGCCTCACGCAGCACTCACCTCACAGCTGCCAAGAGCACCAAGGCAACCAGCACTGGCCTAGCACGCACTGCTTCACAAGTGACCTCACAACCACCACCACCAGCAGCAGCCAACACCCTAGCACTGCCTGCCAAGGCACAGAGGCACAAGTGACCTCACAATGCTGCCTCCAGCTCTGGCCTCACCCCCTGGGCCACAAGGCACCAGCCACAGCACCAATGGCCACACCAAAAGGCACCTCCCAAGGACAAACAGCACTTTCCCACACTGACACATGCCTGCCAGGGCCTCACGCAGCACTCACCTCACAGCTGCCAAGAGCAGCCAGGCAACCAGCACTGGTCCAGCACGCACTGCTTCACAAGTGACCTCACAACCACCACCAGCAGCAGCAGCCAACACCCTAGCACTTCCTGCCAAGGCACAGAGGCACAAGTGACCTCACAACGCTGCCTCCAGCTCTGCCCTATCACACCCTGGGCCACAAGGCACCAGCCACAGCACCAATGGCCACACCAAAAGGCACCTCCCAAGGACAAACAGCACCTTCCCACACTGACACATGCCTGCCAGGGCCTCACGCAGCACTCACCTCACAGCTGCCAAGAGCAGCCAGGCTACCAGCACTGGCCTAGCATACACTGCTTCACAAGTGACCTCACAACCACCACCACCAGCAGCAGCCAACACCCTAGCACTGCCTGCCAAGGCACAGAGGCACAAGTGACCTCACAACGCTGCCTCCAGCTCTGCCCTATCACACCCTGGGCCACAAGGCAACAGCCACAGCACCAATGGCCACACCAAAAGGCACCTCCCAAGCACAAACAGCACCTTCCCACACTGACACATGCCTGCCAGGGCCTCACGCAGCACTCACCTCACAGCTGCCAAGAGCAGCCAGGCAACCAGCACTGGTCCAGCACGCACTGCTTCACAAGTGACCTCAAAACCACCACCACCAGCAGCAGCCAACACCCTAGCACTGCCTGCCAAGGCACAGAGGCACAAGTGACCTCACAACGCTGCCTCCAGCTCTGCCCTATCACACCCTGGGCCACAAGGCACCAGCCACAGCACCAATGGCCACACGAAAAGGCACCTCCCAAGCACAAACAGCACCTTCCCACACTGACACATGCCTGCGACGGCCTCACGCAGCACTCACCTCACAGCTGCCAAGAGCAGCCAGGCAACCAGCACTGGCCTAGCACGTACTGCTTCACAAGTGACCTCACAACCACCACCACCACCAGCAGCCAACACCCTAGCACTGCCCAAAAAGGCACAGAGGCACAAGTGACCTCACAATGCTGCCTCCAGCTCTGCCCTATCACACCCTGGGCAACAAGGCACCAGCCACAGCACCAATGGCCACACCAAAAGGCACCTCCCAAGGACAAACAGCACCTTCCCACACTGACACATGCCTGCGATGGCCTCACGCAGCACTCACCTCACAGCTGCCAAGAGCACCAAGGCAACCAGCACTGGCCTAGCACGCACTGCTTCACAAGTGACCTCACAACCACCACCACCAGCAGCAGCCAACACCCTAGCACTTCCTGCCAAGGCACAGAGGCACAAGTGACCTCACAACGCTGCCTCCAGCTCTGCGCTATCACCCCCTGGGCCACAAGGCACCAGCCACAGCACCAATGGCCACACCAAAAGGCACCTCCCAAGGACAAACAGCACCTTCCCACACTGACACATGCCTGCCAGGGCCTCACGCAGCACTCACCTCACAGCTGCCAAGAGCAGCCAGGCTACCAGCACTGGCCTAGCATACACTGCTTCACAAGTGACCTCACAACCACCACCACCAGCAGCAGCCAACACCCTAGCACTGCCTGCCAAGGCACAGAGGCACAAGTGACCTCACAACGCTGCCTCCAGCTCTGCCCTATCACACCCTGGGCCACAAGGCAACAGCCACAGCACCAATGGCCACACCAAAAGGCACCTCCCAAGCACAAACAGCACCTTCCCACACTGACACATGCCTGCCAGGGCCTCACGCAGCACTCACCTCACAGCTGCCAAGAGCAGCCAGGCAACCAGCACTGGTCCAGCACGCACTGCTTCACAAGTGACCTCACAACCACCACCACCAGCAGCAGCCAACACCCGAGCACTGCCCGCCAAGGCACAGAGGCACAAGTGACCTCACAATGCTGCCTACAGCTGTTCCCTATCACACCCTGGGCCAAAAGGCACCAGCCACAGCACCAATGGCCACACCAAAAGGCACCTCCCAAGGACAAACAGCACCTTCCCACACTGACACATGCCTTCCAGGGCCTCATGCAGCACTCACCTCACAGCTGCCAAGAGCAGCCAGGCAACCAGCACTGGCCTAGCATGCACTGCTTCACAAGTGACCTCACAAACACCACCACCACCAGCAGCCAACACCCTAGCATTGCCTGCCAAGGCACAGAGGCACAAGTGACCTCACAATGCTGCCTCCAGCTCTGGCCTCACACCGTGGGACACAAGGCACCAGCCACAGCACCAATGGCCACACCAAAAGGCACCTCCCAAGGACAAACAGCACCTTCCCACACTGACACATGCCTGCGACGGCCTCACGCAGCACTCACCTCACAGCTGCCAAGAGCAGCCAGGCAACCAGCACTGGCCTAGCACACACTGCTTCACAAGTGACCTCACAACCAGCACCACCAGCAGCAGCCAACACCCGAGCACTGCCTGCCAAGGCACAGAGGCACAAGTGACCTCAGAATGCTGCCTACAGCTGTTCCCTATCACACCCTGGGACACAAGGCACCAGCCACAGCACCAATGGCCACACCACAAGGCACCTCCCAAGGACAAACAGCACCTTGCCACACTGACACATGCCTGCGACGGCCTCACGCAGCACTCACCTCACAGCTGCCTAGAGCAGCCAGGCAACCAGCACTGGCCTAGCACACACTGCTTCCCAAGTGACCTCACAACCACCACCACCAGCAGCAGCCAACACCCTAGCACTGCCTGCCAAGGCACAGAGGCACAAGTGACCTCACAACGCTGCCTCCAGCTCTGCCCTATCACACCCTGGGCCACAAGGCACCAGCCACAGCACCAATGGCCACACCAAAAGGCACCTCCCAAGCACAAACAGCACCTTCCCACACTGACACATGCCTGCGACGTCCTCACGCAGCACTCACCTCACAGCTGCCAAGAGCAGCCAGGCAACCAGCACTGGCCTAGCACGTACTGCTTCACAAGTGACCTCACAACCACCACCACCAGCAGCAGCCAACACCCTAGCACTGCCTGCCAAGGCACAGAGGCACAAGTGACCTCACAACGCTGCCTCCAGCTCTGCCCTATCACACCCTGGGCAACAAGGCACCAGCCACAGCACCAATGGCCACACCAAAAGGCACCTCCCAAGGACAAACAGCACCTTCCCACACTGACACATGCCTGCGATGGCCTCACGCAGCACTCACCTCACAGCTGCCAAGAGCACCAAGGCAACCAGCACTGGCCTAGCACGCACTGCTTCACAAGTGACCTCACAACCACCACCACCAGCAGCAGCCAACACCCTAGCACTGCCTGCCAAGGCACAGAGGCACAAGTGACCTCACAATGCTGCCTCCAGCTCTGGCCTCACACCCTGGGACACAAGGCACCAGCCACAGCACCAATGGCCACACCAAAAGGCACCTCCCAAGGACAAACAGCACCTTCCCACACTGACACATGCCTGCGACGGCCTCACGCAGCACTCACATCACAGCTGCCAAGAGCAGCCAGGCAACCAGCACTGGCCTAGCACACACTGCTTCACAAGTGACCTCACAACCACCACCACCAGCAGCAGCCAACACCCTAGCACTGCCCGCCAAGGCACAGAGGCACAAGTGACCTCACAACGCTGCCTCCAGCTCTGCCCTATCACACTCTGGGCCACAAGGCACCAGCCACAGCACCAACGGCCACACCAAAAGGCACCTCCCAAGGACAAACAGCACCTTCCCACACTGACACATGCCTGCCAGGGCCTCACGCAGCACTCACCTCACAGCTGCCAAGAGCAGCCAGGCAACCAGCACTGGTCCAGCACGCACTGCTTCACAAGTGACCTCACAACCACCACCACCAGCAGCAGCCAACACCCGAGCACTGCCCGCCAAGGCACAGAGGCACAAGTGACCTCACAATGCTGCCTACAGCTGTTCCCTATCACACCCTGGGACACAAGGCACCAGCCACAGCACCAATGGCCACACCAAAAGGCACCTCCCAAGGACAAACAGCACCTTCCCACACTGACACATGCCTGCGACGGCCTCACGCAGCACTCACCTCACAGCTGCCAAGAGCAGCCAGGCAACCAGCACTGGCCTAGCACACACTGCTTCACAAGTGACCTCACAACCACCACCACCAGCAGCAGCCAACACCCTAGCACTGCCTGCCAAGGTACAGAGGCACAAGTGACCTCACAATGCTGCCTCCAGCTCTGGCCTCACACCCTGGGCCACAAGGCACCAGCCACAGCACCAATGGCCACACCAAAAGGCACCTCCCAAGGACAAACAGCACCTTCCCACACTGACACATGCCTGCCAGGGCCTCACGCAGCACTCACCTCACAGCTGCCAAGAGCAGCCAGGCAACCAGCACTGGTCCAGCACGCACTGCTTCACAAGTGACCTCACAACCACCACCACCAGCAGCAGCCAACACCCGAGCACTGCCCGCCAAGGCACAGAGGCACAAGTGACCTCACAATGCTGCCTACAGCTGTTCCCTATCACACCCTGGGACACAAGGCACCAGCCACAGCACCAATGGCCACACCAAAAGGCACCTCCCAAGCACAAACAGCACCTTCCCACACTGACACATGCCTGCGACGGCCTCACGCAGCACTCACCTCACAGCTGCCAAGAGCAGCCAGGCAACCAGCACTGGCCTAGCACGCACTGCTTCACAAGTGACCTCACAACCACCACCACCAGCAGCAGCCAACACCCTAGCACTGCCTGCCAAGGTACAGAGGCACAAGTGACCTCACAATGCTGCCTCCAGCTCTGGCCTCACACCCTGGGCCACAAGGCACCAGCCACAGCACCAATGGCCACACCAAAAGGCACCTCCCAAGGACAAACAGCACCTTCCCACACTGACACATGCCTGCCAGGGCCTCCTGCAGCACTCACCTCACAGCTGCCAAGAGCAGCCAGGCAACCAGCACTGGTCCAGCACGCACTGCTTCACAAGTGACCTCACAACCACCACCACCAGCAGCAGCCAACACCCTAGCACTTCCTGCCGAGGCACAGAGGCACAAGTGACCTCACAACGCTGCCTCCAGCTCTGCCCTATCACACCCTGGGCAACAAGGCACCAGCCACAGCACCAATGGCCACACCAAAAGGCACCTCCCAAGGACAAACAGCACCTTCCCACACTGACACATGCCTGCGATGGCCTCACGCAGCACTCACATCACAGCTGCCAAGAGCAGCCAGGCAACCAGCACTGGCCTAGCACGCACTGCTTCACAAGTGACCTCACAACCACCACCACCAGCAGCAGCCAACACCCTAGCACTGCCTGCCAAGGCACAGAGGCACAAGTGACCTCACAACGCTGCCTCCAGCTCTGCCCTATCACACCCTGGGCCACAAGGCAACAGCCACAGCACCAATGGCCACACCAAAAGGCACCTCCCAAGGACAAACAGCACCTTCCCACACTGACACATGCCTGCGACGGCCTCACGCAGCACTCACCTCACAGCTGCCAAGAGCAGCCAGGCAACCAGCACTGGCCTAGCACGTACTGCTTCACAAGTGACCTCACAACCACCACCACCAGCAGCAGCCAACACCCTAGCACTGCCTGCCAAGGCACAGAGGCACAAGTGACCTCACAATGCTGCCTCCAGCTCTGGCCTCACCCCCTGGGCCACAAGGCACCAGCCACAGCACCAATGGCCACACCAAAAGGCACCTCCCAAGGACAAACAGCACCTTCCCACACTGACACATGCCTGCCAGGGCCTCACGCAGCACTCACCTCACAGCTGCCAAGAGCAGCCAGGCAACCAGCACTGGTCCAGCACGCACTGCTTCACAAGTGACCTCACAACCACCACCACCAGCAGCAGCCAACACCCTAGCACTGCCTGAAAAGGCACAGAGGCACAAGTGACCTCACAATGCTGCCTACAGCTGTTCCCTATCACACCCTGGGACACAAGGCACCAGCCACAGCACCAATGGCCACACCAAAAGGCACCTCCCAAGGACAAACAGCACCTTCCCACACTGACACATGCCTGCGATGGCCTCACGCAGCACTCACCTCACAGCTGCCAAGAGCAGCCAGGCAACCAGCACTGGCCTAGCACGTACTGCTTCACAAGTGACCTCAAAACCACCACCACCAGCAGCAGCCAACACCCTAGCACTGCCTGAAAAGGCACAGAGGCACAAGTGACCTCACAATGCTGCCTCCAGCTCTGCCCTATCACACCCTGGGCCACAAGGCACCAGCCACAGCACCAATGGCCACACCAAAAGGCACCTCCCAAGGACAAACAGCACCTTCCCACACTGACACATGCCTGCGACGGCCTCACGCAGCACTCACCTCACAGCTGCCAAGAGCAGCCAGGCAACCAGCACTGGCCGAGCATGCACTGCTTCACAAGTGACCTCACAACCACCACCACCAGCAGCAGCCAACACCCGAGCACTGCCTGCCAAGGCACAGAGGCACAAGTGACCTCACAATGCTGCCTCCAGCTCTGGCCTCACACCCTGGGACACAAGGCACCAGCCACAGCACCAATGGCCACACCAAAAGGCACCTCCCAAGGACAAACAGCACCTTCCCACACTGACACATGCCTGCCAGGGTCTCACGCAGCACTCATCTCACAGCTGCCAAGAGCAGCCAGGCAACCAGCACTGGTCCAGCACGCACTGCTTCACAAGTGACCTCACAACCACCACCACCAGCAGCAGCCAACACCCTAGCACTGCCTGCCAAGGCACAGAGGCACAAGTGACCTCACAACGCTGCCTGCAGCTCTGCCCTATCACACCCTGGGCCACAAGGCACCAGCCACAGCACCAATGGCCACACCAAAAGGCACCTCCCAAGGACAAACAGCACCTTCCCACACTGACACATGCCTGCGACGGCCTCATGCAGCACTCACCTCACAGCTGCCAAGAGCAGCCTGGCAACCAGCACTGGCCTAGCACGCACTGCTTCACAAGTGACCTCACAACCACCACCACCAGCAGCAGCCAACACCCTAGCACTGCCCGCCAAGGCACAGAGGCACAAGTGACCTCACAATGCTGCCTACAGCTGTTCCCTATCACACCCTGGGCCACAAGGCACCAGCCACAGCACCAATGGCCACACCAAAAGGCACCTCCCAAGCACAAACAGCACCTTCCCACACTGACACATGCCTGCGACGGCCTCACGCAGCACTCACCTCACAGCTGCCAAGAGCAGCCAGGCAACCAGCACTGGCCTAGCACGTACTGCTTCACAAGTGACCTCACAACCACCACCACCAGCAGCAGCCAACACCCTAGCACTGCCTGCCAAGGCACAGAGGCACAAGTGACCTCACAATGCTGCCTCCAGCACTGCCCTATCACACCCTGGGCCACAAGGCACCAGCCACAGCACCAATGGCCACACCAAAAGGCACCTCCCAAGGACAAACAGCACCTTCCCACACTGACACATGCCTGCGACGGCCTCACGCAGCACTCACCTCACAGCTGCCAAGAGCAGCCAGGCAACCAGCACTGGCCTAGCATGCACTGCTTCACAAGTGACCTCACAACCACCACCACCAGCAGCAGCCAACACCTTAGCACTGCCTGCCAAGGCACAGAGGCACAAGTGACCTCACAATGCTGCCTCCAGCTCTGGCCTCACACCCTGGGACACAAGGCACCAGCCACAGCACCAATGGCCACACCAAAAGGCACCTCCCAAGGACAAACAGCACCTTCCCACACTGACACATGCCTGCGACGGCCTCACGCAGTACTCACCTCACAGCTGCCTAGAGCAGCCAGGCAACCAGCACTGGTCCAGCATGCACTGCTTCCCAAGTGACCTCACAACCACCACCACCAGCAGCAGCCAACACCCTAGCACTGCCCGACAAGGCACAGAGGCACAAGTGACCTCACAACGCTGCCTACAGCTGTACCCTATCACACGCTGGGCCACAAGGCACCAGCCACAGCACCAATGGCCACACCAAAAGGCACCTACCAAGCACAAACAGCACCTTCCCACACTGACACATGCCTGCGACGGCCTCACGCAGCACTCACCTCACAGCTGCCTAGAGCAGCCAGGCAACCAGCACTGGCCTAGCACGCACTGCTTCACAAGTGACCTCACAACCACCACCACCAGCAGCAGCCAACACCCTAGCACTGCCTGCCAAGGCACAGAGGCACAAGTGACCTCACAATGCTGCCTACAGCTGTACCCTATCACCCCCTGGGCCACAAGGCACCAGCCACAGCACCAATGGCCACACCAAAAGGCACCTCCCAAGCACAAACAGCACCTTCCCACACTGACACATGCCTGCGACGGCCTCACGCAGCACTCACCTCACAGCTGCCAAGAGCAGCCAGGCAACCAGCACTGGCCTAGCACGCACTGCTTCACAAGTGACCTCACAACCACCACCACCAGCAGCAGCCAACACCCTAGCACTGCCTGCCAAGGCACAGAGGCACAAGTGACCTCACAATGCTGCCTCCAGCTCTGGCCTCACACCCTGGGACACAAGGCACCAGCCACAGCACCAATGGCCACACCAAAAGGCACCTCCCAAGCACAAACAGCACCTTCCCACACTGACACATGCCTGCCAGGGCCTCATGCAGCACTCACCTCACAGCTGCCAAGAGCAGCCAGGCAACCAGCACTGGTCCAGCACGCACTGCTTCACAAGTGACCTCACAACCACCACCACCAGCAGCAGCCAACACCCTAGCACTTCCTGCCAAGGCACAGAGGCACAAGTGACCTCACAACGCTGCCTCCAGCTCTGCCCTATCACACCCTGGGCCACAAGGCAACAGCCACAGCACCAATGGCCACACCAAAAGGCACCTCCCAAGGACAAACAGCACCTTCCCACACTGACACATGCCTGCGATGGACTAACACAGCACTCACCTCACAGCTGCCAAGAGCAGCCAGGCAACCAGCACTGGCCTAGCACGCACTGCTTCACAAGTGACCTCACAAACACCACCACCACCAGCAGCCAACACCCTAGCATTGCCTGCCAAGGCACAGAGGCACAAGTGACCTCACAATGCTGCCTACAGCTGTTCCCTATCACACCCTGGGAGACAAGGCACCAGCCACAGCACCAATGGCCACACCAAAAGGCACCTCCCAAGGACAAACAGCACCTTCCCACACTGACACATGCCTGCGACGGCCTCACGCAGCACTCACCTCACAGCTGCCAAGAGCAGCAAGGAAACCAGCACTGGCCTAGCACGCACTGCTTCACAAGTGACCTCACAACCACCACCACCAGCAGCAGCCAACACCCTAGCACTGCCTGCCAAGGCACAGAGGCACAAGTGACCTCACAATGCTGCCTCCAGCTCTGGCCTCACACCCTGGGACACAAGGCACCAGCCACAGCACCAATGGCCACACCAAAAGGCACCTCCCAAGGACAAACAGCACCTTCCCACACTGACACATGCCTGCGACGGCCTCACGCAGCACTCACATCACAGCTGCCAAGAGCAGCCAGGCAACCAGCACTGGCCTAGCACACACTGCTTCACAAGTGACCTCACAACCACCACCACCAGCAGCAGCCAACACCCTAGCACTGCCCGCCAAGGCACAGAGGCACAAGTGACCTCACAACGCTGCCTCCAGCTCTGCCCTATAACACTCTGGGCCACAAGGCACCAGCCACAGCACCAATGGCCACACCAAAAGGCACCTCCCAAGGACAAACAGCACCTTCCCACACTGACACATGCCTGCGACGGCCTCACGCAGCACTCACCTCACAGCTGCCAAGAGCAGCAAGGCAACCAGCACTGGCCTAGCACGTACTGCTTCACAACTGACCTCACAACCACCACCACCAGCAGCAGCCAACACCCTAGCACTGCCTGCCAAGGCACAGAGGCACAAGTGACCTCACAATGCTGCCTCCAGCTATGGCCTCACACCCTGGGCCACAAGGCACCAGCCACAGCACCAATGGCCACACCAAAAGGCACCTCCCAAGGACAAACAGCACCTTCCCACACTGACACATGCCTGCCAGGGCCTCACGCAGCACTCACCTCACAGCTGCCAAGAGCAGCCTGGCAACCAGCACTGGCCTAGCACGCACTGCTTCACAAGTGACCTCACAACCACCACCACCAGCAGCAGCCAACACCCTAGCACTGCCCGCCAAGGCACAGAGGCACAAGTGACCTCACAATGCTGCCTACAGCTGTTCCCTATCACACCCTGGGCCACAAGGCACCAGCCACAGCACCAATGGCCACACCAAAAGGCACCTCCCAAGCACAAACAGCACCTTCCCACACTGACACATGCCTGCGACGGCCTCACGCAGCACTCACCTCACAGCTGCCAAGAGCAGCCAGGCAACCAGCACTGGCCTAGCACGTACTGCTTCACAAGTGACCTCACAACCACCACCACCAGCAGCAGCCAACACCCTAGCACTGCCTGCCAAGGCACAGAGGCACAAGTGACCTCACAATGCTGCCTCCAGCTCTGGCCTCACACCCTGGGCCACAAGGCACCAGCCACAGCACCAATGGCCACACCAAAAGGCACCTCCCAAGGACAAACAGCACCTTCCCACACTGACACATGCCTGCGACGGCCTCACGCAGTACTCACCTCACAGCTGCCTAGAGCAGCCAGGCAACCAGCACTGGTCCAGCATGCACTGCTTCCCAAGTGACCTCACAACCACCACCACCAGCAGCAGCCAACACCCTAGCACTGCCCGACAAGGCACAGAGGCACAAGTGACCTCACAACGCTGCCTACAGCTGTACCCTATCACACGCTGGGCCACAAGGCACCAGCCACAGCACCAATGGCCACACCAAAAGGCACCTCCCAAGCACAAACAGCACCTTCCCACACTGACACATGCCTGCGACGGCCTCACGCAGCACTCACCTCACAGCTGCCTAGAGCAGCCAGGCAACCAGCACTGGCCTAGCACGCACTGCTTCACAAGTGACCTCACAACCACCACCACCAGCAGCAGCCAACACCCTAGCACTGCCTGCCAAGGCACAGAGGCACAAGTGACCTCACAATGCTGCCTCCAGCTCTGGCCTCACACCCTGGGCCACAAGGCACCAGCCACAGCACCAATGGCCACACCAAAAGGCACCTCCCAAGGACAAACAGCACCTTCCCACACTGACACATGCCTGCGACGGCCTCACGCAGCACTCACATCACAGCTGCCAAGAGCAGCCAGGCAACCAGCACTGGCCTAGCACACACTGCTTCACAAGTGACCTCACAACCACCACCACCAGCAGCAGCCAACACCCTAGCACTGCCCGCCAAGGCACAGAGGCACAAGTGACCTCACAACGCTGCCTCCAGCTCTGCCCTATAACACTCTGGGCCACAAGGCACCAGCCACAGCACCAATGGCCACACCAAAAGGCACCTCCCAAGGACAAACAGCACCTTCCCACACTGACACATGCCTGCGACGGCCTCACACAGCACTCACCTCACAGCTGCCAAGAGCAGCAAGGCAACCAGCACTGGCCTAGCACGTACTGCTTCACAAGTGACCTCACAACCACCACCACCAGCAGCAGCCAACACCCGAGCACTGCCTGCCAAGGCACAGAGGCACAAGTGACCTCACAATGCTGCCTCCAGCTCTGGCCTCACACCCTGGGCCACAAGGCACCAGCCACAGCACCAATGGCCACACCAAAAGGCACCTCCCAAGGACAAACAGCACCTTCCCACACTGACACATGCCTGCGACGGCCTCACACAGCACTCACCTCACAGCTGCCAAGAGCAGCCAGGCAACCAGCACTGGCCTAGCACGCACTGCTTCACAAGTGACCTCACAACCACCACCACCAGCAGCAGCCAACACCCGAGCACTGCCCGCCAAGGCACAGAGGCACAAGTGACCTCAGAATGCTGCCTACAGCTGTTCCCTATCACACCCTGGGACACAAGGCACCAGCCACAGCACCAATGGCCACACCAAAAGGCACCTCCCAAGGACAAACAGCACCTTCCCACACTGACACATGCCTGCGACGGCCTCACGCAGCACTCACCTCACAGCTGCCTAGAGCAGCCAGGCAACCAGCACTGGCCTAGCACACACTGCTTCCCAAGTGACCTCACAACCACCACCACCAGCAGCAGCCAACACCCTAGCACTGCCCGCCAAGGCACAGAGGCACAAGTGACCTCACAACGCTGCCTCCAGCTCTGCCCTATAACACTCTGGGCCACAAGGCACCAGCCACAGCACCAATGGCCACACCAAAAGGCACCTCCCAAGGACAAACAGCACCTTCCCACACTGACACATGCCTGCGACGGCCTCACACAGCACTCACCTCACAGCTGCCAAGAGCAGCAAGGCAACCAGCACTGGCCTAGCACGTACTGCTTCACAAGTGCCCTCACAACCACCACCACCAGCAGCAGCCAACACCCGAGCACTGCCTGCCAAGGCACAGAGGCACAAGTGACCTCACAATGCTGCCTCCAGCTCTGGCCTCACACCCTGGGACACAAGGCACCCGCCACAGCACCAATGGCCACACCAAAAGGCACCTCCCAAGGACAAACAGCACCTTCCCACACTGACACATGCCTGCGACGGCCTCACGCAGCACTCACCTCACAGCTGCCTAGAGCAGCCAGGCAACCAGCACTGGCCTAGCACACACTGCTTCCCAAGTGACCTCACAACCACCACCACCAGCAGCAGCCAACACCCTAGCACTGCCCGCCAAGGCACAGAGGCACAAGTGACCTCACAACGCTGCCTCCAGCTCTGCCCTATCACACCCTGGGCCACAAGGCAACAGCCACAGCACCAATGGCCACACCAAAAGGCACCTCCCAAGGACAAACAGCACCTTCCCACACTGACACATGCCTGCGACGGCCTCACGCAGCACTCTCCTCACAGCTGCCAAGAGCAGCCAGGCAACCAGCACTGGCCTAGCACGCACTGCTTCACAAGTGACCTCAAAACCACCACCACCAGCAGCAGCCAACACCCTAGCACTGCCTGCCAAGGCACAGAGGCACAAGTGACCTCACAACGCTGCCTCCAGCTCTGCCCTATCACACCCTGGGCCACAAGGCACCAGCCACAGCACCAATGGCCACACCAAAAGGCACCTCCCAAGCACAAACAGCACCTTCCCACACTGACACATGCCTGCGACGGCCTCACGCAGCACTCACCTCACAGCTGCCAAGAGCAGCCAGGCAACCAGCACTGGCCTAGCACGTACTGCTTCACAAGTGACCTCACAACCACCACCACCAGCAGCAGCCAACACCCTAGCACTGCCCAAAAAGGCACAGAGGCACAAGTGACCTCAGAATGCTGCCTACAGCTGTTCCCTATCACACCCTGGGACACAAGGCACCAGCCACAGCACCAATGGCCACACCAAAAGGCACCTCCCAAGGACAAACAGCACCTTCCCACACTGACACATGCCTGCCAGGGCCTCACGCAGCACTCACCTCACAGCTGCCAAGAGCAGCCAGGCAACCAGCACTGGCCTAGCACGTACTGCTTCACAAGTGACCTCAAAACCACCACCACCAGCAGCAGCCAACACCCTAGCACTGCCTGAAAAGGCACAGAGGCACAAGTGACCTCACAATGCTGCCTCCAGCTCTGCCCTATCACACCCTGGGCCACAAGGCACCAGCCACAGCACCAATGGCCACACCAAAAGGCACCTCCCAAGGACAAACAGCACCTTCCCACACTGACACATGCCTGCGACGGCCTCACGCAGCACTCACCTCACAGCTGCCAAGAGCAGCCAGGCAACCAGCACTGGCCTAGCATGCACTGCTTCACAAGTGACCTCACAACCACCACCACCAGCAGCAGCCAACACCCTAGCACTGCCTGCCAAGGCACAGAGGCACAAGTGACCTCACAATGCTGCCTCCAGCTCTGGCCTCACACCCTGGGACACAAGGCACCAGCCACAGCACCAATGGCCACACCAAAAGGCACCTCCCAAGGACAAACAGCACCTTCCCACACTGACACATGCCTGCCAGGGCCTCACGCAGCACTCATCTCACAGCTGCCAAGAGCAGCCAGGCAACCAGCACTGGTCCAGCACGCACTGCTTCACAAGTGACCTCACAACCACCACCACCAGCAGCAGCCAACACCCTAGCACTGCCTGCCAAGGCACAGAGGCACAAGTGACCTCACAACGCTGCCTCCAGCTCTGCCCTATCACACCCTGGGCCACAAGGCACCAGCCACAGCACCAATGGCCACACCAAAAGGCACCTCCCAAGCACAAACAGCACCTTCCCACACTGACACATGCCTGCGACGGCCTCACGCAGCACTCACCTCACAGCTGCCAAGAGCAGCCAGGCAACCAGCACTGGCCTAGCACGCACTGCTTCACAAGTGACCTCACAACCACCACCACCAGCAGCAGCCAACACCCTAGCACTGCCTGCCAAGGCACAGAGGCACAAGTGACCTCACAATCCTGCCTACAGCTGTACCCTATCACCCCCTGGGCCACAAGGCACCAGCCACAGCACCAATGGCCACACCAAAAGGCACCTCCCAAGGACAAACAGCACCTTCCCACACTGACACATGCCTGCGACGGCCTCATGCAGCACTCACCTCACAGCTGCCAAGAGCAGCCTGGCAACCAGCACTGGCCTAGCACGCACTGCTTCACAAGTGACCTCACAACCACCACCACCAGCAGCAGCCAACACCCGAGCACTGCCCGCCAAGTCACAGAGGAACAAGTGACCTCACAATGCTGCCTACAGCTGTTCCCTATCACACCCTGGGCCACAAGGCACCAGCCACAGCACCAATGGCCACACCAAAAGGCACCTCCCAAGCACAAACAGCACCTTCCCACACTGACACATGCCTGCGACGGCCTCACGCAGCACTCACCTCACAGCTGCCAAGAGCAGCCAGGCAACCAGCACTGGCCTAGCACGTACTGCTTCACAAGTGACCTCAGAACCACCACCACCAGCAGCAGCCAACACCCTAGCACTGCCTGCCAAGGCACAGAGGCACAAGTGACCTCACAATGCTGCCTCCAGCTCTGCCCTATCACACCCTGGGCCACAAGGCACCAGCCACAGCACCAATGGCCACACCAAAAGGCACCTCCCAAGGACAAACAGCACCTTCCCACACTGACACATGCCTGCGACGGCCTCACGCAGCACTCACCTCACAGCTGCCAAGAGCAGCCAGGCAACCAGCACTGGCCTAGCATGCACTGCTTCACAAGTGACCTCACAACCACCACCACCAGCAGCAGCCAACACCCTAGCACTGCCTGCCAAGGCACAGAGGCACAAGTGACCTCACAATGCTGCCTCCAGCTCTGGCCTCACACCCTGGGCCACAAGGCACCAGCCACAGCACCAATGGCCACACCAAAAGGCACCTCCCAAGGACAAACAGCACCTTCCCACACTGACACATGCCTGCGACGGCCTCACGCAGCACTCACCTCACAGCTGCCTAGAGCAGCCAGGCAACCAGCACTGGTCCAGCATGCACTGCTTCACAAGTGACCTAACAACCACCACCACCAGCAGCAGCCAACACCCTAGCACTGCCCGACAAGGCACAGAGGCACAAGTGACCTCACAACGCTGCCTACAGCTGTACCCTATCACACGCTGGGCCACAAGGCACCAGCCACAGCACCAATGGCCACACCAAAAGGCACCTCCCAAGGACAAACAGCACCTTCCCACACTGACACATGCCTGCGACGGCCTCACGCAGCACTCACCTCACAGCTGCCAAGAGCAGCCAGGCAACCAGCACTGGTCCAGCATGCACTGCTTCACAAGTGACCTCACAACCACCACCACCAGCAGCAGCCAACACCCGAGCACTGCCCGACAAGGCACAGAGGCACAAGTGACCTCACAATGCTGCCTCCAGCTCTGGCCTCACACCCTGGGACACAAGGCACCAGCCACAGCACCAATGGCCACACCAAAAGGCACCTCCCAAGGACAAACAGCACCTTCCCACACTGACACATGCCTGCCAGGGCCTCACGCAGCACTCATCTCACAGCTGCCAAGAGCAGCCAGGCAACCAGCACTGGTCCAGCACGCACTGCTTCACAAGTGACCTCACAACCACCACCACCAGCAGCAGCCAACACCCTAGCACTGCCGAAAAAGGCACAGAGGCACAAGTGACCTCACAACGCTGCCTCCAGCTCTGCCCTATCACACCCTGGGCCACAAGGCACCAGCCACAGCACCAATGGCCACACCAAAAGGCACCTCCCAAGCACAAACAGCACCTTCCCACACTGACACATGCCTGCGACGGCCTCACGCAGCACTCACCTCACAGCTGCCAAGAGCAGCCAGGCAACCAGCACTGGCCTAGCACGCACTGCTTCACAAGTGACCTCACAACCACCACCACCAGCAGCAGCCAACACCCGAGCACTGCCTGCCAAGGCACAGAGGCACAAGTGACCTCACAATGCTGCCTACAGCTGTACCCTATCACCCCCTGGGCCACAAGGCACCAGCCACAGCACCAATGGCCACACCAAAAGGCACCTCCCAAGCACAAACAGCACCTTCCCACACTGACACATGCCTGCGACGGCCTCACGCAGCACTCACCTCACAGCTGCCAAGAGCAGTCAGGCAACCAGCACTGGCCTAGCACGCACTGCTTCACAAGTGACCTCACAACCACCACCACCAGCAGCAGCCAACACCCTAGCACTGCCTGCCAAGGCACAGAGGCACAAGTGACCTCACAATGCTGCCTACAGATCTGGCCTCACACCCTGGGACACAAGGCACCAGCCACAGCACCAATGGCCACACCAAAAGGCACCTCCCAAGGACAAACAGCACCTTCCCACACTCACACATGCCTGCCAGGGCCTCACGCAGCACTCACCTCACAGCTGCCAAGAGCAACCAGGCAACCAGCACTGGTCCAGCACGCACTGCTTCACAAGTAACCTCACAACCAGCACCACCAGCAGCAGCCAACACCCTAGCACTGCCCGCCAAGGCACAGAGGCACAAGTGACCTCACAATGCTGCCTCCAGCTCTGGCCTCACACCCTGGGACACAAGGCACCAGCCACAGCACCAATGGCCACACCAAAAGGCACCTCCCAAGGACAAACAGCACCTTCCCACACTGACACATGCCTGCCAGGGCCTCACGCAGCACTCACCTCACAGCTGCCAAGAGCAGCCAGGCAACCAGCACTGGCCTAGCACACACTGCTTCACAAGTGACCTCACAACCACCACCACCAGCAGCAGCCAACACCCGAGCACTGAACAAAAAGGCACAGAGGCACAAGTGACCTCACAATGCTGCCTACAGCTGTTCCCTATCACCCCCTGGGCCACAAGGCACCAGCCACAGCACCAATGGCCACACCAAAAGGCACCTCCCAAGGACAAACAGCACCTTCCCACACTCACACATGCCTGCGACGGCCTCACGCAGCACTCACCTCACAGCTGCCAAGAGCAGCCAGGCAACCAGCACTGGTCCAGCATGCACTGCTTCACAAGTGACCTCACAACCACCACCACCAGCAGCAGCCAACACCCGAGAACTGCCTGCCAAGGCACAGAGGCACAAGTGACCTCACAATGCTGCCTACAGCTGTTCCCTATCACACCCTGGGACACAAGGCACCAGCCACAGCACCAATGGCCACACCAAAAGGCACCTCCCAAGGACAAACAGCACCTTCCCACACTGACACATGCCTGCGATGGCCTCACGCAGCACTCACCTCACAGCTGCCAAGAGCAGCCAGGCAACCAGCACTGGCCTAGCACGTACTGCTTCACAAGTGACCTCAAAACCACCACCACCAGCAGCAGCCAACACCCTAGCACTGCCTGAAAAGGCACAGAGGCACAAGTGACCTCACAATGCTGCCTCCAGCTCTGCCCTATCACACCCTGGGCCACAAGGCACCAGCCACAGCACCAATGGCCACACCAAAAGGCACCTCCCAAGGACAAACAGCACCTTCCCACACTGACACATGCCTGCGACGGCCTCACGCAGCACTCACCTCACAGCTGCCAAGAGCAGCCAGGCAACTAGCACTGGCCTAGCATGCACTGCTTCACAAGTGACCTCACAACCACCACCACCAGCAGCAGCCAACACCCTAGCACTGCCTGCCAAGGCACAGAGGCACAAGTGACCTCACAATGCTGCCTCCAGCTCTGGCCTCACACCCTGGGACACAAGGCACCAGCCACAGCACCAATGGCCACACCAAAAGGCACCTCCCAAGGACAAACAGCACCTTCCCACACTGACACATGCCTGCCAGGGCCTCACGCAGCACTCACCTCACAGCTGCCAAGAGCAGCCAGGCAACCAGCACTGGTCCAGCACGCACTGCTTCACAAGTGACCTCACAACCACCACCACCAGCAGCAGCCAACACCCTAGCACTGCCTGCCAAGGCACAGAGGCACAAGTGACCTCACAACGCTGCCTCCAGCTCTGCCCTATCACACCCTGGGCCACAAGGCACCAGCCACAGCACCAATGGCCACACCAAAAGGCACCTCCCAAGGACAAACAGCACCTTCCCACACTGACACATGCCTGCGACGGCCTCACGCAGCACTCACCTCACAGCTGCCAAGAGCAGCCAGGCAACCAGCACTGGCCTAGCACGCACTGCTTCACAAGTGACCTCACAACCACCACCACCAGCAGCAGCCAACACCCGAGCACTGCCTGCCAAGGCACAGAGGCACAAGTGACCTCACAATTCTGCCTCCAGCTCTGGCCTCACACCCTGGGACACAAGGCACCAGCCACAGCACCAATGGCCACACCAAAAGGCACCTCCCAAGGACAAACAGCACCTTCCCACACTGACACATGCCTGCGACGGCCTCATGCAGCACTCACCTCACAGCTGCCAAGAGCAGCCAGGCAACCAGCACTGGCCTAGCACGCACTGCTTCACAAGTGACCTCACAACCACCACCACCAGCAGCAGCCAACACCCTAGCACTGCCCGCCAAGGCACAGAGGCACAAGTGACCTCACAATGCTGCCTACAGCTGTACCCTATCACACGCTGGGCCACAAGGCACCAGCCACAGCACCAATGGCCACACCAAAAGGCACCTCCCAAGGACAAACAGCACCTTCCCACACTGACACATGCCTGCGACGGCCTCACGCAGCACTCACCTCACAGCTGCCAAGAGCAGCCAGGCAACCAGCACTGGTCCAGCATGCACTGCTTCACAAGTGACCTCACAACCACCACCACCAGCAGCAGCCAACACCCGAGCACTGCCTGCCAAGGCACAGAGGCACAAGTGACCTCACAATGCTGCCTCCAGCTCTGGCCTCACACCCTGGGACACAAGGCACCAGCCACAGCACCAATGGCCACACCAAAAGGCACCTCCCAAGGACAAACAGCACCTTCCCACACTGACACATGCCTGCGACGGCCTCACGCAGCACTCACCTCACAGCTGCCAAGAGCAGCCAGGCAACCAGCACTGGCCTAGCACGCACTGCTTCACAAGTGACCTCACAACCACCACCACCAGCAGCAGCCAACACCCTAGCACTGCCTGCCAAGGCACAGAGGCACAAGCGACCTCACAATGCTGCCTCCAGCTCTGCCCTATCACACCCTGGGCCACAAGGCACCAGCCACAGCACCAATGGCCACACCAAAAGGCACCTCCCAAGCACAAACAGCACCTTCCCACACTGACACATGCCTGCGACGGCCTCACGCAGCACTCACCTCACAGCTGCCAAGAGCAGCCAGGCAACCAGCACTGGCCTAGCACACACTGCTTCACAAGTGACCTCACAACCACCACCACCAGCAGCAGCCAACACCCTAGCACTGCCTGCCAAGGCACAGAGGCACAAGTGACCTCACAATGCTGCCTACAGCTCTGGCCTCACACCCTGGGACACAAGGCACCAGCCACAGCACCAATGGCCACACCAAAAGGCACCTCCCAAGGACAAACAGCACCTTCCCACACTCACACATGCCTGCCAGGGCCTCACGCAGCACTCACCTCACAGCTGCCAAGAATAAACAGGCAACCAGCACTGGTCCAGCACGCACTGCTTCACAAGTGACCTCACAACCACCACCACCAGCAGCAGCCAACACCCTAGCACTGCCTGCCAAGGCACAGAGGCACAAGTGAGCTCACAACGCTGCCTCCAGCTCTGCCCTCTCACACCCTGGGACACAAGGCACCAGCCACAGCACCAATGGCCACACCAAAAGGCACCTCCCAAGGACAAACAGCACCTTCCCACACTGACACATGCCTGCCAGGGCCTCACGCAGCACTCACCTCACAGCTGCCAAGAGCAGCCAGGCAGCCAGCACTGGCCTAGCACGCACTGCTTCACAAGTGACCTCACAACCACCACCACCAGCAGCAGCCAACACCCTAGCACTGCCTGCCAAGGCACAGAGGCACAAGTGACCTCACAATGCTGCCTCCAGCTCTGGCCTCACACCCTGGGACACAAGGCACCAGCCACAGCACCAATGGCCACACCAAAAGGCACCTCCCAAGGACAAACAGCACCTTCCCACACTGACACATGCCTGCCAGGGCCTCACGCAGCACTCACCTCACAGCTGCCAAGAGCAGCCAGGCAACCAGCACTGGCCTAGCACACACTGCTTCACAAGTGACCTCACAACCACCACCACCAGCAGCAGCCAACACCCGAGCACTGCCCGCCAAGGCACAGAGGCACAAGTGACCTCACAATGCTGCCTACAGCTGTTCCCTATCACACCCTGGGACACAAGGCACCAGCCACAGCACCAATGGCCACACCAAAAGGCACCTTCCAAGGACAAACAGCACCTTCCCACACTGACACATGCCTGCGACGGCCTCACGCAGCACTCACCTCACAGCTGCCAAGAGCAGCCAGGCAACCAGCACTGGTCCAGCATGCACTGCTTCACAAGTGACCTCACAACCACCACCACCAGCAGCAGCCAACACCCGAGCACTGAACAAAAAGGCACAGAGGCACAAGTGACCTCACAATGCTGCCTACAGCTGTTCCCTATCACCCCCTGGGCCACAAGGCACCAGCCACAGCACCAATGGCCACACCAAAAGGCACCTCCCAAGGACAAACAGCACCTTCCCACACTGACACATGCCTGCGACGGCCTCACGCAGCACTCACCTCACAGCTGCCAAGAGCAGCCAGGCAACCAGCACTGGTCCAGCATGCACTGCTTCACAAGTGACCTCACAACCACCACCACCAGCAGCAGCCAACACCCGAGCACTGCCTGCCAAGGCACAGAGGCACAAGTGACCTCACAATGCTGCCTACAGCTGTTCCCTATCACACCCTGGGACACAAGGCACCAGCCACAGCACCAATGGCCACACCAAAAGGCACCTCCCAAGGACAAACAGCACCTTCCCACACTGACACATGCCTGCGATGGCCTCACGCAGCACTCACCTCACAGCTGCCAAGAGCAGCCAGGCAACCAGCACTGGCCTAGCACGTACTGCTTCACAAGTGACCTCAAAACCACCACCACCAGCAGCAGCCAACACCCTAGCACTGCCTGAAAAGGCACAGAGGCACAAGTGACCTCACAATGCTGCCTCCAGCTCTGCCCTATCACACCCTGGGCCACAAGGCACCAGCCACAGCACCAATGGCCACACCAAAAGGCACCTCCCAAGGACAAACAGCACCTTCCCACACTGACACATGCCTGCGACGGCCTCACGCAGCACTCACCTCACAGCTGCCAAGAGCAGCCAGGCAACCAGCACTGGCCTAGCATGCACTGCTTCACAAGTGACCTCACAACCACCACCACCAGCAGCAGCCAACACCCTAGCACTGCCTGCCAAGGCACAGAGGCACAAGTGACCTCACAATGCTGCCTCCAGCTCTGGCCTCACACCCTGGGACACAAGGCACCAGCCACAGCACCAATGGCCACACCAAAAGGCACCTCCCAAGCACAAACAGCACCTTCCCACACTGACACATGCCTGCCAGGGCCTCACGCAGCACTCACCTCACAGCTGCCAAGAGCAGCCAGGCAACCAGCACTGGTCCAGCACGCACTGCTTCACAAGTGACCTCACAACCACCACCACCAGCAGCAGCCAACACCCTAGCACTGCCTGCCAAGGCACAGAGGCACAAGTGACCTCACAACGCTGCCTCCAGCTCTGCCCTATCACACCCTGGGCCACAAGGCACCAGCCACAGCACCAATGGCCACACCAAAAGGCACCTCCCAAGCACAAACAGCACCTTCCCACACTGACACATGCCTGCGACGGCCTCACGCAGCACTCACCTCACAGCTGCCAAGAGCAGCCAGGCAACCAGCACTGGCCTAGCACGCACTGCTTCACAAGTGACCTCACAACCACCACCACCACCAGCAGCCAACACCCTAGCACTGCCTGCCAAGGCACAGAGGCACAAGTGACCTCACAATGCTGCCTCCAGCTCTGGCCTCACACCCTGGGCCACAAGGCACCAGCCACAGCACCAATGGCCACACCAAAAGGCACCTCCCAAGGACAAACAGCACCTTCCCACACTGACACATGCCTGCGACGGCCTCATGCAGCACTCACCTCACAGCTGCCAAGAGCAGCCAGGCAACCAGCACTGGCCTAGCACGCACTGCTTCACAAGTGACCTCACAACCACCACCACCAGCAGCAGCCAACACCCGAGCACTGCCCGCCAAGGCACAGAGGCACAAGTGACCTCACAATGCTGCCTACAGCTGTTCCCTATCACACCCTGGGCCACAAGGCACCAGCCACAGCACCAATGGCCACACCAAAAGGCACCTCCCAAGGACAAACAGCACCTTCCCACACTGACACATGCCTGCGACGGCCTCACGCAGCACTCATCTCACAGCTGCCTAGAGCAGCCAGGCAACCAGCACTGGTCCAGCATGCACTGCTTCACAAGTGACCTCACAACCACCACCACCAGCAGCAGCCAACACCCGAGCACTGCCTGCCAAGGCACAGAGGCACAAGTGACCTCACAATGCTGCCTCCAGCTCTGGCCTCACACCCTGGGCCACAAGGCACCAGCCACAGCACCAATGGCCACACCAAAAGGCACCTCCCAAGGACAAACAGCACCTTCCCACACTGACACATGCCTGCGACAGCCTCACGCAGCACTCACCTCACAGCTGCCAAGAGCAGCCAGGCAACCAGCACTGGCCTAGCACGCACTGCTTCACAAGTGACCTCACAACCACCACCACCAGCAGCAGCCAACACCCTAGCACTGCCTGCCAAGGCACAGAGGCACAAGTGACCTCACAATGCTGCCTCCAGCTCTGGCCTCACACCCTGGGCCACAAGGCACCAGCCACAGCACCAATGGCCACACCAAAAGGCACCTCCCAAGGACAAACAGCACCTTCCCATACTGACACATGCCTGCCAGGGCCTCACGCAGCACTCACCTCACAGCTGCCAAGAGCAACCAGGCAACCAGCACTGGTCCAGCACGCACTGCTTCACAAGTGACCTCACAACCACCACCACCAGCAGCAGCCAACACCCTAGCACTGCCTGCCAAGGCACAGAGGCACAAGTGACCTCACAACGCTGCCTCCAGCTCTGCCCTCTCACACCCTGGGCCACAAGGCACCAGCCACAGCACCAATGGCCACACCAAAAGGCACCTCCCAAGGACAAACAGCACCTTCCCACACTGACACATGCCTGCCAGGGCCTCACGCAGCACTCACCTCACAGCTGCCAAGAGCAGCCAGGCAACCAGCACTGGTCCAGCACGCACTGCTTCACAAGTGACCTCACAACCACCACCACCAGCAGCAGCCAACACCCGAGCACTGCCTGCCAAGGCACAGAGGCACAAGTGACCTCACAATGCTGCCTCCAGCTCTGGCCTCACACCCTGGGACACAAGGCACCAGCCACAGCACCAATGGCCACACCAAAAGGCACCTCCCAAGGACAAACAGCACCTTCCCACACTGACACATGCCTGCCAGGGCCTCACGCAGCACTCACCTCACAGCTGCCAAGAGCAGCCAGGCAACCAGCACTGGCCTAGCACGTACTGCTTCACAAGTGACCTCAAAACCACCACCACCAGCAGCAGCCAACACCCTAGCACTGCCTGAAAAGGCACAGAGGCACAAGTGACCTCACAATGCTGCCTCCAGCTCTGCCCTATCACACCCTGGGCCACAAGGCACCAGCCACAGCACCAATGGCCACACCAAAAGGCACCTCCCAAGGACAAACAGCACCTTCCCACACTGACACATGCCTGCGACGGCCTCACGCAGCACTCACCTCACAGCTGCCAAGAGCAGCCAGGCAACCAGCACTGGTCCAGCATGCACTGCTTCACAAGTGACCTCACAACCACCACCACCAGCAGCAGCCAACACCCGAGCACTGCCTGCCAAGGCACAGAGGCACAAGTGACCTCACAATGCTGCCTCCAGCTCTGGCCTCACACCCTGGGACACAAGGCACCAGCCACAGCACCAATGGCCACACCAAAAGGCACCTCCCAAGGACAAACAGCACCTTCCCACACTGACACATGCCTGCCAGGGCCTCACGCAGCACTCACCTCACAGCTGCCAAGAGCAACCAGGCTACCAGCACTGGTCCAGCACGCACTGCTTCACAAGTGACCTCACAACCACCACCACCAGCAGCAGCCAACACCCTAGCACTGCCTGCCAAGGCACAGAGGCACAAGTGACCTCACAACGCTGCCTCCAGCTCTGCCCTCTCACACCCTGGGCCACAAGGCACCAGCCACAGCACCAATGGCCACACCAAAAGGCACCTCCCAAGGACAAACAGCACCTTCCCACACTGACACATGCCTGCGACGGCCTCACGCAGCACTCACCTCACAGCTGCCAAGAGCAGCCAGGCAACCAGCACTGGCCTAGCACGCACTGCTTCACAAGTGACCTCACAACCACCACCACCAGCAGCAGCCAACACCCTAGCACTGCCTGCCAAGGCACAGAGGCACAAGTGACCTCACAATGCTGCCTCCAGCTCTGGCCTCACACCCTGGGACACAAGGCACCAGCCACAGCACCAATGGCCACACCAAAAGGCACCTCCCAAGGACAAACAGCACCTTCCCACACTGACACATGCCTGCCAGGGCCTCACGCAGCACTCACCTCACAGCTGCCAAGAGCAGCCAGGCAACCAGCACTGGCCTAGCATGCACTGCTTCACAAGTGACCTCACAACCACCACCACCAGCAGCAGCCAACACCCTAGCACTGCCTGCCAAGGCACAGAGGCACAAGTGACCTCACAATGCTGCCTCCAGCTCTGGCCTCACACCCTGGGACACAAGGCACCAGCCACAGCACCAATGGCCACACCAAAAGGCACCTCCCAAGGACAAACAGCACCTTCCCACACTGACACATGCCTGCCAGGGCCTCACGCAGCACTCACCTCACAGCTGCCAAGAGCAGCCAGGCAACCAGCACTGGTCCAGCACGCACTGCTTCACAAGTGACCTCACAACCACCACCACCAGCAGCAGCCAACACCCTAGCACTGCCTGCCAAGGCACAGAGGCACAAGTGACCTCACAACGCTGCCTCCAGCTCTGCCCTATCACACCCTGGGCCACAAGGCACCAGCCACAGCACCAATGGCCACACCAAAAGGCACCTCCCAAGCACAAACAGCACCTTCCCACACTGACACATGCCTGCGACGGCCTCACGCAGCACTCACCTCACAGCTGCCAAGAGCAGCCAGGCAACCAGCACTGGCCTAGCACGCACTGCTTCACAAGTGACCTCACAACCACCACCACCACCAGCAGCCAACACCCTAGCACTGCCTGCCAAGGCACAGAGGCACAAGTGACCTCACAATGCTGCCTCCAGCTCTGGCCTCACACCCTGGGCCACAAGGCACCAGCCACAGCACCAATGGCCACACCAAAAGGCACCTCCCAAGGACAAACAGCACCTTCCCACACTGACACATGCCTGCGACGGCCTCATGCAGCACTCACCTCACAGCTGCCAAGAGCAGCCAGGCAACCAGCACTGGCCTAGCACGCACTGCTTCACAAGTGACCTCACAACCACCACCACCAGCAGCAGCCAACACCCGAGCACTGCCCGCCAAGGCACAGAGGCACAAGTGACCTCACAATGCTGCCTCCAGCTGTTCCCTATCACACCCTGGGCCACAAGGCACCAGCCACAGCACCAATGGCCACACCAAAAGGCACCTCCCAAGGACAAACAGCACCTTCCCACACTGACACATGCCTGCGACGGCCTCACGCAGCACTCATCTCACAGCTGCCTAGAGCAGCCAGGCAACCAGCACTGGTCCAGCATGCACTGCTTCCGAAGTGACCTCACAACCACCACCACCAGCAGCAGCCAACACCCGAGCACTGCCTGCCAAGGCACAGAGGCACAAGTGACCTCACAATGCTGCCTCCAGCTCTGGCCTCACACCCTGGGCCACAAGGCACCAGCCACAGCACCAATGGCCACACCAAAAGGCACCTCCCAAGGACAAACAGCACCTTCCCACACTGACACATGCCTGCCAGGGCCTCACGCAGCACTCACCTCACAGCTGCCAAGAGCAGCCAGGCAACCAGCACTGGCCTAGCACGCACTGCTTCACAAGTGACCTCACAACCACCACCACCAGCAGCAGCCAACACCCTAGCACTGCCTGCCAAGGCACAGAGGCACAAGTGACCTCACAATGCTGCCTCCAGCTCTGGCCTCACACCCTGGGCCACAAGGCACCAGCCACAGCACCAATGGCCACACCAAAAGGCACCTCCCAAGGACAAACAGCACCTTCCCATACTGACACATGCCTGCCAGGGCCTCACGCAGCACTCACCTCACAGCTGCCAAGAGCAACCAGGCAACCAGCACTGGTCCAGCACGCACTGCTTCACAAGTGACCTCACAACCACCACCACCAGCAGCAGCCAACACCCTAGCACTGCCTGCCAAGGCACAGAGGCACAAGTGACCTCACAACGCTGCCTCCAGCTCTGCCCTCTCACACCCTGGGCCACAAGGCACCAGCCACAGCACCAATGGCCACACCAAAAGGCACCTCCCAAGGACAAACAGCACCTTCCCACACTGACACATGCCTGCCAGGGCCTCACGCAGCACTCACCTCACAGCTGCCAAGAGCAGCCAGGCAACCAGCACTGGTCCAGCACGCACTGCTTCACAAGTGACCTCACAACCACCACCACCAGCAGCAGCCAACACCCTAGCACTGCCTGCCAAGGCACAGAGGCACAAGTGACCTCACAATGCTGCCTCCAGCTCTGGCCTCACACCCTGGGACACAAGGCACCAGCCACAGCACCAATGGCCACACCAAAAGGCACCTCCCAAGGACAAACAGCACCTTCCCACACTGACACATGCCTGCCAGGGCCTCACGCAGCACTCACCTCACAGCTGCCAAGAGCAGCCAGGCAACCAGCACTGGCCTAGCACGTACTGCTTCACAAGTGACCTCAAAACCACCACCACCAGCAGCAGCCAACACCCTAGCACTGCCTGAAAAGGCACAGAGGCACAAGTGACCTCACAATGCTGCCTCCAGCTCTGCCCTATCACACCCTGGGCCACAAGGCACCAGCCACAGCACCAATGGCCACACCAAAAGGCACCTCCCAAGGACAAACAGCACCTTCCCACACTGACACATGCCTGCGACGGCCTCACGCAGCACTCACCTCACAGCTGCCAAGAGCAGCCAGGCAACCAGCACTGGTCCAGCATGCACTGCTTCACAAGTGACCTCACAACCACCACCACCAGCAGCAGCCAACACCCTAGCACTGCCTGCCAAGGCACAGAGGCACAAGTGACCTCACAATGCTGCCTCCAGCTCTGGCCTCACACCCTGGGACACAAGGCACCAGCCACAGCACCAATGGCCACACCAAAAGGCACCTCCCAAGGACAAACAGCACCTTCCCACACTGACACATGCCTGCCAGGGCCTCACGCAGCACTCACCTCACAGCTGCCAAGAGCAACCAGGCTACCAGCACTGGTCCAGCACGCACTGCTTCACAAGTGACCTCACAACCACCACCACCAGCAGCAGCCAACACCCTAGCACTGCCTGCCAAGGCACAGAGGCACAAGTGACCTCACAACGCTGCCTCCAGCTCTGCCCTCTCACACCCTGGGCCACAAGGCACCAGCCACAGCACCAATGGCCACACCAAAAGGCACCTCCCAAGGACAAACAGCACCTTCCCACACTGACACATGCCTGCCAGGGCCTCACGCAGCACTCACCTCACAGCTGCCAAGAGCAGCCAGGCAACCAGCACTGGCCTAGCACGCACTGCTTCACAAGTGACCTCACAACCACCACCACCAGCAGCAGCCAACACCCTAGCACTGCCTGCCAAGGCACAGAGGCACAAGTGACCTCACAATGCTGCCTCCAGCTCTGGCCTCACACCCTGGGACACAAGGCACCAGCCACAGCACCAATGGCCACACCAAAAGGCACCTCCCAAGGACAAACAGCACCTTCCCACACTGACACATGCCTGCCAGGGCCTCACGCAGCACTCACCTCACAGCTGCCAAGAGCAGCCAGGCAACCAGCACTGGCCTAGCACGCACTGCTTCACAAGTGACCTCACAACCACCACCACCAGCAGCAGCCAACACCCGAGCACTGCCCGCCAAGGCACAGAGGCACAAGTGACCTCACAATGCTGCCTCCAGCTGTTCCCTATCACACCCTGGGACACAAGGCACCAGCCACAGCACCAATGGCCACACCAAAAGGCACCTTCCAAGGACAAACAGCACCTTCCCACACTGACACATGCCTGCGACGGCCTCACGCAGCACTCACCTCACAGCTGCCAAGAGCAGCCAGGCAACCAGCACTGGTCCAGCACGCACTGCTTCACAAGTGACCTCACAACCACCACCACCAGCAGCAGCCAACACCCTAGCACTGCCTGCCAAGGCACAGAGGCACAAGTGACCTCACAACGCTGCCTCCAGCTGTTCCCTATCACCCCCTGGGCCACAAGGCACCAGCCACAGCACCAATGGCCACACCAAAAGGCACCTCCCAAGGACAAACAGCACCTTCCCACACTGACACATGCCTGCCAGGGCCTCACGCAGCACTCACCTCACAGCTGCCAAGAGCAGCCAGGCAACCAGCACTGGCCTAGCACGCACTGCTTCACAAGTGACCTCACAACCACCACCACCAGCAGCAGCCAACACCCTAGCACTGCCTGCCAAGGCACAGAGGCACAAGTGACCTCACAATGCTGCCTCCAGCTCTGGCCTCACACCCTGGGACACAAGGCACCAGCCACAGCACCAAGGGCCACACCAAAAGGCACCTCCCAAGGACAAACAGCACCTTCCCACACTGACACATGCCTGCCAGGGCCTCACGCAGCACTCACCTCACAGCTGCCAAGAGCAGCCAGGCAGCCAGCACTGGCCTAGCACACACTGCTTCACAAGTGACCTCACAACCACCACCACCAGCAGCAGCCAACACCCTAGCACTGCCCGCCAAGGCACAGAGGCACAAGTGACCTCACAGTGCTGCCTCCAGCTGTTCCCTATCACACCCTGGGACACAAGGCACCAGCCACAGCACCAATGGCCACACCAAAAGGCACCTTCCAAGGACAAACAGCACCTTCCCACACTGACACATGCCTGCGACGGCCTCACGCAGCACTCACCTCACAGCTGCCAAGAGCAGCCAGGCAACCAGCACTGGTCCAGCACGCACTGCTTCACAAGTGACCTCACAACCACCACCACCAGCAGCAGCCAACACCCGAGCACTGCCCGCCAAGGCACAGAGGCACAAGTGACCTCACAATGCTGCCTCCAGCTGTTCCCTATCACACCCTGGGCCACAAGGCACCAGCCACAGCACCAATGGCCACACCAAAAGGCACCTCCCAAGGACAAACAGCACCTTCCCACACTGACACATGCCTGCGACGGCCTCACGCAGCACTCACCTCACAGCTGCCAAGAGCAGCCAGGCAACCAGCACTGGCCTAGCATGCACTGCTTCACAAGTGACCTCACAACCACCACCACCAGCAGCAGCCAACACCCTAGCACTGCCTGCCAAGGCACAGAGGCACAAGTGACCTCACAATGCTGCCTCCAGCTCTGGCCTCACACCCTGGGACACAAGGCACCAGCCACAGCACCAATGGCCACACCAAAAGGCACCTCCCAAGGACAAACAGCACCTTCCCACACTGACACATGCCTGCCAGGGCCTCACGCAGCACTCACCTCACAGCTGCCAAGAGCAGCCAGGCAACCAGCACTGGCCTAGCACGTACTGCTTCACAAGTGACCTCAAAACCACCACCACCAGCAGCAGCCAACACCCTAGCACTGCCTGAAAAGGCACAGAGGCACAAGTGACCTCACAATGCTGCCTCCAGCTCTGCCCTATCACACCCTGGGCCACAAGGCACCAGCCACAGCACCAATGGCCACACCAAAAGGCACCTCCCAAGGACAAACAGCACCTTCCCACACTGACACATGCCTGCGACGGCCTCACGCAGCACTCACCTCACAGCTGCCAAGAGCAGCCAGGCAACCAGCACTGGTCCAGCATGCACTGCTTCACAAGTGACCTCACAACCACCACCACCAGCAGCAGCCAACACCCGAGCACTGCCTGCCAAGGCACAGAGGCACAAGTGACCTCACAATGCTGCCTCCAGCTCTGGCCTCACACCCTGGGACACAAGGCACCAGCCACAGCACCAATGGCCACACCAAAAGGCACCTCCCAAGGACAAACAGCACCTTCCCACACTGACACATGCCTGCCAGGGCCTCACGCAGCACTCACCTCACAGCTGCCAAGAGCAACCAGGCTACCAGCACTGGTCCAGCACGCACTGCTTCACAAGTGACCTCACAACCACCACCACCAGCAGCAGCCAACACCCTAGCACTGCCTGCCAAGGCACAGAGGCACAAGTGACCTCACAACGCTGCCTCCAGCTCTGCCCTCTCACACCCTGGGCCACAAGGCACCAGCCACAGCACCAATGGCCACACCAAAAGGCACCTCCCAAGGACAAACAGCACCTTCCCACACTGACACATGCCTGCGACGGCCTCACGCAGCACTCACCTCACAGCTGCCAAGAGCAGCCAGGCAACCAGCACTGGCCTAGCACGCACTGCTTCACAAGTGACCTCACAACCACCACCACCAGCAGCAGCCAACACCCTAGCACTGCCTGCCAAGGCACAGAGGCACAAGTGACCTCACAATGCTGCCTCCAGCTCTGGCCTCACACCCTGGGACACAAGGCACCAGCCACAGCACCAATGGCCACACCAAAAGGCACCTCCCAAGGACAAACAGCACCTTCCCACACTGACACATGCCTGCCAGGGCCTCACGCAGCACTCACCTCACAGCTGCCAAGAGCAGCCAGGCAACCAGCACTGGCCTAGCATGCACTGCTTCACAAGTGACCTCACAACCACCACCACCAGCAGCAGCCAACACCCTAGCACTGCCTGCCAAGGCACAGAGGCACAAGTGACCTCACAATGCTGCCTCCAGCTCTGGCCTCACACCCTGGGACACAAGGCACCAGCCACAGCACCAATGGCCACACCAAAAGGCACCTCCCAAGGACAAACAGCACCTTCCCACACTGACACATGCCTGCCAGGGCCTCACGCAGCACTCACCTCACAGCTGCCAAGAGCAGCCAGGCAACCAGCACTGGTCCAGCACGCACTGCTTCACAAGTGACCTCACAACCACCACCACCAGCAGCAGCCAACACCCTAGCACTGCCTGCCAAGGCACAGAGGCACAAGTGACCTCACAACGCTGCCTACAGCTGTTCCCTATCACACCCTGGGCCACAAGGCACCAGCCACAGCACCAATGGCCACACCAAAAGGCACCTCCCAAGCACAAACAGCACCTTCCCACACTGACACATGCCTGCGACGGCCTCACGCAGCACTCACCTCACAGCTGCCAAGAGCAGCCAGGCAACCAGCACTGGCCTAGCACGCACTGCTTCACAAGTGACCTCACAACCACCACCACCACCAGCAGCCAACACCCTAGCACTGCCTGCCAAGGCACAGAGGCACAAGTGACCTCACAATGCTGCCTCCAGCTCTGGCCTCACACCCTGGGCCACAAGGCACCAGCCACAGCACCAATGGCCACACCAAAAGGCACCTCCCAAGGACAAACAGCACCTTCCCACACTGACACATGCCTGCGACGGCCTCATGCAGCACTCACCTCACAGCTGCCAAGAGCAGCCAGGCAACCAGCACTGGCCTAGCACGCACTGCTTCACAAGTGACCTCACAACCACCACCACCAGCAGCAGCCAACACCCGAGCACTGCCCGCCAAGGCACAGAGGCACAAGTGACCTCACAATGCTGCCTACAGCTGTTCCCTATCACACCCTGGGCCACAAGGCACCAGCCACAGCACCAATGGCCACACCAAAAGGCACCTCCCAAGGACAAACAGCACCTTCCCACACTGACACATGCCTGCGACGGCCTCACGCAGCACTCATCTCACAGCTGCCTAGAGCAGCCAGGCAACCAGCACTGGTCCATCATGCACTGCTTCCCAAGTGACCTCACAACCACCACCACCAGCAGCAGCCAACACCCGAGCACTGCCTGCCAAGGCACAGAGGCACAAGTGACCTCACAATGCTGCCTCCAGCTCTGGCCTCACACCCTGGGCCACAAGGCACCAGCCACAGCACCAATGGCCACACCAAAAGGCACCTCCCAAGGACAAACAGCACCTTCCCACACTGACACATGCCTGCCAGGGCCTCACGCAGCACTCACCTCACAGCTGCCAAGAGCAGCCAGGCAACCAGCACTGGCCTAGCACGCACTGCTTCACAAGTGACCTCACAACCACCACCACCAGCAGCAGCCAACACCCTAGCACTGCCTGCCAAGGCACAGAGGCACAAGTGACCTCACAATGCTGCCTCCAGCTCTGGCCTCACACCCTGGGCCACAAGGCACCAGCCACAGCACCAATGGCCACACCAAAAGGCACCTCCCAAGGACAAACAGCACCTTCCCATACTGACACATGCCTGCCAGGGCCTCACGCAGCACTCACCTCACAGCTGCCAAGAGCAACCAGGCAACCAGCACTGGTCCAGCACGCACTGCTTCACAAGTGACCTCACAACCACCACCACCAGCAGCAGCCAACACCCGAGCACTGCCTGCCAAGGCACAGAGGCACAAGTGACCTCACAACGCTGCCTCCAGCTCTGCCCTCTCACACCCTGGGCCACAAGGCACCAGCCACAGCACCAATGGCCACACCAAAAGGCACCTCCCAAGGACAAACAGCACCTTCCCACACTGACACATGCCTGCCAGGGCCTCACGCAGCACTCACCTCACAGCTGCCAAGAGCAGCCAGGCAACCAGCACTGGTCCAGCACGCACTGCTTCACAAGTGACCTCACAACCACCACCACCAGCAGCAGCCAACACCCTAGCACTGCCTGCCAAGGCACAGAGGCACAAGTGACCTCACAATGCTGCCTCCAGCTCTGGCCTCACCCCCTGGGCCACAAGGCACCAGCCACAGCACCAATGGCCACACCAAAAGGCACCTCCCAAGGACAAACAGCACCTTCCCACACTGACACATGCCTGCCAGGGCCTCACGCAGCACTCACCTCACAGCTGCCAAGAGCAGCCAGGCAACCAGCACTGGCCTAGCACGTACTGCTTCACAAGTGACCTCAAAACCACCACCACCAGCAGCAGCCAACACCCTAGCACTGCCTGAAAAGGCACAGAGGCACAAGTGACCTCACAATGCTGCCTCCAGCTCTGCCCTATCACACCCTGGGCCACAAGGCACCAGCCACAGCACCAATGGCCACACCAAAAGGCACCTCCCAAGGACAAACAGCACCTTCCCACACTGACACATGCCTGCGACGGCCTCACGCAGCACTCACCTCACAGCTGCCAAGAGCAGCCAGGCAACCAGCACTGGTCCAGCATGCACTGCTTCACAAGTGACCTCACAACCACCACCACCAGCAGCAGCCAACACCCTAGCACTGCCTGCCAAGGCACAGAGGCACAAGTGACCTCACAATGCTGCCTCCAGCTCTGGCCTCACACCCTGGGACACAAGGCACCAGCCACAGCACCAATGGCCACACCAAAAGGCACCTCCCAAGGACAAACAGCACCTTCCCACACTGACACATGCCTGCCAGGGCCTCACGCAGCACTCACCTCACAGCTGCCAAGAGCAACCAGGCTACCAGCACTGGTCCAGCACGCACTGCTTCACAAGTGACCTCACAACCACCACCACCAGCAGCAGCCAACACCCTAGCACTGCCTGCCAAGGCACAGAGGCACAAGTGACCTCACAACGCTGCCTCCAGCTCTGCCCTCTCACACCCTGGGCCACAAGGCACCAGCCACAGCACCAATGGCCACACCAAAAGGCACCTCCCAAGGACAAACAGCACCTTCCCACACTGACACATGCCTGCCAGGGCCTCACGCAGCACTCACCTCACAGCTGCCAAGAGCAGCCAGGCAACCAGCACTGGCCTAGCACGCACTGCTTCACAAGTGACCTCACAACCACCACCACCAGCAGCAGCCAACACCCTAGCACTGCCTGCCAAGGCACAGAGGCACAAGTGACCTCACAATGCTGCCTCCAGCTCTGGCCTCACACCCTGGGACACAAGGCACCAGCCACAGCACCAATGGCCACACCAAAAGGCACCTCCCAAGGACAAACAGCACCTTCCCACACTGACACATGCCTGCCAGGGCCTCACGCAGCACTCACCTCACAGCTGCCAAGAGCAGCCAGGCAACCAGCACTGGCCTAGCACACACTGCTTCACAAGTGACCTCACAACCACCACCACCAGCAGCAGCCAACACCCGAGCACTGCCCGCCAAGGCACAGAGGCACAAGTGACCTCACAATGCTGCCTCCAGCTGTTCCCTATCACACCCTGGGACACAAGGCACCAGCCACAGCACCAATGGCCACACCAAAAGGCACCTCCCAAGGACAAACAGCACCTTCCCACACTGACACATGCCTGCGACGGCCTCACGCAGCACTCACCTCACAGCTGCCAAGAGCAGCCAGGCAACCAGCACTGGTCCAGCACGCACTGCTTCACAAGTGACCTCACAACCACCACCACCAGCAGCAGCCAACACCCTAGCACTGCCTGCCAAGGCACAGAGGCACAAGTGACCTCACAACGCTGCCTCCAGCTGTTCCCTATCACCCCCTGGGCCACAAGGCACCAGCCACAGCACCAATGGCCACACCAAAAGGCACCTCCCAAGGACAAACAGCACCTTCCCACACTGACACATGCCTGCCAGGGCCTCACGCAGCACTCACCTCACAGCTGCCAAGAGCAGCCAGGCAACCAGCACTGGCCTAGCACGCACTGCTTCACAAGTGACCTCACAACCACCACCACCAGCAGCAGCCAACACCCTAGCACTGCCTGCCAAGGCACAGAGGCACAAGTGACCTCACAATGCTGCCTCCAGCTCTGGCCTCACACCCTGGGACACAAGGCACCAGCCACAGCACCAAGGGCCACACCAAAAGGCACCTCCCAAGGACAAACAGCACCTTCCCACACTGACACATGCCTGCCAGGGCCTCACGCAGCACTCACCTCACAGCTGCCAAGAGCAGCCAGGCAACCAGCACTGGCCTAGCACACACTGCTTCACAAGTGACCTCACAACCACCACCACCAGCAGCAGCCAACACCCTAGCACTGCCCGCCAAGGCACAGAGGCACAAGTGACCTCACAGTGCTGCCTCCAGCTGTTCCCTATCACACCCTGGGACACAAGGCACCAGCCACAGCACCAATGGCCACACCAAAAGGCACCTCCCAAGGACAAACAGCACCTTCCCACACTGACACATGCCTGCCAGGGCCTCACGCAGCACTCACCTCACAGCTGCCAAGAGCAGCCAGGCAACCAGCACTGGCCTAGCATGCACTGCTTCACAAGTGACCTCACAACCACCACCACCAGCAGCAGCCAACACCCTAGCACTGCCTGCCAAGGCACAGAGGCACAAGTGACCTCACAATGCTGCCTCCAGCTCTGGCCTCACACCCTGGGACACAAGGCACCAGCCACAGCACCAATGGCCACACCAAAAGGCACCTCCCAAGGACAAACAGCACCTTCCCACACTGACACATGCCTGCCAGGGCCTCACGCAGCACTCACCTCACAGCTGCCAAGAGCAGCCAGGCAACCAGCACTGGTCCAGCACGCACTGCTTCACAAGTGACCTCACAACCACCACCACCAGCAGCAGCCAACACCCTAGCACTGCCTGCCAAGGCACAGAGGCACAAGTGACCTCACAACGCTGCCTCCAGCTCTGCCCTATCACACCCTGGGCCACAAGGCACCAGCCACAGCACCAATGGCCACACCAAAAGGCACCTCCCAAGCACAAACAGCACCTTCCCACACTGACACATGCCTGCGACGGCCTCACGCAGCACTCACCTCACAGCTGCCAAGAGCAGCCAGGCAACCAGCACTGGCCTAGCACGCACTGCTTCACAAGTGACCTCACAACCACCACCACCACCAGCAGCCAACACCCTAGCACTGCCTGCCAAGGCACAGAGGCACAAGTGACCTCACAATGCTGCCTCCAGCTCTGGCCTCACACCCTGGGCCACAAGGCACCAGCCACAGCACCAATGGCCACACCAAAAGGCACCTCCCAAGGACAAACAGCACCTTCCCACACTGACACATGCCTGCGACGGCCTCATGCAGCACTCACCTCACAGCTGCCAAGAGCAGCCAGGCAACCAGCACTGGCCTAGCACGCACTGCTTCACAAGTGACCTCACAACCACCACCACCAGCAGCAGCCAACACCCGAGCACTGCCCGCCAAGGCACAGAGGCACAAGTGACCTCACAATGCTGCCTCCAGCTGTTCCCTATCACACCCTGGGCCACAAGGCACCAGCCACAGCACCAATGGCCACACCAAAAGGCACCTCCCAAGGACAAACAGCACCTTCCCACACTGACACATGCCTGCGACGGCCTCACGCAGCACTCATCTCACAGCTGCCTAGAGCAGCCAGGCAACCAGCACTGGTCCAGCATGCACTGCTTCCGAAGTGACCTCACAACCACCACCACCAGCAGCAGCCAACACCCGAGCACTGCCTGCCAAGGCACAGAGGCACAAGTGACCTCACAATGCTGCCTCCAGCTCTGGCCTCACACCCTGGGCCACAAGGCACCAGCCACAGCACCAATGGCCACACCAAAAGGCACCTCCCAAGGACAAACAGCACCTTCCCACACTGACACATGCCTGCCAGGGCCTCACGCAGCACTCACCTCACAGCTGCCAAGAGCAGCCAGGCAACCAGCACTGGCCTAGCACGCACTGCTTCACAAGTGACCTCACAACCACCACCACCAGCAGCAGCCAACACCCTAGCACTGCCTGCCAAGGCACAGAGGCACAAGTGACCTCACAATGCTGCCTCCAGCTCTGGCCTCACACCCTGGGCCACAAGGCACCAGCCACAGCACCAATGGCCACACCAAAAGGCACCTCCCAAGGACAAACAGCACCTTCCCATACTGACACATGCCTGCCAGGGCCTCACGCAGCACTCACCTCACAGCTGCCAAGAGCAACCAGGCAACCAGCACTGGTCCAGCACGCACTGCTTCACAAGTGACCTCACAACCACCACCACCAGCAGCAGCCAACACCCTAGCACTGCCTGCCAAGGCACAGAGGCACAAGTGACCTCACAACGCTGCCTCCAGCTCTGCCCTCTCACACCCTGGGCCACAAGGCACCAGCCACAGCACCAATGGCCACACCAAAAGGCACCTCCCAAGGACAAACAGCACCTTCCCACACTGACACATGCCTGCCAGGGCCTCACGCAGCACTCACCTCACAGCTGCCAAGAGCAGCCAGGCAACCAGCACTGGTCCAGCACGCACTGCTTCACAAGTGACCTCACAACCACCACCACCAGCAGCAGCCAACACCCTAGCACTGCCTGCCAAGGCACAGAGGCACAAGTGACCTCACAATGCTGCCTCCAGCTCTGGCCTCACACCCTGGGACACAAGGCACCAGCCACAGCACCAATGGCCACACCAAAAGGCACCTCCCAAGGACAAACAGCACCTTCCCACACTGACACATGCCTGCCAGGGCCTCACGCAGCACTCACCTCACAGCTGCCAAGAGCAGCCAGGCAACCAGCACTGGCCTAGCACGTACTGCTTCACAAGTGACCTCAAAACCACCACCACCAGCAGCAGCCAACACCCTAGCACTGCCTGAAAAGGCACAGAGGCACAAGTGACCTCACAATGCTGCCTCCAGCTCTGCCCTATCACACCCTGGGCCACAAGGCACCAGCCACAGCACCAATGGCCACACCAAAAGGCACCTCCCAAGGACAAACAGCACCTTCCCACACTGACACATGCCTGCGACGGCCTCACGCAGCACTCACCTCACAGCTGCCAAGAGCAGCCAGGCAACCAGCACTGGTCCAGCATGCACTGCTTCACAAGTGACCTCACAACCACCACCACCAGCAGCAGCCAACACCCTAGCACTGCCTGCCAAGGCACAGAGGCACAAGTGACCTCACAATGCTGCCTCCAGCTCTGGCCTCACACCCTGGGACACAAGGCACCAGCCACAGCACCAATGGCCACACCAAAAGGCACCTCCCAAGGACAAACAGCACCTTCCCACACTGACACATGCCTGCCAGGGCCTCACGCAGCACTCACCTCACAGCTGCCAAGAGCAACCAGGCTACCAGCACTGGTCCAGCACGCACTGCTTCACAAGTGACCTCACAACCACCACCACCAGCAGCAGCCAACACCCTAGCACTGCCTGCCAAGGCACAGAGGCACAAGTGACCTCACAACGCTGCCTCCAGCTCTGCCCTCTCACACCCTGGGCCACAAGGCACCAGCCACAGCACCAATGGCCACACCAAAAGGCACCTCCCAAGGACAAACAGCACCTTCCCACACTGACACATGCCTGCCAGGGCCTCACGCAGCACTCACCTCACAGCTGCCAAGAGCAGCCAGGCAACCAGCACTGGCCTAGCACGCACTGCTTCACAAGTGACCTCACAACCACCACCACCAGCAGCAGCCAACACCCTAGCACTGCCTGCCAAGGCACAGAGGCACAAGTGACCTCACAATGCTGCCTCCAGCTCTGGCCTCACACCCTGGGACACAAGGCACCAGCCACAGCACCAATGGCCACACCAAAAGGCACCTCCCAAGGACAAACAGCACCTTCCCACACTGACACATGCCTGCCAGGGCCTCACGCAGCACTCACCTCACAGCTGCCAAGAGCAGCCAGGCAACCAGCACTGGCCTAGCACGCACTGCTTCACAAGTGACCTCACAACCACCACCACCAGCAGCAGCCAACACCCGAGCACTGCCCGCCAAGGCACAGAGGCACAAGTGACCTCACAATGCTGCCTCCAGCTGTTCCCTATCACACCCTGGGACACAAGGCACCAGCCACAGCACCAATGGCCACACCAAAAGGCACCTTCCAAGGACAAACAGCACCTTCCCACACTGACACATGCCTGCGACGGCCTCACGCAGCACTCACCTCACAGCTGCCAAGAGCAGCCAGGCAACCAGCACTGGTCCAGCACGCACTGCTTCACAAGTGACCTCACAACCACCACCACCAGCAGCAGCCAACACCCTAGCACTGCCTGCCAAGGCACAGAGGCACAAGTGACCTCACAACGCTGCCTCCAGCTGTTCCCTATCACCCCCTGGGCCACAAGGCACCAGCCACAGCACCAATGGCCACACCAAAAGGCACCTCCCAAGGACAAACAGCACCTTCCCACACTGACACATGCCTGCCAGGGCCTCACGCAGCACTCACCTCACAGCTGCCAAGAGCAGCCAGGCAACCAGCACTGGCCTAGCACGCACTGCTTCACAAGTGACCTCACAACCACCACCACCAGCAGCAGCCAACACCCTAGCACTGCCTGCCAAGGCACAGAGGCACAAGTGACCTCACAATGCTGCCTCCAGCTCTGGCCTCACACCCTGGGACACAAGGCACCAGCCACAGCACCAAGGGCCACACCAAAAGGCACCTCCCAAGGACAAACAGCACCTTCCCACACTGACACATGCCTGCCAGGGCCTCACGCAGCACTCACCTCACAGCTGCCAAGAGCAGCCAGGCAGCCAGCACTGGCCTAGCACACACTGCTTCACAAGTGACCTCACAACCACCACCACCAGCAGCAGCCAACACCCTAGCACTGCCCGCCAAGGCACAGAGGCACAAGTGACCTCACAGTGCTGCCTCCAGCTGTTCCCTATCACACCCTGGGACACAAGGCACCAGCCACAGCACCAATGGCCACACCAAAAGGCACCTTCCAAGGACAAACAGCACCTTCCCACACTGACACATGCCTGCGACGGCCTCACGCAGCACTCACCTCACAGCTGCCAAGAGCAGCCAGGCAACCAGCACTGGTCCAGCACGCACTGCTTCACAAGTGACCTCACAACCACCACCACCAGCAGCAGCCAACACCCGAGCACTGCCCGCCAAGGCACAGAGGCACAAGTGACCTCACAATGCTGCCTCCAGCTGTTCCCTATCACACCCTGGGCCACAAGGCACCAGCCACAGCACCAATGGCCACACCAAAAGGCACCTCCCAAGGACAAACAGCACCTTCCCACACTGACACATGCCTGCGACGGCCTCACGCAGCACTCACCTCACAGCTGCCAAGAGCAGCCAGGCAACCAGCACTGGCCTAGCATGCACTGCTTCACAAGTGACCTCACAACCACCACCACCAGCAGCAGCCAACACCCTAGCACTGCCTGCCAAGGCACAGAGGCACAAGTGACCTCACAATGCTGCCTCCAGCTCTGGCCTCACACCCTGGGACACAAGGCACCAGCCACAGCACCAATGGCCACACCAAAAGGCACCTCCCAAGGACAAACAGCACCTTCCCACACTGACACATGCCTGCCAGGGCCTCACGCAGCACTCACCTCACAGCTGCCAAGAGCAGCCAGGCAACCAGCACTGGCCTAGCACGTACTGCTTCACAAGTGACCTCAAAACCACCACCACCAGCAGCAGCCAACACCCTAGCACTGCCTGAAAAGGCACAGAGGCACAAGTGACCTCACAATGCTGCCTCCAGCTCTGCCCTATCACACCCTGGGCCACAAGGCACCAGCCACAGCACCAATGGCCACACCAAAAGGCACCTCCCAAGGACAAACAGCACCTTCCCACACTGACACATGCCTGCGACGGCCTCACGCAGCACTCACCTCACAGCTGCCAAGAGCAGCCAGGCAACCAGCACTGGTCCAGCATGCACTGCTTCACAAGTGACCTCACAACCACCACCACCAGCAGCAGCCAACACCCGAGCACTGCCTGCCAAGGCACAGAGGCACAAGTGACCTCACAATGCTGCCTCCAGCTCTGGCCTCACACCCTGGGACACAAGGCACCAGCCACAGCACCAATGGCCACACCAAAAGGCACCTCCCAAGGACAAACAGCACCTTCCCACACTGACACATGCCTGCCAGGGCCTCACGCAGCACTCACCTCACAGCTGCCAAGAGCAACCAGGCTACCAGCACTGGTCCAGCACGCACTGCTTCACAAGTGACCTCACAACCACCACCACCAGCAGCAGCCAACACCCTAGCACTGCCTGCCAAGGCACAGAGGCACAAGTGACCTCACAACGCTGCCTCCAGCTCTGCCCTCTCACACCCTGGGCCACAAGGCACCAGCCACAGCACCAATGGCCACACCAAAAGGCACCTCCCAAGGACAAACAGCACCTTCCCACACTGACACATGCCTGCGACGGCCTCACGCAGCACTCACCTCACAGCTGCCAAGAGCAGCCAGGCAACCAGCACTGGCCTAGCACGCACTGCTTCACAAGTGACCTCACAACCACCACCACCAGCAGCAGCCAACACCCTAGCACTGCCTGCCAAGGCACAGAGGCACAAGTGACCTCACAATGCTGCCTCCAGCTCTGGCCTCACACCCTGGGACACAAGGCACCAGCCACAGCACCAATGGCCACACCAAAAGGCACCTCCCAAGGACAAACAGCACCTTCCCACACTGACACATGCCTGCCAGGGCCTCACGCAGCACTCACCTCACAGCTGCCAAGAGCAGCCAGGCAACCAGCACTGGCCTAGCATGCACTGCTTCACAAGTGACCTCACAACCACCACCACCAGCAGCAGCCAACACCCTAGCACTGCCTGCCAAGGCACAGAGGCACAAGTGACCTCACAATGCTGCCTCCAGCTCTGGCCTCACACCCTGGGACACAAGGCACCAGCCACAGCACCAATGGCCACACCAAAAGGCACCTCCCAAGGACAAACAGCACCTTCCCACACTGACACATGCCTGCCAGGGCCTCACGCAGCACTCACCTCACAGCTGCCAAGAGCAGCCAGGCAACCAGCACTGGTCCAGCACGCACTGCTTCACAAGTGACCTCACAACCACCACCACCAGCAGCAGCCAACACCCTAGCACTGCCTGCCAAGGCACAGAGGCACAAGTGACCTCACAACGCTGCCTACAGCTGTTCCCTATCACACCCTGGGCCACAAGGCACCAGCCACAGCACCAATGGCCACACCAAAAGGCACCTCCCAAGCACAAACAGCACCTTCCCACACTGACACATGCCTGCGACGGCCTCACGCAGCACTCACCTCACAGCTGCCAAGAGCAGCCAGGCAACCAGCACTGGCCTAGCACGCACTGCTTCACAAGTGACCTCACAACCACCACCACCACCAGCAGCCAACACCCTAGCACTGCCTGCCAAGGCACAGAGGCACAAGTGACCTCACAATGCTGCCTCCAGCTCTGGCCTCACACCCTGGGCCACAAGGCACCAGCCACAGCACCAATGGCCACACCAAAAGGCACCTCCCAAGGACAAACAGCACCTTCCCACACTGACACATGCCTGCGACGGCCTCATGCAGCACTCACCTCACAGCTGCCAAGAGCAGCCAGGCAACCAGCACTGGCCTAGCACGCACTGCTTCACAAGTGACCTCACAACCACCACCACCAGCAGCAGCCAACACCCGAGCACTGCCCGCCAAGGCACAGAGGCACAAGTGACCTCACAATGCTGCCTACAGCTGTTCCCTATCACACCCTGGGCCACAAGGCACCAGCCACAGCACCAATGGCCACACCAAAAGGCACCTCCCAAGGACAAACAGCACCTTCCCACACTGACACATGCCTGCGACGGCCTCACGCAGCACTCATCTCACAGCTGCCTAGAGCAGCCAGGCAACCAGCACTGGTCCATCATGCACTGCTTCCCAAGTGACCTCACAACCACCACCACCAGCAGCAGCCAACACCCGAGCACTGCCTGCCAAGGCACAGAGGCACAAGTGACCTCACAATGCTGCCTCCAGCTCTGGCCTCACACCCTGGGCCACAAGGCACCAGCCACAGCACCAATGGCCACACCAAAAGGCACCTCCCAAGGACAAACAGCACCTTCCCACACTGACACATGCCTGCCAGGGCCTCACGCAGCACTCACCTCACAGCTGCCAAGAGCAGCCAGGCAACCAGCACTGGCCTAGCACGCACTGCTTCACAAGTGACCTCACAACCACCACCACCAGCAGCAGCCAACACCCTAGCACTGCCTGCCAAGGCACAGAGGCACAAGTGACCTCACAATGCTGCCTCCAGCTCTGGCCTCACACCCTGGGCCACAAGGCACCAGCCACAGCACCAATGGCCACACCAAAAGGCACCTCCCAAGGACAAACAGCACCTTCCCATACTGACACATGCCTGCCAGGGCCTCACGCAGCACTCACCTCACAGCTGCCAAGAGCAACCAGGCAACCAGCACTGGTCCAGCACGCACTGCTTCACAAGTGACCTCACAACCACCACCACCAGCAGCAGCCAACACCCGAGCACTGCCTGCCAAGGCACAGAGGCACAAGTGACCTCACAACGCTGCCTCCAGCTCTGCCCTCTCACACCCTGGGCCACAAGGCACCAGCCACAGCACCAATGGCCACACCAAAAGGCACCTCCCAAGGACAAACAGCACCTTCCCACACTGACACATGCCTGCCAGGGCCTCACGCAGCACTCACCTCACAGCTGCCAAGAGCAGCCAGGCAACCAGCACTGGTCCAGCACGCACTGCTTCACAAGTGACCTCACAACCACCACCACCAGCAGCAGCCAACACCCTAGCACTGCCTGCCAAGGCACAGAGGCACAAGTGACCTCACAATGCTGCCTCCAGCTCTGGCCTCACCCCCTGGGCCACAAGGCACCAGCCACAGCACCAATGGCCACACCAAAAGGCACCTCCCAAGGACAAACAGCACCTTCCCACACTGACACATGCCTGCCAGGGCCTCACGCAGCACTCACCTCACAGCTGCCAAGAGCAGCCAGGCAACCAGCACTGGCCTAGCACGTACTGCTTCACAAGTGACCTCAAAACCACCACCACCAGCAGCAGCCAACACCCTAGCACTGCCTGAAAAGGCACAGAGGCACAAGTGACCTCACAATGCTGCCTCCAGCTCTGCCCTATCACACCCTGGGCCACAAGGCACCAGCCACAGCACCAATGGCCACACCAAAAGGCACCTCCCAAGGACAAACAGCACCTTCCCACACTGACACATGCCTGCGACGGCCTCACGCAGCACTCACCTCACAGCTGCCAAGAGCAGCCAGGCAACCAGCACTGGTCCAGCATGCACTGCTTCACAAGTGACCTCACAACCACCACCACCAGCAGCAGCCAACACCCTAGCACTGCCTGCCAAGGCACAGAGGCACAAGTGACCTCACAATGCTGCCTCCAGCTCTGGCCTCACACCCTGGGACACAAGGCACCAGCCACAGCACCAATGGCCACACCAAAAGGCACCTCCCAAGGACAAACAGCACCTTCCCACACTGACACATGCCTGCCAGGGCCTCACGCAGCACTCACCTCACAGCTGCCAAGAGCAACCAGGCTACCAGCACTGGTCCAGCACGCACTGCTTCACAAGTGACCTCACAACCACCACCACCAGCAGCAGCCAACACCCTAGCACTGCCTGCCAAGGCACAGAGGCACAAGTGACCTCACAACGCTGCCTCCAGCTCTGCCCTCTCACACCCTGGGCCACAAGGCACCAGCCACAGCACCAATGGCCACACCAAAAGGCACCTCCCAAGGACAAACAGCACCTTCCCACACTGACACATGCCTGCCAGGGCCTCACGCAGCACTCACCTCACAGCTGCCAAGAGCAGCCAGGCAACCAGCACTGGCCTAGCACGCACTGCTTCACAAGTGACCTCACAACCACCACCACCAGCAGCAGCCAACACCCTAGCACTGCCTGCCAAGGCACAGAGGCACAAGTGACCTCACAATGCTGCCTCCAGCTCTGGCCTCACACCCTGGGACACAAGGCACCAGCCACAGCACCAATGGCCACACCAAAAGGCACCTCCCAAGGACAAACAGCACCTTCCCACACTGACACATGCCTGCCAGGGCCTCACGCAGCACTCACCTCACAGCTGCCAAGAGCAGCCAGGCAACCAGCACTGGCCTAGCACACACTGCTTCACAAGTGACCTCACAACCACCACCACCAGCAGCAGCCAACACCCGAGCACTGCCCGCCAAGGCACAGAGGCACAAGTGACCTCACAATGCTGCCTCCAGCTGTTCCCTATCACACCCTGGGACACAAGGCACCAGCCACAGCACCAATGGCCACACCAAAAGGCACCTCCCAAGGACAAACAGCACCTTCCCACACTGACACATGCCTGCGACGGCCTCACGCAGCACTCACCTCACAGCTGCCAAGAGCAGCCAGGCAACCAGCACTGGTCCAGCACGCACTGCTTCACAAGTGACCTCACAACCACCACCACCAGCAGCAGCCAACACCCTAGCACTGCCTGCCAAGGCACAGAGGCACAAGTGACCTCACAACGCTGCCTCCAGCTGTTCCCTATCACCCCCTGGGCCACAAGGCACCAGCCACAGCACCAATGGCCACACCAAAAGGCACCTCCCAAGGACAAACAGCACCTTCCCACACTGACACATGCCTGCCAGGGCCTCACGCAGCACTCACCTCACAGCTGCCAAGAGCAGCCAGGCAACCAGCACTGGCCTAGCACGCACTGCTTCACAAGTGACCTCACAACCACCACCACCAGCAGCAGCCAACACCCTAGCACTGCCTGCCAAGGCACAGAGGCACAAGTGACCTCACAATGCTGCCTCCAGCTCTGGCCTCACACCCTGGGACACAAGGCACCAGCCACAGCACCAAGGGCCACACCAAAAGGCACCTCCCAAGGACAAACAGCACCTTCCCACACTGACACATGCCTGCCAGGGCCTCACGCAGCACTCACCTCACAGCTGCCAAGAGCAGCCAGGCAACCAGCACTGGCCTAGCACACACTGCTTCACAAGTGACCTCACAACCACCACCACCAGCAGCAGCCAACACCCTAGCACTGCCCGCCAAGGCACAGAGGCACAAGTGACCTCACAGTGCTGCCTCCAGCTGTTCCCTATCACACCCTGGGACACAAGGCACCAGCCACAGCACCAATGGCCACACCAAAAGGCACCTTCCAAGGACAAACAGCACCTTCCCACACTGACACATGCCTGCGACGGCCTCACGCAGCACTCACCTCACAGCTGCCAAGAGCAGCCAGGCAACCAGCACTGGTCCAGCACGCACTGCTTCACAAGTGACCTCACAACCACCACCACCAGCAGCAGCCAACACCCGAGCACTGCCCGCCAAGGCACAGAGGCACAAGTGACCTCACAATGCTGCCTCCAGCTGTTCCCTATCACACCCTGGGACACAAGGCACCAGCCACAGCACCAATGGCCACACCAAAAGGCACCTCCCAAGGACAAACAGCACCTTCCCACACTGACACATGCCTGCGATGGCCTCACGCAGCACTCACCTCACAGCTGCCAAGAGCAGCCAGGCAACCAGCACTGGCCTAGCATGCACTGCTTCACAAGTGACCTCACAACCACCACCACCAGCAGCAGCCAACACCCTAGCACTGCCTGCCAAGGCACAGAGGCACAAGTGACCTCACAATGCTGCCTCCAGCTCTGGCCTCACACCCTGGGACACAAGGCACCAGCCACAGCACCAATGGCCACACCAAAAGGCACCTCCCAAGGACAAACAGCACCTTCCCACACTGACACATGCCTGCCAGGGCCTCACGCAGCACTCACCTCACAGCTGCCAAGAGCAACCAGGCTACCAGCACTGGTCCAGCACGCACTGCTTCACAAGTGACCTCACAACCACCACCACCAGCAGCAGCCAACACCCTAGCACTGCCTGCCAAGGAACAGAGGCACAAGTGACCTCACAATGCTGCCTCCAGCTCTGCCCTCTCACATCCTGGGCCACAAGGCACCAGCCACAGCACCAATGGCCACACCAAAAGGCACCTCCCAAGGACAAACAGCACCTTCCCACACTGACACATGCCTGCCAGGGCCTCACGCAGCACTCACCTCACAGCTGCCAAGAGCAGCCAGGCAACCAGCACTGGCCTAGCACGCACTGCTTCACAAGTGACCTCACAACCACCACCACCAGCAGCAGCCAACACCCTAGCACTGCCTGCCAAGGCACAGAGGCACAAGTGACCTCACAATGCTGCCTCCAGCTCTGGCCTCACACCCTGGGACACAAGGCACCAGCCACAGCACCAATGGCCACACCAAAAGGCACCTCCCAAGGACAAACAGCACCTTCCCACACTGACACATGCCTGCCAGGGCCTCACGCAGCACTCACCTCACAGCTGCCAAGAGCAGCCAGGCAACCAGCACTGGCCTAGCACACACTGCTTCACAAGTGACCTCACAACCACCACCACCAGCAGCAGCCAACACCCGAGCACTGCCCGCCAAGGCACAGAGGCACAAGTGACCTCACAATGCTGCCTCCAGCTGTTCCCTATCACACCCTGGGACACAAGGCACCAGCCACAGCACCAATGGCCACACCAAAAGGCACCTTCCAAGGACAAACAGCACCTTCCCACACTGACACATGCCTGCGACGGCCTCATGCAGCACTCACCTCACAGCTGCCAAGAGCAGCCAGGCAACCAGCACTGGCCTAGCACGCACTGCTTCACAAGTGACCTCACAACCACCACCACCAGCAGCAGCCAACACCCGAGCACTGCCCGCCAAGGCACAGAGGCACAAGTGACCTCACAATGCTGCCTACAGCTGTTCCCTATCACACCCTGGGCCACAAGGCACCAGCCACAGCACCAATGGCCACACCAAAAGGCACCTCCCAAGGACAAACAGCACCTTCCCACACTGACACATGCCTGCGACGGCCTCACGCAGCACTCATCTCACAGCTGCCTAGAGCAGCCAGGCAACCAGCACTGGTCCATCATGCACTGCTTCCCAAGTGACCTCACAACCACCACCACCAGCAGCAGCCAACACCCTAGCACTGCCTGCCAAGGCACAGAGGCACAAGTGACCTCACAATGCTGCCTCCAGCTCTGGCCTCACACCCTGGGCCACAAGGCACCAGCCACAGCACCAATGGCCACACCAAAAGGCACCTCCCAAGGACAAACAGCACCTTCCCACACTGACACATGCCTGCCAGGGCCTCACGCAGCACTCACCTCACAGCTGCCAAGAGCAGCCAGGCAACCAGCACTGGCCTAGCACGCACTGCTTCACAAGTGACCTCACAACCACCACCACCAGCAGCAGCCAACACCCTAGCACTGCCTGCCAAGGCACAGAGGCACAAGTGACCTCACAATGCTGCCTCCAGCTCTGGCCTCACACCCTGGGCCACAAGGCACCAGCCACAGCACCAATGGCCACACCAAAAGGCACCTCCCAAGGACAAACAGCACCTTCCCATACTGACACATGCCTGCCAGGGCCTCACGCAGCACTCACCTCACAGCTGCCAAGAGCAACCAGGCAACCAGCACTGGTCCAGCACGCACTGCTTCACAAGTGACCTCACAACCACCACCACCAGCAGCAGCCAACACCCTAGCACTGCCTGCCAAGGCACAGAGGCACAAGTGACCTCACAACGCTGCCTCCAGCTCTGCCCTATCACACCCTGGGCCACAAGGCACCAGCCACAGCACCAATGGCCACACCAAAAGGCACCTCCCAAGGACAAACAGCACCTTCCCACACTGACACATGCCTGCCAGGGCCTCACGCAGCACTCACCTCACAGCTGCCAAGAGCAGCCAGGCAACCAGCACTGGTCCAGCACGCACTGCTTCACAAGTGACCTCACAACCACCACCACCAGCAGCAGCCAACACCCTAGCACTGCCTGCCAAGGCACAGAGGCACAAGTGACCTCACAATGCTGCCTACAGCTCTGGCCTCACACCCTGGGACACAAGGCACCAGCCACAGCACCAATGGCCACACCAAAAGGCACCTCCCAAGGACAAACAGCACCTTCCCACACTGACACATGCCTGCCAGGGCCTCACGCAGCACTCACCTCACAGCTGCCAAGAGCAGCCAGGCAACCAGCACTGGCCTAGCACGTACTGCTTCACAAGTGACCTCAAAACCACCACCACCAGCAGCAGCCAACACCCTAGCACTGCCTGAAAAGGCACAGAGGCACAAGTGACCTCACAATGCTGCCTCCAGCTCTGCCCTATCACACCCTGGGCCACAAGGCACCAGCCACAGCACCAATGGCCACACCAAAAGGCACCTCCCAAGGACAAACAGCACCTTCCCACACTGACACATGCCTGCGACGGCCTCACGCAGCACTCACCTCACAGCTGCCAAGAGCAGCCAGGCAACCAGCACTGGTCCAGCATGCACTGCTTCACAAGTGACCTCACAACCACCACCACCAGCAGCAGCCAACACCCTAGCACTGCCTGCCAAGGCACAGAGGCACAAGTGACCTCACAATGCTGCCTCCAGCTCTGGCCTCACACCCTGGGACACAAGGCACCAGCCACAGCACCAATGGCCACACCAAAAGGCACCTCCCAAGGACAAACAGCACCTTCCCACACTGACACATGCCTGCCAGGGCCTCACGCAGCACTCACCTCACAGCTGCCAAGAGCAACCAGGCTACCAGCACTGGTCCAGCACGCACTGCTTCACAAGTGACCTCACAACCACCACCACCAGCAGCAGCCAACACCCTAGCACTGCCTGCCAAGGCACAGAGGCACAAGTGACCTCACAACGCTGCCTCCAGCTCTGCCCTCTCACACCCTGGGCCACAAGGCACCAGCCACAGCACCAATGGCCACACCAAAAGGCACCTCCCAAGGACAAACAGCACCTTCCCACACTGACACATGCCTGCCAGGGCCTCACGCAGCACTCACCTCACAGCTGCCAAGAGCAGCCAGGCAACCAGCACTGGCCTAGCACGCACTGCTTCACAAGTGACCTCACAACCACCACCACCAGCAGCAGCCAACACCCTAGCACTGCCTGCCAAGGCACAGAGGCACAAGTGACCTCACAATGCTGCCTCCAGCTCTGGCCTCACACCCTGGGACACAAGGCACCAGCCACAGCACCAATGGCCACACCAAAAGGCACCTCCCAAGGACAAACAGCACCTTCCCACACTGACACATGCCTGCCAGGGCCTCACGCAGCACTCACCTCACAGCTGCCAAGAGCAGCCAGGCAACCAGCACTGGCCTAGCACACACTGCTTCACAAGTGACCTCACAACCACCACCACCAGCAGCAGCCAACACCCGAGCACTGCCCGCCAAGGCACAGAGGCACAAGTGACCTCACAATGCTGCCTCCAGCTGTTCCCTATCACACCCTGGGACACAAGGCACCAGCCACAGCACCAATGGCCACACCAAAAGGCACCTCCCAAGGACAAACAGCACCTTCCCACACTGACACATGCCTGCGACGGCCTCACGCAGCACTCACCTCACAGCTGCCAAGAGCAGCCAGGCAACCAGCACTGGTCCAGCACGCACTGCTTCACAAGTGACCTCACAACCACCACCACCAGCAGCAGCCAACACCCTAGCACTGCCTGCCAAGGCACAGAGGCACAAGTGACCTCACAACGCTGCCTCCAGCTGTTCCCTATCACCCCCTGGGCCACAAGGCACCAGCCACAGCACCAATGGCCACACCAAAAGGCACCTCCCAAGGACAAACAGCACCTTCCCACACTGACACATGCCTGCCAGGGCCTCACGCAGCACTCACCTCACAGCTGCCAAGAGCAGCCAGGCAACCAGCACTGGCCTAGCACGCACTGCTTCACAAGTGACCTCACAACCACCACCACCAGCAGCAGCCAACACCCTAGCACTGCCTGCCAAGGCACAGAGGCACAAGTGACCTCACAATGCTGCCTCCAGCTCTGGCCTCACACCCTGGGACACAAGGCACCAGCCACAGCACCAAGGGCCACACCAAAAGGCACCTCCCAAGGACAAACAGCACCTTCCCACACTGACACATGCCTGCGACGGCCTCACGCAGCACTCACCTCACAGCTGCCAAGAGCAGCCAGGCAACCAGCACTGGCCTAGCACACACTGCTTCACAAGTGACCTCACAACCACCACCACCAGCAGCAGCCAACACCCTAGCACTGCCCGCCAAGGCACAGAGGCACAAGTGACCTCACAGTGCTGCCTCCAGCTGTTCCCTATCACACCCTGGGACACAAGGCACCAGCCACAGCACCAATGGCCACACCAAAAGGCACCTTCCAAGGACAAACAGCACCTTCCCACACTGACACATGCCTGCGACGGCCTCACGCAGCACTCACCTCACAGCTGCCAAGAGCAGCCAGGCAACCAGCACTGGTCCAGCACGCACTGCTTCACAAGTGACCTCACAACCACCACCACCAGCAGCAGCCAACACCCGAGCACTGCCCGCCAAGGCACAGAGGCACAAGTGACCTCACAATGCTGCCTCCAGCTGTTCCCTATCACACCCTGGGCCACAAGGCACCAGCCACAGCACCAATGGCCACACCAAAAGGCACCTCCCAAGGACAAACAGCACCTTCCCACACTGACACATGCCTGCGACGGCCTCACGCAGCACTCACCTCACAGCTGCCAAGAGCAGCCAGGCAACCAGCACTGGCCTAGCATGCACTGCTTCACAAGTGACCTCACAACCACCACCACCAGCAGCAGCCAACACCCTAGCACTGCCTGCCAAGGCACAGAGGCACAAGTGACCTCACAATGCTGCCTCCAGCTCTGGCCTCACACCCTGGGACACAAGGCACCAGCCACAGCACCAATGGCCACACCAAAAGGCACCTCCCAAGGACAAACAGCACCTTCCCACACTGACACATGCCTGCCAGGGCCTCACGCAGCACTCACCTCACAGCTGCCAAGAGCAACCAGGCTAACAGCACTGGTCCAGCACGCACTGCTTCACAAGTGACCTCACAACCACCACCACCAGCAGCAGCCAACACCCTAGCACTGCCTGCCAAGGAACAGAGGCACAAGTGACCTCACAATGCTGCCTCCAGCTCTGCCCTCTCACATCCTGGGCCACAAGGCACCAGCCACAGCACCAATGGCCACACCAAAAGGCACCTCCCAAGGACAAACAGCACCTTCCCACACTGACACATGCCTGCCAGGGCCTCACGCAGCACTCACCTCACAGCTGCCAAGAGCAGCCAGGCAACCAGCACTGGCCTAGCACGCACTGCTTCACAAGTGACCTCACAACCACCACCACCAGCAGCAGCCAACACCCTAGCACTGCCTGCCAAGGCACAGAGGCACAAGTGACCTCACAATGCTGCCTCCAGCTCTGGCCTCACACCCTGGGACACAAGGCACCAGCCACAGCACCAATGGCCACACCAAAAGGCACCTCCCAAGGACAAACAGCACCTTCCCACACTGACACATGCCTGCCAGGGCCTCACGCAGCACTCACCTCACAGCTGCCAAGAGCAGCCAGGCAACCAGCACTGGCCTAGCACACACTGCTTCACAAGTGACCTCACAACCACCACCACCAGCAGCAGCCAACACCCTAGCACTGCCCGCCAAGGCACAGAGGCACAAGTGACCTCACAATGCTGCCTCCAGCTGTTCCCTATCACACCCTGGGACACAAGGCACCAGCCACAGCACCAATGGCCACACCAAAAGGCACCTTCCAAGGACAAACAGCACCTTCCCACACTGACACATGCCTGCGACGGCCTCACGCAGCACTCACCTCACAGCTGCCAAGAGCAGCCAGGCAACCAGCACTGGTCCAGCACGCACTGCTTCACAAGTGACCTCACAACCACCACCAGCAGCAGCAGCCAACACCCGAGCACTGCCCGCCAAGGCACAGAGGCACAAGTGACCTCACAATGTTGCCTCCAGCTGTTCCCTATCACCCCCTGGGCCACAAGGCACCAGCCACAGCACCAATGGCCACACCAAAAGGCACCTCCCAAGGACAAACAGCACCTTCCCACACTGACACATGCCTGCGACGGCCTCACGCAGCACTCACCTCACAGCTGCCAAGAGCAGCCAGGCGACCAGCACTGGTCCAGCATGCACTGCTTCACAAGTGACCTCACAACCACCACCACCAGCAGCAGCCAACACCCGAGCACTGCCTGCCAAGGCACAGAGGCACAAGTGACCTCCCAATGCTGCCTACAGCTGTTCCCTATCACACCCTGGGCCACAAGGCACCAGCCACAGCACCAATGGCCACACCAAAATGCACCTCCCAAGGACAAACAGCACCTTCCCACACTGACACATGCCTGCGATGGCCTCACGCAGCACTCACCTCACAGCTGCCAAGAGCAGCCAGGCAACCAGCACTGGCCTAGCACGTACTGCTTCACAAGTGACCTCAAAACCACCACCACCAGCAGCAGCCAACACCCTAGCACTGCCGAAAAAGGCACAGAGGCACAAGTGACCTCACAATGCTGCCTCCAGCTCTGCCCTATCACACCCTGGGCCACAAGGCACCAGCCACAGCACCAATGGCCACACCAAAAGGCACCTCCCAAGGACAAACAGCACCTTCCCACACTGACACATGCCTGCGACGGCCTCACGCAGCACTCACCTCACAGCTGCCAAGAGCAGCCAGGCAACCAGCACTGGCCTAGCATGCACTGCTTCACAAGTGACCTCACAACCACCACCACCAGCAGCAGCCAACACCCTAGCACTGCCTGCCAAGGCACAGAGGCACAAGTGACCTCACAATGCTGCCTCCAGCTCTGGCCTCACCCCCTGGGCCACAAGGCACCAGCCACAGCACCAATGGCCACACCAAAAGGCACCTCCCAAGCACAAACAGCACCTTCCCACACTGACACATGCCTGCCAGGGCCTCACGCAGCACTCACCTCACAGCTGCCAAGAGCAGCCAGGCAACCAGCACTGGCCTAGCACACACTGCTTCACAAGTGACCTCACAACCACCACCACCAGCAGCAGCCAACACCCTAGCACTGCCTGCCAAGGCACAGAGGCACAAGTGACCTCACAACGCTGCCTCCAGCTCTGCCCTATCACACCCTGGGCCACAAGGCACCAGCCACAGCACCAATGGCCACACCAAAAGGCACCTCCCAAGGACAAACAGCACCTTCCCACACTGACACATGCCTGCGACGGCCTCACGCAGCACTCACCTCACAGCTGCCAAGAGCAGCCAGGCAACCAGCACTGGTCTAGCACGCACTGCTTCACAAGTGACCTCACAACCACCACCACCAGCAGCAGCCAACACCCGAGCACTGCCCGCCAAGGCACAGAGGCACAAGTGACCTCACAATGCTGCCTACAGCTGTTCCCTATCACCCCCTGGGCCACAAGGCACCAGCCACAGCACCAATGGCCACACCAAAAGGCACCTCCCAAGGACAAACAGCACCTTCCCACACTGACACATGCCTGCGACGGCCTCACGCAGCACTCACCTCACAGCTGCCAAGAGCAGCCAGGCAACCAGCACTGACCTAGCACGTACTGCTTCACAAGTAACCTCACAACCACCACCACCAGCAGCAGCCAACACCCTAGCACTGCCGAAAAAGGCACAGAGGCACAAGTGACCTCACAATGCTGCCTCCAGCTCTGGCCTCACACCCTGGGCCACAAGGCACCAGCCACAGCACCAATGGCCACACCAAAAGGCACCTCCCAAGGACAAACAGCACCTTCCCACACTGACACATGCCTGCCAGGGCCTCACGCAGCACTCACCTCACAGCTGCCAAGAGCAGCCAGGCAACCAGCACTGGTCCAGCACGCACTGCTTCACAAGTGACCTCACAACCACCACCACCAGCAGCAGCCAACACCCTAGCACTACCGAAAAAGGCACAGAGGCACAAGTGACCTCACAACGCTGCCTCCAGCTCTGCCCTATAACCCCCTGGGCCACAAGGCACCAGCCACAGCACCAATGGCCACACCAAAAGGCACCTCCCAAGCACAAACAGCACCTTCCCACACTGACACATGCCTGCGACGGCCTCACGCAGCACTCACCTCACAGCTGCCAAGAGCAGCCAGGCAACCAGCACTGGTCCAGCACGCACTGCTTCACAAGTGACCTCACAACCACCACCACCAGCAGCAGCCAACACCCGAGCACTGCCCAAAAAGGCACAGAGGCACAAGTGACCTCACAATGCTGCCTACAGCTGTACCCTATCACCCCCTGGGCCACAAGGCACCAGCCACAGCACCAATGGCCACATCAAAAGGCACCTCCCAAGGACAAACAGCACCTTCCCGCAATGACACATGCCTGCGATGGCCTCACGCAGCACTCACCTCACAGCTGCCAAGAGCAGCCAGGCAACCAGCACTGGCCTAGCACGCACTGCTTCACAAGTGACCTCACAAACATCACCACCAGCAGCAGCCAACACCCTAGCACTGCCTGCCAAGGCACAGAGGCACAAGTGACCTCACAATGCTGCCTACAGCTGTTCCCTATCACACCCTGGGCCACAAGGCACCAGCCACAGCACCAATGGCCACACCAAAAGGCACCTCCCAAGGACAAACAGCACCTTCCCACACTGACACATGCCTGCCAGGGCCTCACGCAGCACTCACCTCACAGCTGCCAAGAGCAGCCAGGCAACCAGCACTGGTCCAGCACGCACTGCTTCACAAGTGACCTCACAACCACCACCACCAGCAGCAGCCAACACCCTAGCACTGCCTGCCAAGGCACAGAGGCACAAGTGACCTCACAATGCTGCCTACAGCTGTACCCTATCACCCCCTGGGCCACAAGGCACCAGCCACAGCACCAATGGCCACACCAAAAGGCACCTTCCAAGCACAAACAGCACCTTCCCACACTGACACATGCCTGCGACGGCCTCACGCAGCACTCACCTCACAGCTGCCAAGAGCAGCCAGGCAACCAGCACTGGTCCAGCACGCACTGCTTCACAAGTGACCTCACAACCACCACCACCAGCAGCAGCCAACACCCTAGCACTGCCTGCCAAGACACAGAGGCACAAGTGACATCACAACGCTGCCTCCAGCTCTGCCCTATCACACCCTGGGCCACAAGGCACCAGCCACAGCACCAATGGCCACACCAAAAGGCACCCCCCAAGGACAAACAGCACCTTTCCACACTGACACATGCCTGCGATGGGCTCACGCAGCACTCACCTCACAGCTGCCAAGAGCAGCCAGGCAACCAGCACTGGTCTAGCACATACTACTTCACAAGTGACCTCACAACCACCACCACCAGCAGCAGCCAACACCCTAGCACTGCCGAAAAAGGCACAGAGGCACAAGTGACCTCACAATGCTGCCTACAGCTGTACCCTATCACCCCCTGGGCCACAAGGCACCAGCCACAGCACCAATGGCCACACCAAAAGGCACCTCCCAAGGACAAACAGCACCTTCCCACACTGACACATGCCTGCGACGGCCTCACGCAGCACTCACCTCACAGCTGCCAAGAGCAGCCAGGCAACCAGCACTGGCCTAGCACGTACTGCTTCACAAGTGACCTCACAACCACCACCACCAGCAGCAGCCAACACCCTAGCACTGCCTGCCAAGACACAGAGGCACAAGTGACATCACAACGCTGCCTCCAGCTCTGCCCTATCACACCCTGGGCCACAAGGCACCAGCCACAGCACCAATGGGCACACCAAAAGGCACCTCCCAAGGACAAACAGCACCTTCCCACACTGACACATGCCTGCGACGGCCTCACGCAGCACTCACCTCACAGCTGCCAAGAGCAGCCAGGCAACCAGCACTGGTCCAGCACGTACTACTTCACAAGTGACCTCACAACCACCACCACCAGCAGCAGCCAACACCCTAGCACTGCCTGCCAAGGCACAGAGGCACAAGTGACCTCACAATGCTGCCTACAGCTGTACCCTATCACCCCCTGGGCCACAAGGCACCAGCCACAGCACCAATGGCCACACCAAAAGGCACCTCCCAAGGACAAACAGCACCTTCCCACACTGACACATGCCTGCAACGGCCTCATGCAGCACTCACCTCACAGCTGCCAAGAGCAGCCAGGCAACCAGCACTGGCCTAGCACACACTGCTTCACAAGTGACCTCACAACCACCACCACCAGCAGCAGCCAACACCCTAGCACTGCCTCCCAAGGCACAGAGGCACAAGTGACCTCACAATGCTGCCTCCAGCTCTGGCCTCACACCCTGGGACACAAGGCACCAGCCACAGCACCAATGGCCACACCAAAAGGCACCTCCCAAGGACAAACAGCACCTTCCCACACTGACACATGCCTGCCAGGGCCTCACGCAGCACTCACCTCACAGCTGCCAAGAGCAGCCAGGCAACCAGCACTGGCCTAGCACGCACTGCTTCACAAGTGACCTCACAACCACCACCACCAGCAGCAGCCAACACCCGAGCACTGAACAAAAAGGCACAGAGGCACAAGTGACCTCACAATGCTGCCTACAGCTGTTCCCTATCACACCCTGGGACACAAGGCACCAGCCACAGCACCAATGGCCACACCAAAAGGCACCTTCCAAGGACAAACAGCACCTTCCCACACTGACACATGCCTGCGACGGCCTCACGCAGCACTCACCTCACAGCTGCCAAGAGCAGCCAGGCAACCAGCACTGGTCTAGCACGCACTGCTTCACAAGTGACCTCACAACCACCACCACCAGCAGCAGCCAACACCCGAGCACTGCCCGCCAAGGCACAGAGGCACAAGTGACCTCACAATGCTGCCTACAGCTGTTCCCTATCAACCCCTGGGCCACAAGGCACCAGCCACAGCACCAATGACCACACCAAAAGGCACCTCCCAAGCACAAACAGCACCTTCCCACACTGACACATGCCTGCGACGGCCTCACGCAGCACTCACCTCACAGCTGCCAACAGCAGCCAGGCAACCAGCACTGACCTAGCACGTACTGCTTCACAAGTAACCTCACAACCACCACCACCAGCAGCAGCCAACACCCTAGCACTGCCGAAAAAGGCACAGAGGCACAAGTGACCTCACAATGCTGCCTCCAGCTCTGGCCTCACACCCTGGGCCACAAGGCACCAGCCACAGCACCAATGGCCACACCAAAACGCACCTCCCAAGCACAAACAGCACCTTCCCACACTGACACATACCTGCGACGGCCTCACGCAGCACTCACCTCACAGCTGCCAAGAGCAGCCAGGCAACCAGCACTGGCCTAGCACGCACTGCTTCACAAGTGACCTCACAACCACCACCACCAGCAGCAGCCAACACCCTAGCACTGCCTCCCAAGGCACAGAGGCACAAGTGACCTCACAATGCTGCCTCCAGCTCTGGCCTCACACCCTGGGACACAAGGCACCAGCCACAGCACCAATGGCCACACCAAAAGGCACCTCCCAAGCACAAACAGCACCTTCCCACACTGACACATGCCTGCCAGGGCCTCACGCAGCACTCACCTCACAGCTGCCAAGAGCAGCCAGGCAACCAGCACTGGCCTAGCACGTACTACTTCTCAAGTGACCTCACAACCACCACCACCAGCAGCAGCCAACACCCTAGCACTACCGAAAAAGGCACAGAGGCACAAGTGACCTCACAATGCTGCCTCCAGCTGTTCCCTATCACACCCTGGGCCACAAGGCACCAGCCACAGCACCAATGGCCACACCAAAAGGCACCTCCCAAGGACAAACAGCACCTTCCCACACTGACACATGCCTGCGACGGCCTCACGCAGCACTCACCTCACAGCTGCCAAGAGCAGCCAGGCAACCAGCACTGGTCCAGCACGCACTGCTTCACAAGTGACCTCACAACCACTACCACCAGCAGCAGCCAACACCCGAGCACTGCCCAAAAAGGCACAGAGGCACAAGTGACCTCACAATGCTGCCTACAGCTGTTCCCTATCACACCCTGGGCCACAAGGCACCAGCCACAGCAGCAATGGCCACATCAAAAGGCACCTCCCAAGGACAAACAGCACCTTCCCACACTGACACATGCCTGCGACGGCCTCACGCAGCACTCACCTCACAGCTGCCAAGAGCAGCCAGGCAACCAGCACTGGCCTAGCACGCACTGCTTCACAAGTGACCTCACAAACACCACCACCAGCAGCAGCCAACACCCTAGCACTGCCTGCCAAGGCACAGAGGCACAAGTGACCTCACAATGCTGCCTCCAGCTCTGGCCTCACACCCTGGGCCACAAGGCACCAGCCACAGCACCAATGGCCACACCAAAAGGCACCTCCCAAGGACAAACAGCACCTTCCCACACTGACACATGCCTGCCAGGGCCTCACGCAGCACTCACCTCACAGCTGCCAAGAGCAGCCAGGCAACCAGCACTGGTCCAGCACGCACTGCTTCACAAGTGACCTCACAACCACCACCACCAGCAGCAGCCAATACAATAGCACTGCCCGCCAAGGCACAGAGGCACAAGTGACATCACAATGCTGCCTCCAGCTGTTCCCTATCACCCCCTGGGCCACAAGGCAGCAGCCACAGCACCAATGGCCACACCAAAAGGCACCTCCCAAGGACAAACAGCACCTTCCCACACTGACACATGCCTGCGACGGCCTCACGCAGCACTCACCTCACAGCTGCCAAGAGCAGCCAGGCAACCAGCACTGGTCCAGCACGCACTGCTTCACAAGTGACCTCACAACCACCACCACCAGCAGCAGCCAACACCCTAGCACTGCCCGCCAAGGCACAGAGGCACAAGTGACCTCACAATGCTGCCTACAGCTGTTCCCTATCACCCCCTGGGCCACAAGGCACCAGCCACAGCACCAATGGCCACACCAAAAGGCACCTCCCAAGGACAAACAGCACCTTCCCACACTGACACATGCCTGCGACGGCCTCACGCAGCACTCACCTCACAGCTGCCAAGAGCAGCCAGGCAACCAGCACTGGCCTAGCACGCACTGCTTCACAAGTGACCTCACAACCACCACCACCAGCAGCAGCCAACACCCTAGCACTGCCTGCCAAGGCACAGAGGCACAAGTGACCTCACAATGCTGCCTACAGCTGTACCCTATCACCCCCTGGGCCACAAGGCACCAGCCACAGCACCAATGGCCACACCAAAAGGCACCTCCCAAGGACAAACAGCACCTTCCCACACTGACACATGCCTGTGACGGCCTCACGCAGCACTCACCTCACAGCTGCCAAGAGCAGCCAGGCAACCAGCACTGGTCCAGCACGCACTGCTTCACAAGTGACCTCACAACCACCACCACCAGCAGCAGCCAACACCCGAGCACTGCCCAAAAAGGCACAGAGGCACAAGTCACCTCACAATGCTGCCTCCAGCTCTGCCCTATCACACCCTGGGCCACAAGGCAACAGCCACAGCACCAATGGCCACACCAAAACGCACCTCCCAAGCACAAACAGCACCTTCCCACACTGACACATGCCTGCGATGGCCTCACGCAGCACTCACCTCACAGCTGCCAAGAGCAGCCAGGCAACCAGCACTGGTCCAGCACGCACTGCTTCACAAGTGACCTCACAACCACCACCACCAGCAGCAGCCAATACAATAGCACTGCCCGCCAAGGCACAGAGGCACAAGTGACATCACAATGCTGCCTACAGCTGTTCCCTATCACCCCCTGGGCCACAAGGCACCAGCCACAGCACCAATGGCCACACCAAAAGGCACCTCCCAAGGACAAACAGCACCTTCCCACACTGACACATGCCTGCGACGGCCTCACGCAGCACTCACCTCACAGCTGCCAAGAGCAGCCAGGCAACCAGCACTGGCCTAGCACATACTACTTCACAAGTGACCTCACAACCACCACCACCAGCAGCAGCCAACACCCTAGCACTACCGAAAAAGGCACAGAGGCACAAGTGACCTCACAATGCTGCCTCCAGCTGTTCCCTATCACACCCTGGGCCACAAGGCACCAGCCACAGCACCAATGGCCACACCAAAAGGCACCTCCCAAGCACAAACAGCACCTTCCCACACTGACACATGCCTGCGACGGCCTCACGCAGCACTCACCTCACAGCTGCCAAGAGCAGCCAGGCAACCAGCACTGGTCCAGCACGCACTGCTTCACAAGTGACCTCACAACCACCACCACCAGCAGCAGCCAACACCCGAGCACTGCTGCCAAGACACAGAGGCACAAGTGACCTCACAACGCTGCCTCCAGCTCTGCCCTATCACACCCTGGGACACAAGGCACCAGCCACAGCACCAATGGCCACACCAAAAGGCACCTCCCAAGGACAAACAGCACCTTCCCACACTGACACATGCCTGCCAGGGCCTCACGCAGCACTCACCTCACAGCTGCCAAGAGCAGCCAGGCAACCAGCACTGGCCTAGCACACACTGCTTCACAAGTGACCTCACAACCACCACCACCAGCAGCAGCCAACACCCGAGCACTGCCCAAAAAGGCACAGAGGCACAAGTGACATCACAATGCTGCCTACAGCTGTTCCCTATCACACCCTGGGACACAAGGCACCAGCCACAGCACCAATGGCCACACCAAAAGGCACCTCCCAAGGACAAACAGCACCTTCCCACACTGACACATGCCTGCCAGGGCCTCACGCAGCACTCACCTCACAGCTGCCAAGAGCAGCCAGGCAACCAGCACTGGTCCAGCACGCACTGCTTCACAAGTGACCTCACAACCACCACCACCAGCAGCAGCCAACACCCGAGCACTGCTGCCAAGACACAGAGGCACAAGTGACCTCACAACGCTGCCTCCAGCTCTGCCCTATCACACCCTGGGACACAAGGCACCAGCCACAGCACCAATGGCCACACCAAAAGGCACCTCCCAAGGACAAACAGCACCTTCCCACACTGACACATGCCTGCCAGGGCCTCACGCAGCACTCACCTCACAGCTGCCAAGAGCAGCCAGGCAACCAGCACTGGCCTACCACGCACTGCTTCACAAGTGACCTCACAACCACCACCACCAGCAGCAGCCAACACCCGAGCACTGCCCAAAAAGGCACAGAGGCACAAGTGACCTCACAATGCTGCCTACAGCTGTTCCCTATCACACCCTGGGACACAAGGCACCAGCCACAGCACCAATGGCCACACCAAAAGGCACCTCCCAAGGACAAACAGCACCTTCCCACACTGACACATGCCTGCGACGGCCTCACGCAGCACTCACCTCACAGCTGCCAAGAGCAGCCAGGCAACCAGCACTGGTCCAGCACGCACTGCTTCACAAGTGACCTCACAACCACCACCACCAGCAGCAGCCAACACCCTAGCACTACCGAAAAAGGCACAGAGGCACAAGTGACCTCACAATGCTGCCTACAGCTGTACCCTATCACACCCTGGGCCACAAGGCACCAGCCACAGCACGAATGGCCACACCAAAAGGCACCTCCCAAGGACAAACAGCACCTTCCCACACTGACACATGCCTGCGACGGCCTCACGCAGCACTCACCTCACAGCTGCCAAGAGCAGCCAGGCAACCAGCACTGGTCCAGCACGCACTGCTTCACAAGTGACCTCACAACCACCACCACCAGCAGCAGCCAACACCCTAGCACTGCCTGAAAAGGCACAGAGGCACAAGTGACCTCACAACGCTGCCTCCAGCTCTGCCCTATCACACCCTGGGCCACAAGGCACCAGCCACAGCACCAATGGCCACACCAAAAGGCACCTCCCAAGCACAAACAGCACCTTCCCACACTGACACATGCCTGCGACGGCCTTACGCAGCACTCACCTCACAGCTGCCAAGAGCAGCCAGGCAACCAGCACTGGCCTAGCACGCACTGCTTCACAAGTGACCTCACAACCACCACCACCAGCAGCAGCCAACACCCTAGCACTGCCTGCCAAGGCACAGAGGCACAAGTGACCTCACAATGCTGCCTACAGCTGTACCCTATCACCCCCTGGGCCACAAGGCACCAGCCACAGCACCAATGGCCACACCAAAAGGCACCTCCCAAGGACAAACAGCACCTTCCCACACTGACACATGCCTGCGACGGCCTCACGCAGCACTCACCTCACAGCTGCCAAGAGCAGCCAGGCAACCAGCACTGGCCTAGCACGCACTGCTTCACAAGTGACCTCACAACCACCACCACCAGCAGCAGCCAACACCCTAGCACTGCCTGCCAAGGCACAGAGGCACAAGTGACCTCACAATGCTGCCTCCAGCTCTGGCCTCACACCCTGGGCCACAAGGCACCAGCCACAGCACCAATGGCCACACCAAAAGGCACCTCCCAAGCACAAACAGCACCTTCCCACACTGACACATGCCTGCGACGGCCTCACGCAGCACTCACCTCACAGCTGCCAAGAGCAGCCAGGCAACCAGCACTGGTCCAGCACGCACTGCTTCACAAGTGACCTCACAACCACCACCACCAGCAGCAGCCAACACCCTAGCACTGCCTGAAAAGGCACAGAGGCACAAGTGACCTCACAACGCTGCCTCCAGCTCTGCCCTATCACACCCTGGGACACAAGGCACCAGCCACAGCACCAATGGCCACACCAAAAGGCACCTCCCAAGCACAAACAGCACCTTCCCACACTGACACATGCCTGCGACGGCCTCACGCAGCACTCACCTCACAGCTGCCAAGAGCAGCCAGGCAACCAGCACTGGCCTAGCACGCACTGCTTCACAAGTGACCTCACAACCACCACCACCAGCAGCAGCCAACACCCGAGCACTGCCCAAAAAGGCACAGAGGCACAAGTGACCTCACAATGCTGCCTACAGCTGTACCCTATCACCCCCTGGGCCACAAGGCACCAGCCACAGCACCAATGGCCACACCAAAAGGCACCTCCCAAGGACAAACAGCACCTTCCCACACTGACACATGCCTGCGACAGCCTCACGCAGCACTCACCTCACAGCTGCCAAGAGCAGCCAGGCGACCAGCACTGGCCTAGCACGCACTGCTTCACAAGTCACCTCACAAACACCACCACCAGCAGCAGCCAACACCCTAGCACTGCCTGCCAAGGCACAGAGGCACAAGTGACCTCACAATCCTGCCTCCAGCTCTGCCCTATCACCCCCTGGGCCACAAGGCACCAGCCACAGCACCAATGGCCACACCAAAAGGCACCTCCCAAGGACAAACAGCACCTTCCCACACTGACACATGCCTGCGATGGCCTCACGCAGCACTCACCTCACAGCTGCCAAGAGCAGCCAGGCAACCAGCACTGGTCCAGCACGCACTGCTTCACAAGTGACCTCACAACCACCACCACCAGCAGCAGCCAACACCCGAGCACTGCCCAAAAAGGCACAGAGGCACAAGTGACCTCACAATGCTGCCTACAGCTGTTCCCTATCACACCCTGGGCCACAAGGCACCAGCCACAGCACCAATGGCCACACCAAAAGGCACCTCCCAAGGACAAACAGCACCTTCCCACACTGACACATGCCTGCCAGGGCCTCACGCAGCACTCACCTCACAGCTGCCTAGAGCAGCCAGGCAACTAGCACTGGTCCAGCATGCACTGCTTCACAAGTGACCTCACAACCACCACCACCAGCAGCAGCCAACACCCTAGCACTGCCTGCCAAGACACAGAGGCACAAGTGACATCACAACGCTGCCTCCAGCTCTGCCCTATCACCCCCTGGGCCACAAGGCACCAGCCACAGCACCAATGGCCACACCAAAAGGCACCTCCCAAGGACAAACAGCACCTTCCCACACTGACACATGCCTGCGACGGCCTCACGCAGCACTCACCTCACAGCTGCCAAGAGCAGCCAGGCAACCAGCACTGGCCTAGCACGCACTGCTTCACAAGTGACCTCACAACCACCACCACCAGCAGCAGCCAACACCCTAGCACTACCGAAAAAGGCACAGAGGCACAAGTGACCTCACAATGCTGCCTCCAGCTGTACCCTATCACCCCCTGGGCCACAAGGCACCAGCCACAGCACCAATGGCCACACCAAAAGGCACCTCCCAAGGACAAACAGCACCTTCCCACACTGACACATGCCTGCGACGGCCTCACGCAGCACTCACCTCACAGCTGCCAAGAGCAGCCAGGCAACCAGCACTGGTCCAGCACGCACTGCTTCACAAGTGACCTCACAACCACCACCACCAGCAGCAGCCAACACCCGAGCACTGCCCAAAAAGGCACAGAGGCACAAGTGACCTCACAATGCTGCCTACAGCTCTGCCCTATCACACCCTGGGCCACAAGGCACCAGCCACAGCACCAATGGCCACACCAAAAGGCACCTCCCAAGGACAAACAGCACCTTCCCACACTGACACATGCCTGCCAGGGCCTCACGCAGCACTCACCTCACAGCTGCCAAGAGCAGCCAGGCAACCAGCACTGGTCCAGCACGCACTGCTTCACAAGTGACCTCACAACCACCACCACCAGCAGCAGCCAACACCCTAGCACTGCCTGCCAAGGCACAGAGGCACAAGTGACCTCACAATGCTGCCTACAGCTGTACCCTATCACCCCCTGGGCCACAAGGCACCAGCCACAGCACCAATGGCCACACCAAAAGGCACCTCCCAAGGACAAACAGCACCTTCCCACACTGACACATGCCTGCGACGGCCTCACGCAGCACTCACCTCACAGCTGCCAAGAGCAGCCAGGCAACCAGCACTGGCCTAACATGCACTGCTTCACAAGTGACCTCACAACCACCACCACCAGCAGCAGCCAACACCCTAGCACTACCGAAAAAGGCACAGAGGCACAAGTGACCTCACAATGCTGCCTACAGCTGTACCCTATCACCCCCTGGGCCACAAGGCACCAGCCACAGCACCAATGGCCACACCAAAAGGCACCTCCCAAGCACAAACAGCACCTTCCCACACTGACACATGCCTGCGACGGCCTCACGCAGCACTCACCTCACAGCTGCCAAGAGCAGCCAGGCAAACAGCACTGGTCCAGCACGCACTGCTTCACAAGTGACCTCACAACCACCACCACCAGCAGCAGCCAACACCCGAGCACTGCCCAAAAAGGCACAGAGGCACAAGTGACCTCACAATGCTGCCTACAGCTGTTCCCTATCACACCCTGGGCCACAAGGCACCAGCCACAGCACCAATGGCCACATCAAAAGGCACCTCCCAAGGACAAACAGCACCTTCCCACACTGACACATGCCTGCGACGGCCTCACGCAGCACTCACCTCACAGCTGCCAAGAGCAGCCAGGCAACCAGCACTGGCCTAGCACGCACTGCTTCACAAGTGACCTCACAACCACCACCACCAGCAGCAGCCAACACCCTAGCACTGCCTGCCAAGGCACAGAGGCACAAGTGACCTCACAATGCTGCCTCCAGCTCTGGCCTCACACCCTGGGCCACAAGGCACCAGCCACAGCACCAATGGCCACACCAAAAGGCACCTCCCAAGCACAAACAGCACCTTCCCACACTGACACATGCCTGCGACGGCCTCACGCAGCACTCACCTCACAGCTGCCAAGAGCAGCCAGGCAACCAGCACTGGTCCAGCACGCACTGCTTCACAAGTGACCTCACAACCACCACCACCAGCAGCAGCCAACACCCGAGCACTGCCCGCCAAGGCACAGAGGCACAAGTGACCTCACAATGCTGCCTACAGCTGTTCCCTATCACACCCTGGGCCACAAGGCACCAGCCACAGCACCAATGGCCACACCAAAAGGCACCTCCCAAGGACAAACAGCACCTTCCCACACTGACACATGCCTGCGACGGCCTCACGCAGCACTCACCTCACAGCTGCCAAGAGCAGCCAGGCAACCGGCACTGGTCCAGCACGCACTGCTTCACAAGTGACCTCACAACCACCACCACCAGCAGCAGCCAACACCCTAGCACTACCGAAAAAGGCACAGAGGCACAAGTGACCTCACAATGCTGCCTACAGCTGTACCCTATCACCCCCTGGGCCACAAGGCACCAGCCACAGCACCAATGGCCACACCAAAAGGCACCTCCCAAGGACAAACAGCACCTTCCCACACTCACACATGCCTGCGACGGCCTCACGCAGCACTCACCTCACAGCTGCCAAGAGCAGGCAGGCAACCAGCACTGGCCTAGCACGCACTGCTTCACAAGTGACCTCAAAAAAACCACCACCAGCAGCAGCCAACACCCTAGCACTGCCTGCCAAGGCACAGAGGCACAAGTGACCTCACAATGCTGCCTCCAGCTCTGGCCTCACACCCTGGGCCACAAGGCACCAGCCACAGCACCAATGGCCACACCAAAAGGCACCTCCCAAGGACAAACAGCACCTTCCCACACTGACACATGCCTGCGACGGCCTCACGCAGCACTCACCTCACAGCTGCCAAGAGCAGCCAGGCAACCAGCACTGGTCCAGCACGCACTGCTTCACAAGTGACCTCACAACCACCACCACCAGCAGCAGCCAACACCCGAGCACTGCCTGAAAAGGCACAGAGGCACAAGTGACCTCACAACGCTGCGTCCAGCTCTGCCCTATCACACCCTGGGCCACAAGGCACCAGCCACAGCACCAATGGCCACACCAAAAGGCACCTCCCAAGCACAAACAGCACCTTCCCACACTGACACATGCCTGCGACGGCCTCACGCAGCACTCACCTCACAGCTGCCAAGAGCAGCCAGGCAACCAGCACTGGCCTAGCACGCACTGCTTCACAAGTGACCTCACAACCACCACCACCAGCAGCAGCCAACACCCTAGCACTGCCCGCCAAGGCACAGAGGCACAAGTGACCTCACAATGCTGCCTACAGCTGTACCCTATCACCCCCTGGGCCACAAGGCACCAGCCACAGCACCAATGGCCACACCAAAAGGCACCTCCCAAGGACAAACAGCACCTTCCCACACTGACACATGCCTGCGACAGCCTCACGCAGCACTCACCTCACAGCTGCCAAGAGCAGCCAGGCAACCAGCACTGGCCTAGCACGCACTGCTTCACAAGTGACCTCACAACCACCACCACCAGCAGCAGCCAACACCCGAGCACTGCCTGCCAAGGCACAGAGGCACAAGTGACCTCACAATGCTGCCTACAGCTGTACCCTATCACCCCCTGGGCCACAAGGCACCAGCCACAGCACCAATGGCCACACCAAAAGGCACCTCCCAAGGACAAACAGCACCTTCCCACACTGACACATGCCTGCCAGGGCCTCACGCAGCACTCACCTCACAGCTGCCAAGAGCAGCCAGGCAACCAGCACTGGCCTAGCACGCACTGCTTCACAAGTGACCTCACAACCACCACCACCAGCAGCAGCCAACACCCGAGCACTGCCTGCCAAGGCACAGAGGCACAAGTGACCTCACAATGCTGCCTACAGCTGTACCCTATCACCCTCTGGGCCATAAGGCACCAGCCACAGCACCAATGGCCACACCAAAAGGCACCTCCCAAGGACAAACAGCACCTTCCCACACTGACACATGCCTGCGACGGCCTCACGCAGCACTCACCTCACAGCTGCCAAGAGCAGCCAGGCAACCAGCACTGGTCCAGCACGCACTGCTTCACAAGTGACCTCACAACCACCACCACCAGCAGCAGCCAACACCCTAGCACTGCCTGCCAAGGCACAGAGGCACAAGTGACCTCACAATGCTGCCTACAGCTGTTCCCTATCACACCCTGGGCCACAAGGCACCAGCCACAGCACCAATGGCCACACCAAAAGGCACCTCCCAAGGACAAACAGCACCTTCCCACACTGACACATGCCTGCGACGGCCTCACGCAGCACTCACCTCACAGCTGCCAAGAGCAGCCAGGCAACCAGCACTGGTCCAGCACGCACTGCTTCACAAGTCACCTCACAACCACCACCACCAGCAGCAGCCAACACCCTAGCACTGCCCAAAAAGGCACAGAGGCACAAATGACCTCACAATGCTGCCTACAGCAGTTCCCTATCACACCCTGGGACACAAGGCACCAGCCACAGCACCAATGGCCACACCAAAAGGCACCTCCCAAGGACAAACAGCACCTTCCCACACTGACACATGCCTGCGACGGCCTCACGCAGCACTCACCTCACAGCTGCCAAGAGCAGCCAGGCAACCAGCACTGGCCTAGCACGTACTACTTCTCAAGTGACCTCACAACCACCACCACCAGCAGCAGCCAACACCCTAGCACTGCCTGCCAAGGCACAGAGGCACAAGTGACCTCACAATGCTGCCTCCAGCTCTGGCCTCACACCCTGGGCCACAAGGCACCAGCCACAGCACCAATGGCCACCCCAAAAGGCACCTCCCAAGGACAAACAGCACCTTCCCACACTGACACATGCCTGCCAGGGCCTCACGCAGCACTCACCTCACAGCTGCCAAGAGCAGCCAGGCAACCAGCACTGGTCCAGCACGCACTGCTTCACAAGTGACCTCACAAACACCACCACCAGCAGCAGCCAACACCCTAGCACTGCCTGCCAAGGCACAGAGGCACAAGTGACCTCACAACGCTGCCTCCAGCTCTGCCCTATCACACCCTGGGCCACAAGGCACCAGCCACAGCACCAATGGCCACACCAAAAGGCACCTCCCAAGAACAAACAGCACCTTCCCACACTGACACATGCCTGCGACGGCCTCAGACAGCACTCACCTCACAGCTGCCAAGAGCAGCCAGGCAACCAGCACTGGCCTAGCACGTACTACTTCCCAAGTTACCTCACAACCACCACCACCAGCAGCAGCCAACACCCTAGCACTACCGAAAAAGGCACAGAGGCACAAGTGACCTCACAATGCTGCCTCCAGCTCTGGCCTCACACCCTGGGCCACAAGGCACCAGCCACAGCACCAATGGCCACCCAAAAAGGCACCTCCCAAGGACAAACAGCACCTTCCCACACTGACACATGCCTGCCAGGGCCTCACGCAGCACTCACCTCACAGCTGCCAAGAGCAGCCAGGCAACCAGCACTGGTCCAGCACGCACTGCTTCACAAGTGACCTCACAAACACCACCACCAGCAGCAGCCAACACCCTAGCACTGCCCGCCAAGGCACAGAGGCACAAGTGACCTCACAATGCTGCCTCCAGCTCTGCCCTGTCACACCCTGGGCCACAAGGCACCAGCCACAGCACCAATGGCCACACCAAAAGGCACCTCCCAAGCACAAACAGCACCTTCCCACACTGACACATGCCTGCGACGGCCTCACGCAGCACTCACCTCACAGCTGCCAAGAGCAGCCAGGCAACCAGCACTGGTCCAGCACGCACTGCTTCACAAGTCACCTCACAACCACCACCACCAGCAGCAGCCAACACCCGAGCACTGCCTGAAAAGGCACAGAGGCACAAGTGACCTCACAACGCTGCCTCCAGCTCTGCCCTATCACACCCTGGGCCACAAGGCACCAGCCACAGCACCAATGGCCACACCAAAAGGCACCTCCCAAGCACAAACAGCACCTTCCCACACTGACACATGCCTGCGACGGCCTCACGCAGCACTCACCTCACAGCTGCCAAGAGCAGCCAGGCAACCAGCACTGGCCTAGCACGCACTGCTTCACAAGTGACCTCACAACCACCACCACCAGCAGCAGCCAACACCCTAGCACTGCCTGCCAAGGCACAGAGGCACAAGTGACCTCACAATGCTGCCTACAGCTGTACCCTATCACCCCCTGGGCCACAAGGCACCAGCCACAGCACCAATGGCCACACCAAAAGGCACCTCCCAAGGACAAACAGCACCTTCCCACACTGACACATGCCTGCGACAGCCTCACGCAGCACTCACCTCACAGCTGCCAAGAGCAGCCAGGCAACCAGCACTGGCCTAGCACGCACTGCTTCACAAGTGACCTCACAACCACCACCACCAGCAGCAGCCAACACCCGAGCACTGCCTGCCAAGGCACAGAGGCACAAGTGACCTCACAATGCTGCCTACAGCTGTACCCTATCACCCCCTGGGCCACAAGGCACCAGCCACAGCACCAATGGCCACACCAAAAGGCACCTCCCAAGGACAAACAGCACCTTCCCACACTGACACATGCCTGCCAGGGCCTCACGCAGCACTCACCTCACAGCTGCCAAGAGCAGCCAGGCAACCAGCACTGGCCTAGCACGCACTGCTTCACAAGTGACCTCACAACCACCACCACCAGCAGCAGCCAACACCCTAGCACTGCCTGCCAAGGCACAGAGGCACAAGTGACCTCACAATGCTGCCTACAGCTGTACCCTATCACCCTCTGGGCCATAAGGCACCAGCCACAGCACCAATGGCCACACCAAAAGGCACCTCCCAAGGACAAACAGCACCTTCCCACACTGACACATGCCTGCGACGGCCTCACGCAGCACTCACCTCACAGCTGCCAAGAGCAGCCAGGCAACCAGCACTGGTCCAGCACGCACTGCTTCACAAGTGACCTCACAACCACCACCACCAGCAGCAGCCAACACCCTAGCACTGCCTGCCAAGGCACAGAGGCACAAGTGACCTCACAACGCTGCCTCCAGCTCTGCCCTATCACACCCTGGGCCACAAGGCACCAGCCACAGCACCAATGGCCACACCAAAAGGCACCTCCCAAGAACAAACAGCACCTTCCCACACTGACACATGCCTGCGACGGCCTCACACAGCACTCACCTCACAGCTGCCAAGAGCAGCCAGGCAACCAGCACTGGCCTAGCACGTACTACTTCCCAAGTTACCTCACAACCACCACCACCAGCAGCAGCCAACACCCTAGCACTACCGAAAAAGGCACAGAGGCACAAGTGACCTCACAATGCTGCCTCCAGCTCTGGCCTCACACCCTGGGCCACAAGGCACCAGCCACAGCACCAATGGCCACCCAAAAAGGCACCTCCCAAGGACAAACAGCACCTTCCCACACTGACACATGCCTGCCAGGGCCTCACGCAGCACTCACCTCACAGCTGCCAAGAGCAGCCAGGCAACCAGCACTGGTCCAGCACGCACTGCTTCACAAGTGACCTCACAAACACCACCACCAGCAGCAGCCAACACCCTAGCACTGCCCGCCAAGGCACAGAGGCACAAGTGACCTCACAATGCTGCCTCCAGCTCTGCCCTGTCACACCCTGGGCCACAAGGCAACAGCCACAGCACCAATGGCCACACCAAAAGGCACCTCCCAAGCACAAACAGCACCTTCCCACACTGACACATGCCTGCGACGGCCTCACGCAGCACTCACCTCACAGCTGCCAAGAGCAGCCAGGCAACCAGCACTGGTCCAGCACGCACTGCTTCACAAGTGACCTCACAAACACCACCACCAGCAGCAGCCAACACCCGAGCACTGCCGAAAAAGGCACAGAGGCACAAGTGACCTCACAATGCTGCCTCCAGCTCTGCCCTATCACACCCTGGGCCACAAGGCACCAGCCACAGCACCAATGGCCACACCAAAAGGCACCTCCCAAGGACAAACAGCACCTTCCCACACTGACACATGCCTGCGACGGCCTCACGCAGCACTCACCTCACAGCTGCCAAGAGCAGCCAGGCAACCAGCACTGGTCCAGCACGCACTGCTTCACAAGTCACCTCACAACCACCACCACCAGCAGCAGCCAACACCCGAGCACTGCCTGAAAAGGCACAGAGGCACAAGTGACCTCACAACGCTGCCTCCAGCTCTGCCCTATCACACCCTGGGCCACAAGGCACCAGCCACAGCACCAATGGCCACACCAAAAGGCACCTCCCAAGCACAAACAGCACCTTCCCACACTGACACATGCCTGCGACGGCCTCACGCAGCACTCACCTCACAGCTGCCAAGAGCAGCCAGGCAACCAGCACTGGCCTAGCACGCACTGCTTCACAAGTGACCTCACAACCACCACCACCAGCAGCAGCCAACACCCTAGCACTGCCTGCCAAGGCACAGAGGCACAAGTGACCTCACAATGCTGCCTACAGCTGTACCCTATCACCCCCTGGGCCACAAGGCACCAGCCACAGCACCAATGGCCACACCAAAAGGCACCTCCCAAGGACAAACAGCACCTTCCCACACTGACACATGCCTGCGACAGCCTCACGCAGCACTCACCTCACAGCTGCCAAGAGCAGCCAGGCAACCAGCACTGGCCTAGCACGCACTGCTTCACAAGTGACCTCACAACCACCACCACCAGCAGCAGCCAACACCCGAGCACTGCCTGCCAAGGCACAGAGGCACAAGTGACCTCACAATGCTGCCTACAGCTGTACCCTATCACCCCCTGGGCCACAAGGCACCAGCCACAGCACCAATGGCCACACCAAAAGGCACCTCCCAAGGACAAACAGCACCTTCCCACACTGACACATGCCTGCCAGGGCCTCACGCAGCACTCACCTCACAGCTGCCAAGAGCAGCCAGGCAACCAGCACTGGCCTAGCACGCACTGCTTCACAAGTGACCTCACAACCACCACCACCAGCAGCAGCCAACACCCTAGCACTGCCTGCCAAGGCACAGAGGCACAAGTGACCTCACAATGCTGCCTACAGCTGTACCCTATCACCCTCTGGGCCATAAGGCACCAGCCACAGCACCAATGGCCACACCAAAAGGCACCTCCCAAGGACAAACAGCACCTTCCCACACTGACACATGCCTGCGACGGCCTCACGCAGCACTCACCTCACAGCTGCCAAGAGCAGCCAGGCAACCAGCACTGGTCCAGCACGCACTGCTTCACAAGTGACCTCACAACCACCACCACCAGCAGCAGCCAACACCCTAGCACTGCCTGCCAAGGCACAGAGGCACAAGTGACCTCACAATCCTGCCTACAGCTGTTCCCTATCACACCCTGGGCCACAAGGCACCAGCCACAGCACCAATGGCCACACCAAAAGGCACCTCCCAAGGACAAACAGCACCTTCCCACACTGACACATGCCTGCGACGGCCTCACGCAGCACTCACCTCACAGCTGCCAAGAGCAGCCAGGCAACCAGCACTGGTCCAGCACGCACTGCTTCACAAGTCACCTCACAACCACCACCACCAGCAGCAGCCAACACCCTAGCACTGCCCAAAAAGGCACAGAGGCACAAATGACCTCACAATGCTGCCTACAGCAGTTCCCTATCACACCCTGGGACACAAGGCACCAGCCACAGCACCAATGGCCACACCAAAAGGCACCTCCCAAGGACAAACAGCACCTTCCCACACTGACACATGCCTGCGACGGCCTCACGCAGCACTCACCTCACAGCTGCCAAGAGCAGCCAGGCAACCAGCACTGGCCTAGCACGTACTACTTCTCAAGTGACCTCACAACCACCACCACCAGCAGCAGCCAACACCCTAGCACTGCCTGCCAAGGCACAGAGGCACAAGTGACCTCACAATGCTGCCTCCAGCTCTGGCCTCACACCCTGGGCCACAAGGCACCAGCCACAGCACCAATGGCCACCCCAAAAGGCACCTCCCAAGGACAAACAGCACCTTCCCACACTGACACATGCCTGCCAGGGCCTCACGCAGCACTCACCTCACAGCTGCCAAGAGCAGCCAGGCAACCAGCACTGGTCCAGCACGCACTGCTTCACAAGTGACCTCACAAACACCACCACCAGCAGCAGCCAACACCCTAGCACTGCCTGCCAAGGCACAGAGGCACAAGTGACCTCACAACGCTGCCTCCAGCTCTGCCCTATCACACCCTGGGCCACAAGGCACCAGCCACAGCACCAATGGCCACACCAAAAGGCACCTCCCAAGAACAAACAGCACCTTCCCACACTGACACATGCCTGCGACGGCCTCACACAGCACTCACCTCACAGCTGCCAAGAGCAGCCAGGCAACCAGCACTGGCCTAGCACGTACTACTTCCCAAGTTACCTCACAACCACCACCACCAGCAGCAGCCAACACCCTAGCACTACCGAAAAAGGCACAGAGGCACAAGTGACCTCACAATGCTGCCTCCAGCTCTGGCCTCACACCCTGGGCCACAAGGCACCAGCCACAGCACCAATGGCCACCCAAAAAGGCACCTCCCAAGGACAAACAGCACCTTCCCACACTGACACATGCCTGCCAGGGCCTCACGCAGCACTCACCTCACAGCTGCCAAGAGCAGCCAGGCAACCAGCACTGGTCCAGCACGCACTGCTTCACAAGTGACCTCACAAACACCACCACCAGCAGCAGCCAACACCCTAGCACTGCCCGCCAAGGCACAGAGGCACAAGTGACCTCACAATGCTGCCTCCAGCTCTGCCCTGTCACACCCTGGGCCACAAGGCACCAGCCACAGCACCAATGGCCACACCAAAAGGCACCTCCCAAGCACAAACAGCACCTTCCCACACTGACACATGCCTGCGACGGCCTCACGCAGCACTCACCTCACAGCTGCCAAGAGCAGCCAGGCAACCAGCACTGGTCCAGCACGCACTGCTTCACAAGTGACCTCACAAACACCACCACCAGCAGCAGCCAACACCCGAGCACTGCCGAAAAAGGCACAGAGGCACAAGTGACCTCACAATGCTGCCTCCAGCTCTGCCCTATCACACCCTGGGCCACAAGGCACCAGCCACAGCACCAATGGCCACACCAAAAGGCACCTCCCAAGGACAAACAGCACCTTCCCACACTGACACATGCCTGCAACGGCCTCACGCAGCACTCACCTCACAGCTGCCAAGAGCAGCCAGGCAACCAGCACTGGCCTAGCACGCACTGCTTCACAAGTGACCTCACAACCACCACCACCAGCAGCAGCCAACACCCTAGCACTGCCTGCCAAGGCACAGAGGCACAAGTGACCTCACAATGCTGCCTACAGCTGTACCCTATCACCCCCTGGGCCACAAGGCACCAGCCACAGCACCAATGGCCACACCAAAAGGCACCTCCCAAGGACAAACAGCACCTTCCCACACTGACACATGCCTGCGACGGCCTCACGCAGCACTCACCTCACAGCTGCCAAGAGCAGCCAGGCAACCAGCACTGGCCTAGCATGCACTGCTTCACAAGTGACCTCACAACCACCACCACCAGCAGCAGCCAACACCCTAGCACTGCCTGCCAAGGCACAGAGGCACAAGTGACCTCACAATGCTGCCTACAGCTGTACCCTATCACCCCCTGGGCCACAAGGCACCAGCCACAGCACCAATGGCCACACCAAAAGGCACCTCCCAAGCACAAACAGCACCTTCCCACACTGACACATGCCTGCGATGGCCTCACGCAGCACTCACCTCACAGCTGCCAAGAGCAGCCAGGCAACCAGCACTGGCCTAGCACGCACTGCTTCACAAGAGACCTCACAAACACCACCACCAGCAGCAGCCAACACCCTAGCACTGCCTGCCAAGGCACAGAGGCACAAGTGACCTCACAACGCTGCCTCCAGCTCTGCCCTATCACACCCTGGGCCACAAGGCAACAGCCACAGCACCAATGGCCACACCAAAAGGCACCTCCCAAGGACAAACAGCACCTTCCCACACTGACACATGCCTGCGACGGCCTCACGCAGCACTCACCTCACAGCTGCCAAGAGCAGCCAGGCAACCAGCACTGGCTTAGCACGCACTGCTTCACAAGTGACCTCACAACCACCACCACCAGCAGCAGCCAACACCCTAGCACTGCCTGCCAAGGCACAGAGGCACAAGTGACCTCACAATGCTGCCTACAGCTGTTCCCTATCACCCCCTGGGCCACAAGGCACCAGCCACAGCACCAATGGCCACACCAAAAGGCACCTCCCAAGGACAAACAGCACCTTCCCACACTGACACATGCCTGCGACGGCCTCACGCAGCACTCACCTCACAGCTGCCAAGAGCAGCCAGGCAACCAGCACTGGCCTAGCACGCACTGCTTCACAAGTGACCTCACAACCACCACCACCAGCAGCAGCCAACACCCTAGCACTGCCCAAAAAGGCACAGAGGCACAAGTGACCTCACAATGCTGCCTACAGCTGTACCCTATCACACCCTGGGCCACAAGGCACCAGCCACAGCACCAATGGCCACACCAAAAGGCACCTCCCAAGGACAAACAGCACCTTCCCACACTGACACATGCCTGCGACGGCCTCACGCAGCACTCACCTCACAGCTGCCAAGAGCAGCCAGGCAACCAGCACTGGTCCAGCAGGCACTGCTTCACAAGTGACCTCACAACCACCACCACCAGCAGCAGCCAACACCCTAGCACTGCCTGCCAAGGCACAGAGGCACAAGTGACCTCACAATGCTGCCTCCAGCTCTGCCCTATCACACCCTGGGCCACAAGGAAACAGCCACAGCACCAATGGCCACACCAAAAGGCACCTCCCAAGCACAAACAGCACCTTCCCACACTGACACATGCCTGCGACGGCCTCACGCAGCACTCACCTCACAGCTGCCAAGAGCAGCCAGGAAACCAGCACTGGCCTAGCACGCACTGCTTCACAAGTGACCTCACAACCACCACCACCAGCAGCAGCCAACACCCTAGCACTGCCCGCCAAGGCACAGAGGCACAAGTGACCTCACAATGCTGCCTACAGCTGTTCCCTATCACACCCTGGGCCACAAGGCACCAGCCACAGCACCAATGGCCACACCAAAAGGCACCTCCCAAGGACAAACAGCACCTTCCCACACTGACACATGCCTGCGACGGCCTCACGCAGCACTCACCTCACAGCTGCCAAGAGCAGCCAGGCAACCAGCACTGGCCTAGCACGCACTGCTTCACAAGTGACCTCACAACCACCACCACCAGCAGCAGCCAACACCCTAGCACTGCCTGCCAAGGCACAGAGGCACAAGTGACCTCACAATGCTGCCTACAGCTGTACCCTATCACCCCCTGGGCCACAAGGCACCAGCCACAGCACCAATGGCCACACCAAAAGGCACCTCCCAAGGACAAACAGCACCTTCCCACACTGACACATGCCTGCAATGGCCTCACGCAGCACTCACCTCACAGCTGCCAAGAGCAGCCAGGCAACCAGCACTGGTCCAGCACGCACTGCTTCACAAGTGACCTCACAACCACCACCACCAGCAGCAGCCAACACCCTAGCACTGCCTGCCAAGGCACAGAGGCACAAGTGACCTCACAATGCTGCCTACAGCTGTTCCCTATCACACCCTGGGCCACAGGGCACCAGCCACAGCACCAATGGCCACACCAAAAGGCACCTCCCAAACACAAACAGCACCTTCCCACACTGACACATGCCTGCGACGGCCTCACGCAGCACTCACCTCACAGCTGCCAAGAGCAGCCAGGCAACCAGCACTGGCCTAGCACGCACTGCTTCACAAGTGACCTCACAACCACCACCACCAGCAGCAGCCAACACCCTAGCACTGCCTGCCAAGGCACAGAGGCACAAGTGACCTCACAATGCTGCCTACAGCTGTACCCTATCACCCCCTGGGCCACAAGGCACCAGCCACAGCACCAATGGCCACACCAAAAGGCACCTCCCAAGCACAAACAGCACCTTCCCACACTGACACATGCCTGCAATGGCCTCACGCAGCACTCACCTCACAGCTGCCAAGAGCAGCCAGGCAACCAGCACTGGTCCAGCACGCACTGCTTCACAAGTCACCTCACAACCACCACCACCAGCAGCAGCCAACACCCGAGCACTGCCCGCCAAGGCACAGAGGCACAAGTGACCTCACAATGCTGCCTCCAGCACTGCCCTATCACACCCTGGGCCACAAGGCACCAGCCACAGCACCAATGGCCACACCAAAAGGCACCTCCCAAGGACAAACAGCACCTTCCCACACTGACACATGCCTGCGACGGCCTCACGCAGCACTCACCTCACAGCTGCCAAGAGCAGCCAGGCAACCAGCACTGGTCCAGCAGGCACTGCTTCACAAGTGACCTCACAACCACCACCACCAGCAGCAGCCAACACCCTAGCACTGCCTGCCAAGGCACAGAGGCACAAGTGACCTCACAATGCTGCCTCCAGCTCTGCCCTATCACACCCTGGGCCACAAGGCACCAGCCACAGCACCAATGGCCACACCAAAAGGCACCTCCCAAGGACAAACAGCACCTTCCCACACTGACACATGCCTGCGACGGCCTCACGCAGCACTCACCTCACAGCTGCCAAGAGCAGCCAGGCAACCAGCACTGGCCTAGCACGCACTGCTTCACAAGTGACCTCACAACCACCACCACCAGCAGCAGCCAACACCCTAGCACTGCCTGCCAAGGCACAGAGGCACAAGTGACCTCACAATGCTGCCTACAGCTGTTCCCTATCACACCCTGGGCCACAAGGCACCAGCCACAGCACCAATGGCCACACCAAAAGGCACCTCCCAAGGACAAACAGCACCTTCCCACACTGACACATGCCTGCGACGGCCTCACGCAGCACTCACCTCACAGCTGCCAAGAGCAGCCAGGCAACCAGCACTGGCCTAGCACGCACTGCTTCACAAGTGACCTCACAACCACCACCACCAGCAGCAGCCAACACCCTAGCACTGCCCGCCAAGGCACAGAGGCACAAGTGACCTCACAATGCTGCCTACAGCTGTTCCCTATCACACCCTGGGCCACAAGGCACCAGCCACAGCACCAATGGCCACACCAAAAGGCACCTCCCAAGGACAAACAGCACCTTCCCACACTGACACATGCCTGCGACGGCCTCACGCAGCACTCACCTCACAGCTGCCAAGAGCAGCCAGGCAACCAGCACTGGCCTAGCATGCACTGCTTCACAAGTGACCTCACAAACACCACCACCAGCAGCAGCCAACACCCGAGCACTGCCTGCCAAGGCACAGAGGCACAAGTGACCTCACAATGCTGCCTACAGCTGTTCCCTATCACACCCTGGGCCACAGGGCACCAGCCACAGCACCAATGGCCACACCAAAAGGCACCTCCCAAACACAAACAGCACCTTCCCACACTGACACATGCCTGCGACGGCCTCACGCAGCACTCACCTCACAGCTGCCAAGAGCAGCCAGGCAACCAGCACTGGCCTAGCACGCACTGCTTCACAAGTGACCTCACAACCACCACCACCAGCAGCAGCCAACACCCTAGCACTGCCTGCCAAGGCACAGAGGCACAAGTGACCTCACAATGCTGCCTACAGCTGTACCCTATCACCCCCTGGGCCACAAGGCACCAGCCACAGCACCAATGGCCACACCAAAAGGCACCTCCCAAGGACAAACAGCACCTTCCCACACTGACACATGCCTGCAACGGCCTCACGCAGCACTCACCTCACAGCTGCCAAGAGCAGCCAGGCAACCAGCACTGGTCCAGCACGCACTGCTTCACAAGTCACCTCACAACCACCACCACCAGCAGCAGCCAACACCCGAGCACTGCCCGCCAAGGCACAGAGGCACAAGTGACCTCACAATGCTGCCTACAGCTGTACCCTATCACCCCCTGGGCCACAAGGCACCAGCCACAGCACCAATGGCCACACCAAAAGGCACCTCCCAAGGACAAACAGCACCTTCCCACACTGACACATGCCTGCGACGGCCTCACGCAGCACTCACCTCACAGCTGCCAAGAGCAGCCAGGCAGCCAGCACTGGCCTAGCATGCACTGCTTCACAAGTGACCTCACAACCACCACCACCAGCAGCAGCCAACACCCTAGCACTGCCTGCCAAGGCACAGAGGCACAAGTGACCTCACAATGCTGCCTCCAGCTCTGGCCTCACCCCCTGGGCGACAAGGCACCAGCCACAGCACCAATGGCCACACCAAAAGGCACCTCCCAAGGACAAACAGCACCTTCCCACACTGACACATGCCTGCGACGGCCTCACGCAGCACTCACCTCACAGCTGCCAAGAGCAGCCAGGCAACCAGCACTGGTCCAGCAGGCACTGCTTCACAAGTGACCTCACAACCACCACCACCAGCAGCAGCCAACACCCTAGCACTGCCTGCCAAGGCACAGAGGCACAAGTGACCTCACAACGCTGCCTCCAGCTCTGCCCTATCACACCCTGGGCCACAAGGCACCAGCCACAGCACCAATGGCCACACCAAAAGGCACCTCCCAAGGACAAACAGCACCTTCCCACACTGACACATGCCTGCGACGGCCTCACGCAGCACTCACCTCACAGCTGCCAAGAGCAGCCAGGCAACCAGCACTGGCCTAGCATGCACTGCTTCACAAGTGACCTCACAACCACCACCACCAGCAGCAGCCAACACCCTAGCACTGCCTGCCAAGGCACAGAGGCACAAGTGACCTCACAATGCTGCCTACAGCTGTTCCCTATCACACCCTGGGCCACAAGGCACCAGCCACAGCACCAATGGCCACACCAAAAGGCACCTCCCAAGGACAAACAGCACCTTCCCACACTGACACATGCCTGCGACGGCCTCACGCAGCACTCACCTCACAGCTGCCAAGAGCAGCCAGGCAACCAGCACTGGCCTAGCATGCACTGCTTCACAAGTGACCTCACAAACACCACCACCAGCAGCAGCCAACACCCGAGCACTGCCTGCCAAGGCACAGAGGCACAAGTGACCTCACAATGCTGCCTACAGCTGTTCCCTATCACACCCTGGGCCACAGGGCACCAGCCACAGCACCAATGGCCACACCAAAAGGCACCTCCCAAACACAAACAGCACCTTCCCACACTGACACATGCCTGCGACGGCCTCACGCAGCACTCACCTCACAGCTGCCAAGAGCAGCCAGGCAACCAGCACTGGCCTAGCACGCACTGCTTCACAAGTGACCTCACAACCACCACCACCAGCAGCAGCCAACACCCTAGCACTGCCTGCCAAGGCACAGAGGCACAAGTGACCTCACAATGCTGCCTACAGCTGTACCCTATCACCCCCTGGGCCACAAGGCACCAGCCACAGCACCAATGGCCACACCAAAAGGCACCTCCCAAGGACAAACAGCACCTTCCCACACTGACACATGCCTGCAACGGCCTCACGCAGCACTCACCTCACAGCTGCCAAGAGCAGCCAGGCAACCAGCACTGGTCCAGCACGCACTGCTTCACAAGTCACCTCACAACCACCACCACCAGCAGCAGCCAACACCCGAGCACTGCCCGCCAAGGCACAGAGGCACAAGTGACCTCACAATGCTGCCTACAGCTGTACCCTATCACCCCCTGGGCCACAAGGCACCAGCCACAGCACCAATGGCCACACCAAAAGGCACCTCCCAAGGACAAACAGCACCTTCCCACACTGACACATGCCTGCGACGGCCTCACGCAGCACTCACCTCACAGCTGCCAAGAGCAGCCAGGCAGCCAGCACTGGCCTAGCATGCACTGCTTCACAAGTGACCTCACAACCACCACCACCAGCAGCAGCCAACACCCTAGCACTGCCTGCCAAGGCACAGAGGCACAAGTGACCTCACAATGCTGCCTCCAGCTCTGGCCTCACCCCCTGGGCGACAAGGCACCAGCCACAGCACCAATGGCCACACCAAAAGGCACCTCCCAAGCACAAACAGCACCTTCCCACACTGACACATGCCTGCGACGGCCTCACGCAGCACTCACCTCACAGCTGCCAAGAGCAGCCAGGCAACCAGCACTGGTCCAGCAGGCACTGCTTCACAAGTGACCTCACAACCACCACCACCAGCAGCAGCCAACACCCTAGCACTGCCTGCCAAGGCACAGAGGCACAAGTGACCTCACAACGCTGCCTCCAGCTCTGCCCTATCACACCCTGGGCCACAAGGCACCAGCCACAGCACCAATGGCCACACCAAAAGGCACCTCCCAAGGACAAACAGCACCTTCCCACACTGACACATGCCTGCGACGGCCTCACGCAGCACTCACCTCACAGCTGCCAAGAGCAGCCAGGCAACCAGCACTGGCCTAGCATGCACTGCTTCACAAGTGACCTCACAACCACCACCACCAGCAGCAGCCAACACCCTAGCACTGCCTGCCAAGGCACAGAGGCACAAGTGACCTCACAATGCTGCCTACAGCTGTTCCCTATCACACCCTGGGCCACAAGGCACCAGCCACAGCACCAATGGCCACACCAAAAGGCACCTCCCAAGGACAAACAGCACCTTCCCACACTGACACATGCCTGCGACGGCCTCACGCAGCACTCACCTCACAGCTGCCAAGAGCAGCCAGGCAACCAGCACTGGCCTAGCACGCACTGCTTCACAAGTGACCTCACAAACACCACCACCAGCAGCAGCCAACACCCTAGCACTGCCTGCCAAGGCACAGAGGCACAAGTGACCTCACAATGCTGCCTCCAGCTGTTCCCTATCACCCCCTGGGCCACAAGGCACCAGCCACAGCACCAATGGCCACACCAAAAGGCACCTCCCAAGGACAAACAGCACCTTCCCACACTGACACATGCCTGCGACGGCCTCACGCAGCACTCACCTCACAGCTGCCAAGAGCAGCCAGGCAACCAGCACTGGTCCAGCACGCACTGCTTCACAAGTGACCTCACAACCACCACCACCAGCAGCAGCCAACACCCGAGCACTGCCTGAAAAGGCACAGAGGCACAAGTGACCTCACAATGCTGCCTACAGCTCTGCCCTCTCACACCCTGGGCCACAAGGCACCAGCCACAGCACCAATGGCCACACCAAAAGGCACCTCCCAAGGACAAACAGCACCTTCCCACACTGACACATGCCTACCAGGGCCTCACGCAGCACTCACCTCACAGCTGCCAAGAGCAGCCAGGCAACCAGCACTGGCCTAGCACACACTGCTTCACAAGTGACCTCACAACCACCACCACCAGCAGCAGCCAACACCCTAGCACTGCCTGCCAAGGCACAGAGGCACAAGTGACCTCACAATGCTGCCTACAGCTGTACCCTATCACCCCCTGGGCCACAAGGCACCAGCCACAGCACCAATGGCCACACCAAAAGGCACCTCCCAAGCACAAACAGCACCTTCCCACACTGACACATGCCTGCGACGGCCTCACGCAGCACTCACCTCACAGCTGCCAAGAGCAGCCAGGCAACCAGCACTGGCCTAGCACACACTGCTTCACAAGTGACCTCACAACCACCACCACCAGCAGCAGCCAACACCCTAGCACTGCCTGCCAAGGCACAGAGGCACAAGTGACCTCACAATGCTGCCTACAGCTGTACCCTATCACCCCCTGGGCCACAAGGCACCAGCCACAGCACCAATGGCCACACCAAAAGGCACCTCCCAAGCACAAACAGCACCTTCCCACACTGACACATGCCTGCGACGGCCTCACGCAGCACTCACCTCACAGCTGCCAAGAGCAGCCAGGCAACCAGCACTGGTCCAGCACACACTGCTTCACAAGTGACCTCACAAACACCACCACCAGCAGCAGCCAACACCCTAGTACTGCCCGCCAAGGCACAGAGGCACAAGTGACCTCACAATGCTGCCTACAGCTGTTCTCTATCACACCCTGGGACACAAGGCACCAGCCACAGCACCAATGGCCACACCAAAAGGCACCTCCCAAGGACAAACAGCACCTTCCCACACTGACACATGCCTGCCAGGGCCTCATGCAGCACTCACCTCACAGCTGCCAAGAGCAGCCAGGCAACCAGCACTGGTCCAGCACGCACTGCTTCACAAGTGACCTCACAAACACCACCACCAGCAGCAGCCAACACCCTAGCACTGCCCGCCAAGGCACAGAGGCACAAGTGACCTCACAATGCTGCCTACAGCTGTACCCTATCACCCCCTGGGCCACAAGGCACCAGCCACAGCACCAATGGCCACACCAAAAGGCACCTCCCAAGGACAAACAGCACCTTCCCACACTGACACATGCCTGCGACGGCCTCACGCAGCACTCACCTCACAGCTGCCAAGAGCAGCCAGGCAGCCAGCACTGGCCTAGCACGCACTGCTTCACAAGTGACCTCACAACCACCACCACCAGCAGCAGCCAACACCCTAGCACTGCCTGCCAAGGCACAGAGGCACAAGTGACCTCACAATGCTGCCTCCAGCTCTGGCCTCACCCCCTGGGCGACAAGGCACCAGCCACAGCACCAATGGCCACACCAAAAGGCACCTCCCAAGGACAAACAGCACCTTCCCACACTGACACATGCCTGCGACGGCCTCACGCAGCACTCACCTCACAGCTGCCAAGAGCAGCCAGGCAGCCAGCACTGGCCTAGCACGCACTGCTTCACAAGTCACCTCACAACCACCACCACCAGCAGCAGCCAACACCCGAGCACTGCCTGCCAAGGCACAGAGGCACAAGTGACCTCACAATGCTGCCTACAGCTGTTCCCTATCACACCCTGGGCCACAAGGCACCAGCCACAGCACCAATGGCCACACCAAAAGGCACCTCCCAAGCACAAACAGCACCTTCCCACACTGACACATGCCTGCGACGGCCTCACGCAGCACTCACCTCACAGCTGCCAAGAGCAGCCAGGCAACCAGCACTGGTCCAGCACACACTGCTTCACAAGTGACCTCACAACCACCACCACCAGCAGCAGCCAACACCCTAGCACTGCCTGCCAAGGCACAGAGGCACAAGTGACCTCACAATGCTGCCTCCAGCTCTGCCCTATCACACCCTGGGCCACAAGGCACCAGCCACAGCACCAATGGCCACACCAAATGGCACCTCCCAAGCACAAACAGCACCTTCCCACACTGACACATGCCTGCGACGGCCTCACGCAGCACTCACCTCACAGCTGCCAAGAGCAGCCAGGCAACCAGCACTGGCCTAGCACGCACTGCTTCACAAGTGACCTCACAACCACCACCACCAGCAGCAGCCAACACCCTAGCACTGCTGAAAAAGGCACAGAGGCACAAGTGACCTCACAATGCTGCCTCCAGCTCTGCCCTATCACACCCTGGGCCACAAGGCACCAGCCACAGCACCAATGGCCACACCAAAAGGCACCTCCCAAGGACAAACAGCACCTTCCCACACTGACACATGCCTGCGACGGCCTCACGCAGCACTCACCTCACAGCTGCCAAGAGCAGCCAGGCAGCCAGCACTGGCCTAGCACGCACTGCTTCACAAGTCACCTCACAACCACCACCACCAGCAGCAGCCAACACCCTAGCACTGCCTGCCAAGGCACAGAGGCACAAGTGACCTCACAACGCTGCCTCCAGCTCTGCCCTATCACACCCTGGGCCACAAGGCACCAGCCACAGCACCAATGGCCACACCAAAAGGCACCTCCCAAGGACAAACAGCACCTTCCCACACTGACACATGCCTGCGACGGCCTCACGCAGCACTCACCTCACAGCTGCCAAGAGCAGCCAGGCAACCAGCACTGGCCTAGCACGCACTGCTTCACAAGTGACCTCACAACCACCACCAGCAGCAGCAGCCAACACCCTAGCACTGCCTGCCAAGGCACAGAGGCACAAGTGACCTCACAATGCTGCCTACAGCTGTTCCCTATCACACCCTGGGCCACAAGGCACCAGCCACAGCACCAATGGCCACACCAAAAGGCACCTCCCAAGGACAAACAGCACCTTCCCACACTGACACATGCCTGCGACGGCCTCACGCAGCACTCACCTCACAACTGCCAAGAGTAGCCAGGCAGCCAGCACTGGCCTAGCACGCACTGCTTCACAAGTGACCTCACAACCACCACCACCAGCAGCAGCCAACACCCTAGCACTGCCTGCCAAGGCACAGAGGCACAAGTGACCTCACAATGCTGCCTCCAGCTCTGCCCTATCACCCCCTGGGCCACAAGGCACCAGCCACAGCACCAATGGCCACACCAAAAGGCACCTCCCAAGCACAAACAGCACCTTCCCACACTGACACATGCCTGCGACGGCCTCACGCAGCACTCACCTCACAGCTGCCAAGAGCAGCCAGGCAACCAGCACTGGCCTAGCACGCACTGCTTCACAAGTGACCTCACAACCACCACCACCAGCAGCAGCCAACACCCTAGCACTGCCCAAAAAGGCACAGAGGCACAAGTGACCTCACAATGCTGCCTCCAGCTCTGCCCTATCACACCCTGGGCCACAAGGCACCAGCCACAGCACCAATGGCCACACCAAAAGGCACCTCCCAAGGACAAACAGCACCTTCCCACACTGACACATGCCTGCGACGGCCTCACGCAGCACTCACCTCACAGCTGCCAAGAGCAGCCAGGCAGCCAGCACTGGCCTAGCACGCACTGCTTCCCAAGTGACCTCACAACCACCACCACCAGCAGCAGCCAACACCCTAGCACTGCCTGCCAAGGCACAGAGGCACAAGTGACCTCACAATGCTGCCTACAGCTGTTCCCTATCACACCCTGGGCCACAAGGCACCAGCCACAGCACCAATGGCCACACCAAAAGGCACCTCCCAAGGACAAACAGCACCTTCCCACACTGACACATGCCTGCGAGGGCCTCACGCAGCACTCACCTCACAGCTGCCAAGAGCAGCCAGGCAACCAGCACTGGCCTAGCACGTACTGCTTCCCAAGTGACCTCACAACCACCACCACCAGCAGCAGCCAACACCCTAGCACTGCCTGAAAAGGCACAGAGGCACAAGTGACCTCACAATGCTGCCTCCAGCTCTGCCCTCTCACACCCTGGGCCACAAGGCACCAGCCACAGCACCAATGGCCACACCAAAAGGCACCTCCCAAGCACAAACAGCACCTTCCCACACTGACACATGCCTGCGACGGCCTCACGCAGCACTCACCTCACAGCTGCCAAGAGCAGCCAGGCAACCAGCACTGGTCCAGCACGCACTACTTCACAAGTGACCTCACAAACACCACCACCAGCAGCAGCCAACACCCTAGCACTGCCTGCCAAGCACAGAGGCACAAGTGACCTCACAATGCTGCCTACAGCTGTTCCCTATCACACCCTGGGACACAAGGCACCAGCCACAGCACCAATGGCCACACCAAAAGGCACCTCCCAAGGACAAACAGCACCTTCCCACACTGACACATGCCTGCCAGGGCCTCACGCAGCACTCACCTCACAGCTGCCAAGAGCAGCCAGGCAACCAGCACTGGCCTAGCACGTACTGCTTCACAAGTGACCTCACAACCACCACCACCAGCAGCAGCCAACACCCTAGCACTGCCTGCCAAGGCACAGAGGCACAAGTGACCTCACAACGCTGCCTCCAGCTCTGCCCTATCACACCCTGGGCCACAAGGCAACAGCCACAGCACCAATGGCCACACCAAAAGGCACCTCCCAAGCACAAACAGCACCTTCCCACACTGACACATGCCTGCGACGGCCTCACGCAGCACTCACCTCACAGCTGCCAAGAGCAGCCAGGCAACCAGCACTGGCCTAGCACGCACTGCTTCACAAGTCACCTCACAAACACCACCACCAGCAGCAGCCAACACCCTAGCACTGCCTGCCAAGCACAGAGGCACAAGTGACCTCACAATGCTGCCTACAGCTGTACCCTATCACCCCCTGGGCCACAAGGCACCAGCCACAGCACCAATGGCCACACCAAAAGGCACCTCCCAAGGACAAACAGCACCTTCCCACACTGACACATGCCTGCCAGGGCCTCACGCAGCACTCACCTCACAGCTGCCAAGAGCAGCCAGGCAACCAGCACTAGTCCAGCACGCACTGCTTCCCAAGTGACCTCACAACCACCACCACCAGCAGCAGCCAACACCCTAGCACTGCCTGCCAAGGCACAGAGGCACAAGTGACCTCACAACGCAGCCTGCAGCTCTGCCCTATCACACCCTGGGCCACAAGGCACCAGCCACAGCACCAATGGCCACACCAAAAGGCACCTCCCAAGGACAAACAGCACCTTCCCACACTGACACATGCCTGCGACAGCCTCACGCAGCACTCACCTCACAGCTGCCAAGAGCAGCCAGGCAACCAGCACTGGCCTAGCACGCACTGCTTCACAAGTGACCTCACAAACACCACCACCAGCAGCAGCCAACACCCTAGCACTGCCTGCCAAGGCACAGAGGCACAAGTGACCTCACAATGCTGCCTACAGCTGTACCCTATCACCCCCTGGGCCACAAGGCACCAGCCACAGCACCAATGGCCACACCAAAAGGCACCTCCCAAGCACAAACAGCACCTTCCCACACTGACACATGCCTGCGACGGCCTCACGCAGCACTCACCTCACAGCTGCCAAGAGCAGCCAGGCAACCAGCACTTGTCCAGCACGCACTGCTTCACAAGTGACCTCACAAACACCACCACCCGCAGCAGCCAACACCCTAGCACTGCCTGCCAAGGCACAGAGGCACAAGTGACCTCACAATGCTGCCTACAGCTGTTCCCTATCACACCCTGGGACACAAGGCACCAGCCACAGCACCAATGGCCACACCAAAAGGCACCTCCCAAGGACAAACAGCACCTTCCCACACTGACACATGCCTGCGACGGCCTCACGCAGCACTCACCTCACAGCTGCCAAGAGCAGCCAGGCAACCAGCACTGGTCCAGCACGCACTGCTTCACAAGTGACCTCACAAACACCACCACCAGCAGCAGCCAACACCCTAGCACTGCCTGCCAAGCACAGAGGCACAAGTGACCTCACAATGCTGCCTACAGCTGTACCCTATCACACCCTGGGCCACAAGGCACCAACCACAGCACCAATGGCCACACCAAAAGGCACCTCCCAAGGACAAACAGCACCTTCCCACACTGACACATGCCTGCGACGGCCTCACGCAGCACTCACCTCACAGCTGCCAAGAGCAGCCAGGCAACCAGCACTGGTCCAGCACGCACTGCTTCCCAAGTGACCTCACAACCACCACCACCAGCAGCAGCCAACACCCTAGCACTGCCTGCCAAGGCACAGAGGCACAAGTGACCTCACAACGCAGCCTGCAGCTCTGCCCTATCACACCCTGGGCCACAAGGCACCAGCCACAGCACCAATGGCCACCCAAAAAGGCACCTCCCAAGGACAAACAGCACCTTCCCACACTGACACATGCCTGCGACGGCCTCACACAGCACTCACCTCACAGCTGCCAAGAGCAGCCAGGCAACCAGCACTGGTCCAGCACGCACTGCTTCACAAGTGACCTCACAAACACCACCACCAGCAGCAGCCAACACCCTAGCACTGCCTGCCAAGCACAGAGGCACAAGTGACCTCACAATGCTGCCTACAGCTGTACCCTATCACACCCTGGGACACAAGGCACCAGCCACAGCACCAATGGCCACACCAAAAGGCACCTCCCAAGGACAAACAGCACCTTCCCACACTGACACATGCCTGCGACGGCCTCACGCAGCACTCACCTCACAGCTGCCAAGAGCAGCCAGGCAGCCAGCACTGGTCCAGCACGCACTGCTTCACAAGTGCCCTCACAACCACCACCACCAGCAGCAGCCAACACCCGAGCACTGCCTGCCAAGGCACAGAGGCACAAGTGACCTCACAACGCTGCCTCCAGCTCTGCCCTATCACACCCTGGGCCACAAGGCACCAGCCACAGCACCAATGGCCACACCAAAAGGCACCTCCCAAGGACAAACAGCACCTTCCCACACTGACACATGCCTGCGACGGCCTCACGCAGCACTCACCTCACAGCTGCCAAGAGCAGCCAGGCAACCAGCACTGGCCTAGCACGCACTGCTTCACAAGTCACCTCACAAACACCACCACCATCAGCAGCCAACACCCTAGCACTGCCTGCCAAGGCACAGAGGCACAAGTGACCTCACAATGCAGCCTACAGCTGTTCCCTATCACACCCTGGGACACAAGGCACCAGCCACAGCACCAATGGCCACACCAAAAGGCACCTCCCAAGCACAAACAGCACCTTCCCACACTGACACATGCCTGCCAGGGCCTCACGCAGCACTCACCTCACAGCTGCCAAGAGCAGCCAGGCAACCAGCACTGGCCTAGCACGTACTGCTTCCCAAGTGACCTCACAACCACCACCACCAGCAGCAGCCAACACCCTAGCACTGCCTGCCAAGGCACAGAGGCACAAGTGACCTCACAACGCTGCCTCCAGCTCTGCCCTATCACACCCTGGGCCACAAGGCACCAGCCACAGCACCAATGGCCACACCAAAAGGCACCTCCCAAGGACAAACAGCACCTTCCCACACTGACACATGCCTGCGACGGCCTCACGCAGCACTCACCTCACAGCTGCCAAGAGCAGCCAGGCAACCAGCACTGGCCTAGCACGCACTGCTTCACAAGTGACCTCACAAACACCACCACCAGCAGCAGCCAACACCCTAGCACTGCCTGCCAAGCACAGAGGCACAAGTGACCTCACAATGCTGCCTACAGCTGTACCCTATCACCCCCTGGGCCACAAGGCACCAGCCACAGCACCAATGGCCACACCAAAAGGCACCTCCCAAGGACAAACAGCACCTTCCCACACTGACACATGCCTGCCAGGGCCTCACGCAGCACTCACCTCACAGCTGCCAAGAGCAGCCAGGCAACCAGCACTAGTCCAGCACGCACTGCTTCCCAAGTGACCTCACAACCACCACCACCAGCAGCAGCCAACACCCTAGCACTGCCTGCCAAGGCACAGAGGCACAAGTGACCTCACAACGCAGCCTGCAGCTCTGCCCTATCACACCCTGGGCCACAAGGCACCAGCCACAGCACCAATGGCCACACCAAAAGGCACCTCCCAAGGACAAACAGCACCTTCCCACACTGACACATGCCTGCGACAGCCTCACGCAGCACTCACCTCACAGCTGCCAAGAGCAGCCAGGCAACCAGCACTGGCCTAGCACGCACTGCTTCACAAGTGACCTCACAAACACCACCACCAGCAGCAGCCAACACCCTAGCACTGCCTGCCAAGGCACAGAGGCACAAGTGACCTCACAACGCAGCCTGCAGCTCTGCCCTATCACACCCTGGGCCACAAGGCACCAGCCACAGCACCAATGGCCACACCAAAAGGCACCTCCCAAGGACAAACAGCACCTTCCCACACTGACACATGCCTGCGACGGCCTCACGCAGCACTCACCTCACAGCTGCCAAGAGCAGCCAGGCAACCAGCACTGGTCCAGCACGCACTGCTTCACAAGTGACCTCACAAACACCACCACCAGCAGCAGCCAACACCCTAGCACTGCCTGCCAAGCACAGAGGCACAAGTGACCTCACAATGCTGCCTACAGCTGTACCCTCTCACACCCTGGGCCACAAGGCACCAGCCACAGCACCAATGGCCACACCAAAAGGCACCTCCCAAGGACAAACAGCACCTTCCCACACTGACACATGCCTGCGACGGCCTCACGCAGCACTCACCTCACAGCTGCCAAGAGCAGCCAGGCAGCCAGCACTGGTCCAGCACGCACTGCTTCACAAGTGCCCTCACAACCACCACCACCAGCAGCAGCCAACACCCTAGCACTGCCTGCCAAGGCACAGAGGCACAAGTGACCTCACAACGCAGCCTGCAGCTCTGCCCTATCACACCCTGGGCCACAAGGCACCAGCCACAGCACCAATGGCCACACCAAAAGGCACCTCCCAAGGACAAACAGCACCTTCCCACACTGACACATGCCTGCGACAGCCTCACGCAGCACTCACCTCACAGCTGCCAAGAGCAGCCAGGCAACCAGCACTGGCCTAGCACGCACTGCTTCACAAGTGACCTCACAAACACCACCACCAGCAGCAGCCAACACCCTAGCACTGCCTGCCAAGGCACAGAGGCACAAGTGACCTCACAATGCTGCCTACAGCTGTTCCCTATCACACCCTGGGACACAAGGCACCAGCCACAGCACCAATGGCCACACCAAAAGGCACCTCCCAAGGACAAACAGCACCTTCCCACACTGACACATGCCTGCGACGGCCTCACGCAGCACTCACCTCACAGCTGCCAAGAGCAGCCAGGCAACCAGCACTTGTCCAGCACGCACTGCTTCACAAGTGACCTCACAAACACCACCACCAGCAGCAGCCAACACCTAGCACTGCCCGCCAAGGCACAGAGGCACAAGTGACCTCACAATGCTGCCTACAGCTGTTCCCTATCACACCCTGGGACACAAGGCACCAGCCACAGCACCAATGGCCACACCAAAAGGCACCTCCCAAGGACAAACAGCACCTTCCCACACTGACACATGCCTGCGACGGCCTCACGCAGCACTCACCTCACAGCTGCCAAGAGCAGCCAGGCAACCAGCACTGGTCCAGCACGCACTGCTTCACAAGTGACCTCACAAACACCACCACCAGCAGCAGCCAACACCCTAGCACTGCCTGCCAAGCACAGAGGCACAAGTGACCTCACAATGCTGCCTACAGCTGTACCCTATCACACCCTGGGACACAAGGCACCAGCCACAGCACCAATGGCCACACCAAAAGGCACCTCCCAAGGACAAACAGCACCTTCCCACACTGACACATGCCTGCGACGGCCTCACGCAGCACTCACCTCACAGCTGCCAAGAGCAGCCAGGCAACCAGCACTGGTCCAGCACGCACTGCTTCACAAGTGACCTCACAAACACCACCACCAGCAGCAGCCAACACCCTAGCACTGCCTGCCAAGGCACAGAGGCACAAGTGACCTCACAATGCTGCCTACAGCTGTACCCTATCACACCCTGGGACACAAGGCACCAGCCACAGCACCAATGGCCACACCAAAAGGCACCTCCCAAGGACAAACAGCACCTTCCCACACTGACACATGCCTGCGACGGCCTCACGCAGCACTCACCTCACAGCTGCCAAGAGCAGCCAGGCAGCCAGCACTGGTCCAGCACGCACTGCTTCACAAGTGCCCTCACAACCACCACCACCAGCAGCAGCCAACACCCTAGCACTGCCCGCCAAGGCACAGAGGCACAAGTGACCTCACAACGCTGCCTCCAGCTCTGGCCTCTCACCCCCTGGGCCACAAGGCACCAGCCACAGCACCAATGGCCACACCAAAAGGCACCTCCCAAGGACAAACAGCACCTTCCCACACTGACACATGCCTGCGACGGCCTCACGCAGCACTCACCTCACAGCTGCCAAGAGCAGCCAGGCAGCCAGAACTGGCCTAGCACGCACTGCTTCCCAAATCACCTCACAACCACCACCACCAGCAGCAGCCAACACCCTAGCACTGCCTGCCAAGGCACAGAGGCACAAGTGACCTCACAATGCTGCCTACAGCTGTTCCCTATCACACCCTGGGACACAAGGCACCAGCCACAGCACCAATGGCCACACCAAAAGGCACCTCCCAAGGACAAACAGCACCTTCCCACACTGACACATGCCTGCCAGGGCCTCACGCAGCACTCACCTCACAGCTGCCAAGAGCAGCCAGGCAACCAGCACTGGCCTAGCACGTACTGCTTCCCAAGTGACCTCACAACCACCACCACCAGCAGCAGCCAACACCCTAGCACTGCCTGCCAAGGCACAGAGGCACAAGTGACCTCACAACGCTGCCTCCAGCTCTGCCCTATCACACCCTGGGCCACAAGGCACCAGCCACAGCACCAATGGCCACACCAAAAGGCACCTCCCAAGGACAAACAGCACCTTCCCACACTGACACATGCCTGCGACGGCCTCACGCAGCACTCACCTCACAGCTGCCAAGAGCAGCCAGGCAACCAGCACTGGCCTAGCACGCACTGCTTCACAAGTCACCTCACAAACACCACCACCAGCAGCAGCCAACACCCTAGCACTGCCTGCCAAGCACAGAGGCACAAGTGACCTCACAATGCTGCCTACAGCTGTACCCTATCACCCCCTGGGCCACAAGGCACCAGCCACAGCACCAATGGCCACACCAAAAGGCACCTCCCAAGCACAAACAGCACCTTCCCACACTGACACATGCCTGCGACGGCCTCACGCAGCACTCACCTCACAGCTGCCAAGAGCAGCCAGGCAACCAGCACTGGTCCAGCACGCACTGCTTCACAAGTGACCTCACAAACACCACCACCAGCAGCAGCCAACACCCTAGCACTGCCTGCCAAGGCACAGAGGCACAAGTGACCTCACAATGCTGCCTACAGCTGTTCCCTATCACACCCTGGGACACAAGGCACCAGCCACAGCACCAATGGCCACACCAAAAGGCACCTCCCAAGGACAAACAGCACCTTCCCACACTGACACATGCCTGCGACGGCCTCACGCAGCACTCACCTCACAGCTGCCAAGAGCAGCCAGGCAACCAGCACTGGTCCAGCACGCACTGCTTCACAAGTGACCTCACAACCACCACCACCAGCAGCAGCCAACACCCTAGCACTGCCTGCCAAGGCACAGAGGCACAAGTGACCTCACAACGCAGCCTGCAGCTCTGCCCTATCACACCCTGGGCCACAAGGCACCAGCCACAGCACCAATGGCCACCCAAAAAGGCACCTCCCAAGGACAAACAGCACCTTCCCACACTGACACATGCCTGCGACGGCCTCACGCAGCACTCACCTCACAGCTGCCAAGAGCAGCCAGGCAACCAGCACTGGTCCAGCACGCACTGCTTCACAAGTGACCTCACAAACACCACCACCAGCAGCAGCCAACACCCTAGCACTGCCTGCCAAGCACAGAGGCACAAGTGACCTCACAATGCTGCCTACAGCTGTACCCTATCACACCCTGGGCCACAAGGCACCAGCCACAGCACCAATGGCCACACCAAAAGGCACCTCCCAAGGACAAACAGCACCTTCCCACACTGACACATGCCTGCGACGGCCTCACGCAGCACTCACCTCACAGCTGCCAAGAGCAGCCAGGCAGCCAGCACTGGTCCAGCACGCACTGCTTCACAAGTGCCCTCACAACCACCACCACCAGCAGCAGCCAACACCCGAGCACTGCCTGCCAAGGCACAGAGGCACAAGTGACCTCACAACGCTGCCTCCAGCTCTGCCCTATCACACCCTGGGCCACAAGGCACCAGCCACAGCACCAATGGCCACACCAAAAGGCACCTCCCAAGGACAAACAGCACCTTCCCACACTGACACATGCCTGCGACGGCCTCACGCAGCACTCACCTCACAGCTGCCAAGAGCAGCCAGGCAACCAGCACTGGCCTAGCACGCACTGCTTCACAAGTCACCTCACAAACACCACCACCAGCAGCAGCCAACACCCTAGCACTGCCTGCCAAGGCACAGAGGCACAAGTGACCTCACAATGCTGCCTACAGCTGTTCCCTATCACACCCTGGGACACAAGGCACCAGCCACAGCACCAATGGCCACACCAAAAGGCACCTCCCAAGGACAAACAGCACCTTCCCACACTGACACATGCCTGCCAGGGCCTCACGCAGCACTCACCTCACAGCTGCCAAGAGCAGCCAGGCAACCAGCACTGGCCTAGCACGTACTGCTTCCCAAGTGACCTCACAACCACCACCACCAGCAGCAGCCAACACCCTAGCACTGCCTGCCAAGGCACAGAGGCACAAGTGACCTCACAACGCTGCCTCCAGCTCTGCCCTATCACACCCTGGGCCACAAGGCACCAGCCACAGCACCAATGGCCACACCAAAAGGCACCTCCCAAGGACAAACAGCACCTTCCCACACTGACACATGCCTGCGACGGCCTCACGCAGCACTCACCTCACAGCTGCCAAGAGCAGCCAGGCAACCAGCACTGGCCTAGCACGCACTGCTTCACAAGTCACCTCACAAACACCACCACCAGCAGCAGCCAACACCCTAGCACTGCCTGCCAAGCACAGAGGCACAAGTGACCTCACAATGCTGCCTACAGCTGTACCCTATCACCCCCTGGGACACAAGGCACCAGCCACAGCACCAATGGCCACACCAAAAGGCACCTCCCAAGGACAAACAGCACCTTCCCACACTGACACATGCCTGCCAGGGCCTCACGCAGCACTCACCTCACAGCTGCCAAGAGCAGCCAGGCAACCAGCACTAGTCCAGCACGCACTGCTTCCCAAGTGACCTCACAACCACCACCACCAGCAGCAGCCAACACCCTAGCACTGCCTGCCAAGGCACAGAGGCACAAGTGACCTCACAACGCAGCCTGCAGCTCTGCCCTATCACACCCTGGGCCACAAGGCACCAGCCACAGCACCAATGGCCACACCAAAAGGCACCTCCCAAGGACAAACAGCACCTTCCCACACTGACACATGCCTGCGACAGCCTCACGCAGCACTCACCTCACAGCTGCCAAGAGCAGCCAGGCAACCAGCACTGGCCTAGCACGCACTGCTTCACAAGTGACCTCACAAACACCACCACCAGCAGCAGCCAACACCCTAGCACTGCCTGCCAAGGCACAGAGGCACAAGTGACCTCACAACGCAGCCTGCAGCTCTGCCCTATCACACCCTGGGCCACAAGGCACCAGCCACAGCACCAATGGCCACACCAAAAGGCACCTCCCAAGGACAAACAGCACCTTCCCACACTGACACATGCCTGCGACGGCCTCACGCAGCACTCACCTCACAGCTGCCAAGAGCAGCCAGGCAACCAGCACTGGTCCAGCACGCACTGCTTCCCAAGTGACCTCACAACAACCACCACCAGCAGCAGCCAACACCCTAGCACAGCCTGCCAAGCACAGAGGCACAAGTGACCTCACAATGCTGCCTACAGCTGTACCCTCTCACACCCTGGGCCACAAGGCACCAGCCACAGCACCAATGGCCACACCAAAAGGCACCTCCCAAGGACAAACAGCACCTTCCCACACTGACACATGCCTGCGACGGCCTCACGCAGCACTCACCTCACAGCTGCCAAGAGCAGCCAGGCAGCCAGCACTGGTCCAGCACGCACTGCTTCACAAGTGCCCTCACAACCACCACCACCAGCAGCAGCCAACACCCTAGCACTGCCTGCCAAGGCACAGAGGCACAAGTGACCTCACAACGCAGCCTGCAGCTCTGCCCTATCACACCCTGGGCCACAAGGCACCAGCCACAGCACCAATGGCCACACCAAAAGGCACCTCCCAAGCACAAACAGCACCTTCCCACACTGACACATGCCTGCGACAGCCTCACGCAGCACTCACCTCACAGCTGCCAAGAGCAGCCAGGCAACCAGCACTGGCCTAGCACGCACTGCTTCACAAGTGACCTCACAACCACCACCACCAGCAGCAGCCAACACCCTAGCACTGCCTGCCAAGGCACAGAGGCACAAGTGACCTCACAATGCTGCCTACAGCTGTTCCCTATCACACCCTGGGCCACAAGGCACCAGCCACAGCACCAATGGCCACACCAAAAGGCACCTCCCAAGGACAAACAGCACCTTCCCACACTGACACATGCCTGCGACGGCCTCACGCAGCACTCACCTCACAGCTGCCAAGAGCAGCCAGGCAACCAGCACTTGTCCAGCACGCACTGCTTCACAAGTGACCTCACAACCACCACCACCAGCAGCAGCCAACACCTAGCACTGCCCGCCAAGGCACAGAGGCACAAGTGACCTCACAATGCTGCCTACAGCTGTTCCCTATCACACCCTGGGACACAAGGCACCAGCCACAGCACCAATGGCCACACCAAAAGGCACCTCCCAAGGACAAACAGCACCTTCCCACACTGACACATGCCTGCGACGGCCTCACGCAGCACTCACCTCACAGCTGCCAAGAGCAGCCAGGCAACCAGCACTGGTCCAGCACGCACTGCTTCACAAGTGACCTCACAAACACCACCACCAGCAGCAGCCAACACCCTAGCACTGCCTGCCAAGCACAGAGGCACAAGTGACCTCACAATGCTGCCTACAGCTGTACCCTATCACACCCTGGGACACAAGGCACCAGCCACAGCACCAATGGCCACACCAAAAGGCACCTCCCAAGGACAAACAGCACCTTCCCACACTGACACATGCCTGCGACGGCCTCACGCAGCACTCACCTCACAGCTGCCAAGAGCAGCCAGGCAACCAGCACTGGTCCAGCACGCACTGCTTCACAAGTGACCTCACAAACACCACCACCAGCAGCAGCCAACACCCTAGCACTGCCTGCCAAGGCACAGAGGCACAAGTGACCTCACAATGCTGCCTACAGCTGTACCCTATCACACCCTGGGACACAAGGCACCAGCCACAGCACCAATGGCCACACCAAAAGGCACCTCCCAAGGACAAACAGCACCTTCCCACACTGACACATGCCTGCGACGGCCTCACGCAGCACTCACCTCACAGCTGCCAAGAGCAGCCAGGCAGCCAGCACTGGTCCAGCACGCACTGCTTCACAAGTGCCCTCACAACCACCACCACCAGCAGCAGCCAACACCCTAGCACTGCCCGCCAAGGCACAGAGGCACAAGTGACCTCACAACGCTGCCTCCAGCTCTGGCCTCTCACCCCCTGGGCCACAAGGCACCAGCCACAGCACCAATGGCCACACCAAAAGGCACCTCCCAAGGACAAACAGCACCTTCCCACACTGACACATGCCTGCGACGGCCTCACGCAGCACTCACCTCACAGCTGCCAAGAGCAGCCAGGCAGCCAGAACTGGCCTAGCACGCACTGCTTACCAAATCACCTCACAACCACCACCACCAGCAGCAGCCAACACCCTAGCACTGCCTGCCAAGGCACAGAGGCACAAGTGACCTCACAACGCTGCCTCCAGCTCTGGCCCTATCACACCCTGGGACACAAGGCACCAGCCACAGCACCAATGGCCACACCAAAAGGCACCTCCCAAGGACAAACAGCACCTTCCCACACTGACACATGCCTGCGACGGCCTCATGCAGCACTCACCTCACAGCTGCCAAGAGCAGCCAGGCAACCAGCACTGGCCTAGCACGCACTGCTTCACAAATCACCTCACAACCACCACCACCAGCAGCAGCCAACACCCTAGTACTGCCTGCCAAGGCACAGAGGCACAAGTGACCTCACAACGCTGCCTCCAGCTCTGCCCTATCACACCCTGGGACACAAGGCACCAGCCACAGCACCAATGGCCACACCAAAAGGCACCTCCCAAGGACAAACAGCACCTTCCCACACTGACACATGCCTGCCAGGGCCTCACGCAGCACTCACATCACAGCTGCCAAGAGCAGCCAGGCAACCAGCACTGGTCCTGCATGCACTGCTTCACAAGTGACCTCACAACCACCACCAGCAGCAGCAGCCAACACCCGAGCACTGCCCAAAAAGGCACAGAGGCACAAGTGACCTCACAATGCTGCCTACAGCTGCACTCTATCACACCCTGGGCCACAAGGCAACAGCCACAGCACCAATGGCCACACCAAAAGGCACCTCCCAAGGACAAACAGCACCTTCCCACACTGACACATGCCTGCCAGGGCCTCACGCAGCACTCACCTCACAGCTGCCAAGAGCAGCCAGGCAACCAGCACTGGTCCAGCACGCACTGCTTCACAAGTGACCTCAGAACCACCACCACCAGCAGCAGCCAACACCCTAGCACTGCCCGCCAAGGCACAGAGGCACAAGTGACCTCACAATGCTGCCTGCAGCTGTACCCTCTCACCCCCTGGGCCACAAGGCACCAGCCACAGCACCAATGGCCACACCAAAAGGCACCTCCCAAGCACAAACAGCACCTTCCCACACTGACACATGCCTGCGACGGCCTCACGCAGCACTCACCTCACAGCTGCCAAGAGCAGCCAGGCAGCCAGCACTGGCCTAGCATGCACTGCTTCACAAGTGACCTCAGAACCACCACCACCAGCAGCAGCCAACACCCTAGCACTGCCCGCCAAGGCACAGAGACACAAGTGACCTCACAATGCTGCCTACAGCTGTACCCTATCACCCCCTGGGCCACAAGGCACCAGCCACAGCACCAATGGCCACACCAAAAGGCACCTCCCAAGGACAAACAGCACCTTCCCACACTGACACATGCCTGCGACGGCCTCACGCAGCACTCACCTCACAGCTGCCAAGAGCAGCCAGGCAGCCAGAACTGGCCTAGCATGTACTGCTTCACAAGTGACCTCACAACCACCACCACCAGCAGCAGCCAACACCCTAGCAATGCCCGCCAAGGCACGGAGGCACAAGTGACCTCACAACGCTGCCTCCAGCTCTGGCCTCTCACCCCCTGGGCCACAAGGCACCAGCCACAGCACCAATGGCCACACCAAAAGGCACCTCCCAAGGACAAACAGCACCTTCCCACACTGACACATGCCTGCGACGGCCTCACGCAGCACTCACCTCACAGCTGCCAAGAGCAGCCAGGCAACCAGAACTGGCCTAGCACGCACTGCTTCCCAAGTGACCTCACAACCACCACCACCAGCAGCAGCCAACACCCTAGCACTGCCTGCCAAGGCACAGAGGCACAAGTGACCTCACAACGCTGCCTCCAGCTCTGCCCTATCACACCCTGGGCCACAGGGCACCAGCCACAGCACCAATGGCCACACCAAAAGGCACCTCCCAAGGACAAACAGCACCTTCCCACACTGACACATGCCTGCGACGGCCTCACGCAGCACTCACCTCACAGCTGCCAAGAGCAGCCAGGCAACCAGCACTGGTCCAGCACGCACTGCTTCACAAGTGACCTCACAACCACCACCACCAGCAGCAGCCAACACCCGAGCACTGCCTGCCAAGGCACAGAGGCACAAGTGACCTCACAATGCTGCCTACAGCTGTTCCCTATCACACCCTGGGCCACAAGGCACCAGCCACAGCACCAATGGCCACACCAAAAGGCACCTCCCAAGGACAAACAGCACCTTCCCACACTGACACATGCCTGCCAGGGCCTCACGCAGCACTCACCTCACAGCTGCCAAGAGCAGCCAGGCAGCCAGAACTGGCCTAGCACGCACTGCTTCCCAAGTGACCTCACAACCACCACCACCAGCAGCAGCCAACACCCTAGCACTGCCTGCCAAGGCACAGAGGCACAAGTGACCTCACAACGCTGCCTCCAGCTCTGCCCTCTCACCCCCTGGGCCACAAGGCACCAGCCACAGCACCAATGGCCACACCAAAAGGCACCTCCCAAGGACAAACAGCACCTTCCCACACTGACACATGCCTGCGACGGCCTCACGCAGCACTCACCTCACAGCTGCCAAGAGCAGCCAGGCAACCAGCACTGGCCTAGCACGTACTGCCTCACAAGTGACCTCACAACCACCACCACCAGCAGCAGCCAACACCCTAGCACTGCCTGCCAAGGCACACAGGCACAAGTGACCTCACAATGCTGCCTCCAGCTCTGGCCTCGCACCCCCTGTGCCACAAGGCACCAGCCACAGCACCAATGGCCACACCAAAAGGCACCTCCCAAGGACAAACAGCACCTTCCCACACTGACACATGCCTGCGACGGCCTCACGCAGCACTCACCTCACAGCTGCCAAGAGCAGCCAGGCAACCAGCACTGGCCTAGCACGTACTGCCTCACAAGTGACCTCACAACAACCACCACCAGCAGCAGCCAACACCCTAGCACTGCCGAAAAAGGCACAGAGGCACAAGTGACCTCACAACGCTGCCTCCAGCTCTGCCCTATCACACCCTGGGCCACAAGGCAACAGCCACAGCACCAATGGCCACACCAAAAGGCACCTCCCAAGGACAAACAGCACCTTCCCACACTGACACATGCCTGCCAGGGCCTCACGCAGCACTCACCTCACAGCTGCCAAGAGCAGCCAGGCAACCAGCGCTGGCCTAGCATGCACTGCTTCCCAAGTGACCTCACAACCACCACCACCAGCAGCAGCCAACACCCTAGCACTGCCTGCCAAGGCACAGAGGCACAAGTGACCTCACAACGCTGCCTCCAGCTCTGGCCTCTCACCCCCTGGGCCACAAGGCACCAGCCACAGCACCAGTGGCCACACCAAAAGGCACCTCCCAAGCACAAACAGCACCTTCCCACACTGACACATGCCTGCGACGGCCTCACGCAGCACTCACCTCACAGCTGCCAAGAGCAGCCAGGCAACCAGCACTGGCCTAGCACGCACTGCTTCACAAGTGACCTCACAACCACCACCACCAGCAGCAGCCAACACCCTAGCACTGCCCGCCACGGCACAGAGGCACAAGTGACCTCACAATGCTGCCTCCAGCTCTGCCCTATCACACCCTGGGCCACAAGGCACCAGCCACAGCACCAATGGCCACACCAAAAGGCACCTCCCAAGGACAAACAGCACCTTCCCACACTGACACATGCCTGCGACGGCCTCACGCAGCACTCACCTCACAGCTGCCAAGAGCAGCCAGGCAACCAGCACTGGTCCAGCACGCACTGCTTCACAAGTGACCTCACAACAACCACCACCAGCAGCAGCCAACACCCGAGCACTGCCTGCCAAGGCACAGAGGCACAAGTGACCTCACAATGCTGCCTACAGCTGTTCCCTATCACACCCTGGGCCACAAGGCACCAGCCACAGCACCAATGGCCACACCAAAAGGCACCTCCCAAGGACAAACAGCACCTTCCCACACTGACACATGCCTGCGACGGCCTCACGCAGCACTCACCTCACAGCTGCCAAGAGCAGCCAGGCAGCCAGAACTGGCCTAGCACGCACTGCTTCCCAAGTGACCTCACAACCACCACCACCAGCAGCAGCCAACACCCTAGCACTGCCTGCCAAGGCACAGAGGCAGAAGTGACGTAACAATGCTGCCTACAGCTGTACCCTATCACACCCTGGGCGACAAGGCACCAGCCACAGCACCAATGGCCACACCAAAAGGCACCTCCCAAGGACAAACAGCACCTTCCCACACTGACACATGCCTGCGACAGCCTCACGCAGCACTCACCTCACAGCTGCCAAGAGCAGCCAGGCAACCAGCACTGGTCCAGCACGCACTGCTTCCCAAGTGACCTCACAACCACCACCACCAGCAGCAGCCAACACCCGAGCACTGCCCAAAAAGGCACAGAGGCACAAGTGACCTCACAATGCTGCCTACAGCTGTACCCTATCACACCCTGGGCGACAAGGCACCAGCCACAGCATCAATGGCCACACCAAAAGGCACCTCCCAAGGACAAACAGCACCTTCCCACACTGACACATGCCTGCGATAGCCTCACGCAGCACTCACCTCACAGCTGCCAAGAGCAGCCAGGCAACCAGCACTGGTCCAGCACGCACTGCTTCACAAGTGACCTCACAACCACCACCACCAGCAGCAGCCAACACCCTAGCACTGCCTGCCAAGGCACAGAGGCACAAGTGACCTCACAATGCTGCATAAAGTTGTTCCCTATCACACCCTGGGCCACAAGGCACCAGCCACAGCACCAATGGCCACACCAAAAGGCACCTCCCAAGGACAAACAGCACCTTCCCACACTGACACATGCCTGCGACGGCCTCACGCAGCACTCACCTCACAGCTGCCAAGAGCAGCCAGGCAACCAGCACTTGTCCAGCACGCACTGCTTCACAAGTGACCTCACAACCACCACCACCAGCAGCAGCCAACACCCGAGCACTGCCTGCCAAGGCACAGAGGCACAAGTGACCTCACAATGCTGCCTACAGCTGTTCCCTATCACACCCTGGGCCACAAGGCACCAGCCACAGCACCAATGGCCACACCAAAAGGCACCTCCCAAGGACAAACAGCACCTTCCCACACTGACACATGCCTGCCAGGGCCTCACGCAGCACTCACCTCACAGCTGCCAAGAGCAGCCAGGCAGCCAGAACTGGCCTAGCACGCACTGCTTCCCAAGTGACCTCACAACCACCACCACCAGCAGCAGCCAACACCCTAGCACTGCCTGCCAAGGCACAGAGGCACAAGTGACCTCACAACGCTGCCTCCAGCTCTGCCCTCTCACCCCCTGGGCCACAAGGCACCAGCCACAGCACCAATGGCCACACCAAAAGGCACCTCCCAAGGACAAACAGCACCTTCCCACACTGACACATGCCTGCGACGGCCTCACGCAGCACTCACCTCACAGCTACCAAGAGCAGCCAGGCAACCAGAACTGGCATAGGACGTACTGCTTCACAAGTGACCTCACAACCACCACCACCAGCAGCAGCCAACACCCTAGCACTGCCCGCCAAGGCACAGAGGCACAAGTGACCTCACAACGCTGCCTCCAGCTCTGCCCTATCACACCCTTGGCCACAAGGCAACAGCCACAGCACCAATGGCCACACCAAAAGGCACCTCCCAAGGACAAACAGCACCTTCCCACACTGACACATGCCTGCGACAGCCTCACGCAGCACTCACCTCACAGCTGCCAAGAGCAGCCAGGCAACCAGCACTGGTCCAGCACGCACTGCTTCCCAAGTGACCTCACAACCACCACCACCAGCAGCAGCCAACACCCTAGCACTGCCTGCCAAGGCACAGAGGCACAAGTGACCTCACAATGCTGCCTACAGCTCTGCCCTATCACACCCTGGGCCACAGGACACAAGCCACAGCACCAATGGCCACACCAAAAGGCACCTCCCAAGGACAAACAGCACCTTCCCACACTGACACATGCCTGCGACGGCCTCACGCAGCACTCACCTCACAGCTGCCAAGAGCAGCCAGGCAACCAGCACTGGCCTAGCACGCACTGCTTCACAAGTGACCTCACAACCACCACCACCAGCAGCAGCCAACACCCTAGCACTGCCTGCCAAGGCACAGAGGCACAAGTGACCTCACAATGCTGCCTCCAGCTCTGCCCTATCACACCCTGGGCCACAAGGCACCAGCCACAGCACCAATGGCCACACCAAAAGGCACCTCCCAAGGACAAACAGCACCTTCCCACACTGACACATGCCTGCGACGGCCTCACGCAGCACTCACCTCACAGCTGCCAAGAGCAGCCAGGCAACCAGCACTGGCCTAGCACGTACTGCTTCCCAAGTGACCTCACAACCACCACCACCAGCAGCAGCCAACACCCTAGCACTGCCCGCCAAGGCACAGAGGCACAAGTGACCTCACAACGCTGCCTCCAGCTCTGCCCTCTCACCCCCTGGGCCACAAGGCACCAGCCACAGCACCAATGGCCACACCAAAAGGCACCTCCCAAGGACAAACAGCACCTTCCCACACTGACACATGCCTGCCAGGGCCTCACGCAGCACTCACCTCACAGCTGCCAAGAGCAGCCAGGCAGCCAGCACTGGTCCAGCACGCACTGCTTCCCAAGTGACCTCACAACCACCACCACCAGCAGCAGCCAACACCCGAGCACTGCCTGCCAAGGCACAGAGGCACAAGTGACCTCACAACGCTGCCTCCAGCTCTGCCCTATCACACCCTGGGCGACAAGGCACCAGCCACAGCACCAATGGCCACACCAAAAGGCACCTCCCAAGGACAAACAGCACCTTCCCACACTGACACATGCCTGCGACGGCCTCACGCAGCACTCACCTCACAGCTGCCAAGAGCAGCCAGGCAACCAGCACTGGCCTAGCACGCACTGCTTCACAAGTGACCTCACAACCACCACCACCAGCAGCAGCCAACACCCTAGCACTGCCCGCCAAGGCACAGAGGCACAAGTGATCTCACAACGCTGCCTCCAGCTCTGCCCTATCACACCCTGGGCGACAAGGCACCAGCCACAGCACCAATGGCCACACCAAAAGGCACCTCCCAAGGACAAACAGCACCTTCCCACACTGACACATGCCTGCGACGGCCTCACGCAGCACTCACCTCACAGCTGCCAAGAGCAGCCAGGCAACCAGCACTGGCCTAGCACGCACTGCTTCACAAGTGACCTCACAACCACCACCACCAGCAGCAGCCAACACCCTAGCACTGCCTGCCAAGGCACAGAGGCACAAGTGACCTCACAATGCTGCCTACAGCTGTTCCCTATCACACCCTGGGCCACAAGGCACCAGCCACAGCACCAATGGCCACACCAAAAGGCACCTCCCAAGGACAAACAGCACCTTCCAACACTGACACATGCCTGCGACGGCCTCACGCAGCACTCACCTCACAGCTGCCAAGAGCAGCCAGGCAACCAGCACTGGCCTAGCACGTACTGCTTCCCAAGTGACCTCACAACCACCACCACCAGCAGCAGCCAACACCCTAGCACTGCCCGCCAAGGCACAGAGGCACAAGTGACCTCACAATGCTGCCTCCAGCTCTGCCCTCTCACCCCCTGGGCCACAAGGCACCAGCCACAGCACCAATGGCCACACCAAAAGGCACCTCCCAAGCACAAACAGCACCTTCCCACACTGACACATGCCTGTGACAGCCTCACGCAGCACTCACCTCACAGCTGCCAAGAGCAGCCAGGCAGCCAGAACTGGCCTAGCACGCACTGCTTCCCAAGTGACCTCACAACCACCACCACCAGCAGCAGCCAACACCCTAGCACTGCCTGCCAAGGCACAGAGGCACAAGTGACCTCACAATGCTGCCTACAGCTGTACCCTATCACACCCTGGGCGACAAGGCACCAGCCACAGCACCAATGGCCACACCAAAAGGCACCTCCCAAGCACAAACAGCACCTTCCCACACTGACACATGCCTGCCAGGGCCTCACGCAGCACTCACCTCACAGCTGCCAAGAGCAGCCAGGCAACCAGCACTGGTCTAGCACACACTGCTTCCCAAGTGACTTCACAACCACCACCACCAGCAGCAGCCAACACCCTAGCACTGCCGAAAAAGGCACAGAGGCACAAGTGACCTCACAACGCTGCCTCAAGCTCTACCCTATCACACCCTGGGCCACAAGGCACCAGCCACAGCACCAATGGCCACACCAAAAGGCACCTCCCAAGGACAAACAGCACCTTCCCACACTGACACATGCCTGCCAGGGCCTCACGCAGCACTCACCTCACAGCTGCCTAGAGCAGCCAGGCAACCGGCACTGGTCCAGCACGCACTGCTTCACAAGTGACCTCACAACCACCACCACCAGCAGCAGCCAACACCCTAGCACTGCCTGCCAAGGCACAGAGGCACAAGTAACCTCACAATGCTGCCTCCAGTTCTGGCCTCACACCCTGGGACACAAGGCACTAGCCACAGCACCAATGGCCACACCAAAACGCACTTCCCAAGGACAAACAGCACCATCCCGCACTCACACATGCCTGCGACGGCCTCACGCAGCACTCACCTCACAGCTGCCAAGAGCAGCCAGGCAACCAGCACTGGCCTAGCACGCACTGCTTCACAAGTCACCTCACAACCACCACCACCACCAGCAGCCAACACCCTAGCACTGCCTGCCAAGGCACAGAGGCACAAGTGACCTCACAATGCTACCTACAGCTGTACCCTATCACACCCTGGGACACAAGGCACCAGCCACAGCACCAATGGCCACACCAAAAGGCACCTCCCAAGCACAAACAGCACCTTCCCACACTGACACATGCCTGCGACGGCCTCATGCAGCACTCACCTCACAGCTGCCAAGAGCAGCCAGGCAACAAGCACTGGCCTAGCACGCACTGCTTCACAAGTGCCCTCAGAACCACCACCACCAGCAGCAGCCAACACCCTAGCACTGCCTGCCAAGGCACAGAGGCACAAGTGACCTCACAATGCTGCCTACAGCTGTTCCCTATCACACCCTGGGCCACAAGGCACCAGCCACAGCACCAATGGCCACACCAAAAGGCACCTCCCAAGCACAAACAGCACCTTCCCACACTCACACATGCCTGCGATGGCCTCACGCAGCACTCACCTCACAGCTGCCAAGAGCAGCCAGGCAACCAGCACTGGCCTAGCACGCACTGCTTCACAAGTCACCTCACAACCACCACCACCAGCAGCAGCCAACACCCTAGCACTGCGCGCCAAGGCACAGAGGCACAAGTGACCTCACAATACTGCCTCCAGCTCTGGCCTCACACCCTGGGACACAAGGCACCAGCCACAGCACCAATGGCCACACCAAAAGGCACCTCCCAAGGACAAACAGCACCTTCCCACACTGACACATGCCTGCCAGGGCCTCACGCAGCACTCACCTCACAGCTGCCAAGAGCAGCCAGGCAACCAGCAGTGGCCTAGCACGCACTGCTTCACAAGTCACCTCACAACCACCACCACCAGCAGCAGCCAACACCCTAGCACTGCCCGCCAAGGCACAGAGGCACAAGTGACCTCACAATGCTGCCTACAGCTGTTCCCTATCACACCCTGGGACACAAGGCACCAGCCACAGCACCAATGGCCACACCAAAAGGCACCTCCCAAGCACAAACAGCACCTTCCCACACTCACACATGCCTGCGACGGCCTCACGCAGCACTCACCTCACAGCTGCCTAGAGCAGCCGGGCAACCAGCACTGGCCTAGCACGCACTGCTTCACAAGTGACCTCACAAACACCACCACCAGCAGCAGCCAACACCCTAGCACTGTCTGCCAAGGCACAGAGGCACAAGTGACCTCACAATGCTGCCTCCAGCTCTGCCCTATCACACCCTGGGCCACAAGGCACCAGCCACAGCACCAATGGCCACACCAAAAGGCACCTCCCAAGGACAAACAGCACCTTCCCACACTGACACATGCCTGCGACGGCCTCACGCAGCACTCACCTCACAGCTGCCAAGAGCAGCCAGGCAACCAGTACTGGCCTAGCACGCACTGCTTCACAAGTCACCTCACAACCACCACCACCAGCAGCAGCCAACACCCGAGCACTGCCCAAAAAGGCACAGAGGCACAAGTGACCTCGCAACACTGCCTCCAGCTCTGCCCTATCACACCCTGGGCCAGAAGGCACCAGCCACAGCACCAATGGCCACACCAAAAGGCACCTCCCAAGCACAAACAGCACCTTCCCACACTGACACATGCCTGCCAGGGCCTCATGCAGCACTCACCTCACAGCTGCCTAGAGCAGCCAGGCAACCAGCACTGGTCCAGCACGCACTGCTTCACAAGTGACCTCACAACCACCACCACCAGTAGCAGCCAACACCCTAGCACTGCCTGCCAAGGCACAGAGGCACAAGTGACCTCACAATGCTGCCTCCAGTTCTGGCCTCACACCCTGGGACACAAGGCACTAGCCACAGCACCAATGGCCACACCAAAAGGCACCTCCCAAGGACAAACAGCACCATCCCGCACTCACACATGCCTGCCAGGGCCTCACGCAGCACTCACCTCACAGCTGCCAAGAGCAGCCAGGCAACCAGCACTGTTCAAGCACGCACTGCTTCAAAAGTGACCTCACAACCACCACCACCAGCAGCAGCCAACACCCGAGCACTGCCCGCCAAGGCACAGAGGCACAAGTGACCTCACAATGCTGCCTACAGCTGTTCCCTATCAAACCCTGGGCCACAAGGCACCAGCCACAGCACCAGTGGCCACACCAAAAGGCACCTCCCAAGGACAAACAGCACCTTCCCACACTGACACATGCCTGCCAGGGCCTCACGCAGCACTCACCTCACAGCTGCCTAGAGCAGCCAGGCAACCAGCACTGGTCCAGCACACACTGCTTCACAAGTGACCTCACAACCACCACCACCAGCAGCAGCCAACACCCTAGCACTGCCTGCCAAGTCACAGAGGCACAAGTGACCTCACAATGCTGCCTCCAGCTCTGGCCTCACACTCTGGGACACAAGACACCAGCCACAGCACCAATGGCCACACCAAAAGGCACCTCCCAAGGACAAACAGCACCTTCCCACACTGACACATGCCTGCCAGGGCCTCACGCAGCACACACCTCACAGCTGCCAAGAGCAGCCAGGCAACCAGCGCTGGCCTAGCACGCACTGCTTCACAAGTGACCTCACAACCACCACCACCAGCAGCAGCCAACACCCTAGCACTGCCTGCCAAGGCACAGAGGCACAAGTGACCTCACAACGCTGCCTCCAGCTCTGCCCTCTCACACACTGGGGGACAAGGCAGCAGCCACAGCACCAATGGCCACACCAAAAGGCACCTCCCAAGGACAAACAGCACCTTCCCACACTGACACATGCCTGCCAGGGCCTCACGCAGCACTCACCTCACAGCTGCCTAGAGCAGCCAGGCAACCGGCACTGGTCCAGCACGCACTGCTTCACAAGTGACCTCACAACCACCACCACCAGCAGCAGCCAACACCCTAGCACTGCCTGCCAAGGCACAGAGGCACAAGTAACCTCACAATGCTGCCTCCAGTTCTGGCCTCACACCCTGGGACACAAGGCACTAGCCACAGCACCAATGGCCACACCAAAACGCACTTCCCAAGGACAAACAGCACCATCCCGCACTCACACATGCCTGCGACGGCCTCACGCAGCACTCACCTCACAGCTGCCAAGAGCAGCCAGGCAACCAGCACTGGCCTAGCACGCACTGCTTCACAAGTCACCTCACAACCACCACCACCACCAGCAGCCAACACCCTAGCACTGCCTGCCAAGGCACAGAGGCACAAGTGACCTCACAATGCTACCTACAGCTGTACCCTATCACACCCTGGGACACAAGGCACCAGCCACAGCACCAATGGCCACACCAAAAGGCACCTCCCAAGCACAAACAGCACCTTCCCACACTGACACATGCCTGCGACGGCCTCATGCAGCACTCACCTCACAGCTGCCAAGAGCAGCCAGGCAACAAGCACTGGCCTAGCACGCACTGCTTCACAAGTGCCCTCAGAACCACCACCACCAGCAGCAGCCAACACCCTAGCACTGCCTGCCAAGGCACAGAGGCACAAGTGACCTCACAATGCTGCCTACAGCTGTTCCCTATCACACCCTGGGCCACAAGGCACCAGCCACAGCACCAATGGCCACACCAAAAGGCACCTCCCAAGCACAAACAGCACCTTCCCACACTCACACATGCCTGCGATGGCCTCACGCAGCACTCACCTCACAGCTGCCAAGAGCAGCCAGGCAACCAGCACTGGCCTAGCACGCACTGCTTCACAAGTCACCTCACAACCACCACCACCAGCAGCAGCCAACACCCTAGCACTGCGCGCCAAGGCACAGAGGCACAAGTGACCTCACAATACTGCCTCCAGCTCTGGCCTCACACCCTGGGACACAAGGCACCAGCCACAGCACCAATGGCCACACCAAAAGGCACCTCCCAAGGACAAACAGCACCTTCCCACACTGACACATGCCTGCCAGGGCCTCACGCAGCACTCACCTCACAGCTGCCAAGAGCAGCCAGGCAACCAGCAGTGGCCTAGCACGCACTGCTTCACAAGTCACCTCACAACCACCACCACCAGCAGCAGCCAACACCCTAGCACTGCCCGCCAAGGCACAGAGGCACAAGTGACCTCACAATGCTGCCTACAGCTGTTCCCTATCACACCCTGGGACACAAGGCACCAGCCACAGCACCAATGGCCACACCAAAAGGCACCTCCCAAGCACAAACAGCACCTTCCCACACTCACACATGCCTGCGACGGCCTCACGCAGCACTCACCTCACAGCTGCCTAGAGCAGCCGGGCAACCAGCACTGGCCTAGCACGCACTGCTTCACAAGTGACCTCACAAACACCACCACCAGCAGCAGCCAACACCCTAGCACTGTCTGCCAAGGCACAGAGGCACAAGTGACCTCACAATGCTGCCTCCAGCTCTGCCCTATCACACCCTGGGACACAAGGCACCAGCCACAGCACCAATGGCCACACCAAAAGGCACCTCCCAAGGACAAACAGCACCTTCCCACACTGACACATGCCTGCGACGGCCTCACGCAGCACTCACCTCACAGCTGCCAAGAGCAGCCAGGCAACCAGTACTGGCCTAGCACGCACTGCTTCACAAGTCACCTCACAACCACCACCACCAGCAGCAGCCAACACCCGAGCACTGCCCAAAAAGGCACAGAGGCACAAGTGACCTCGCAACACTGCCTCCAGCTCTGCCCTATCACACCCTGGGCCAGAAGGCACCAGCCACAGCACCAATGGCCACACCAAAAGGCACCTCCCAAGCACAAACAGCACCTTCCCACACTGACACATGCCTGCCAGGGCCTCATGCAGCACTCACCTCACAGCTGCCTAGAGCAGCCAGGCAACCAGCACTGGTCCAGCACGCACTGCTTCACAAGTGACCTCACAACCACCACCACCAGTAGCAGCCAACACCCTAGCACTGCCTGCCAAGGCACAGAGGCACAAGTGACCTCACAATGCTGCCTCCAGTTCTGGCCTCACACCCTGGGACACAAGGCACTAGCCACAGCACCAATGGCCACACCAAAAGGCACCTCCCAAGGACAAACAGCACCATCCCGCACTCACACATGCCTGCCAGGGCCTCACGCAGCACTCACCTCACAGCTGCCAAGAGCAGCCAGGCAACCAGCACTGTTCAAGCACGCACTGCTTCAAAAGTGACCTCACAACCACCACCACCAGCAGCAGCCAACACCCGAGCACTGCCCGCCAAGGCACAGAGGCACAAGTGACCTCACAATGCTGCCTACAGCTGTTCCCTATCAAACCCTGGGCCACAAGGCACCAGCCACAGCACCAGTGGCCACACCAAAAGGCACCTCCCAAGGACAAACAGCACCTTCCCACACTGACACATGCCTGCCAGGGCCTCACGCAGCACTCACCTCACAGCTGCCTAGAGCAGCCAGGCAACCAGCACTGGTCCAGCACACACTGCTTCACAAGTGACCTCACAACCACCACCACCAGCAGCAGCCAACACCCTAGCACTGCCTGCCAAGTCACAGAGGCACAAGTGACCTCACAATGCTGCCTCCAGCTCTGGCCTCACACTCTGGGACACAAGACACCAGCCACAGCACCAATGGCCACACCAAAAGGCACCTCCCAAGGACAAACAGCACCTTCCCACACTGACACATGCCTGCCAGGGCCTCACGCAGCACACACCTCACAGCTGCCAAGAGCAGCCAGGCAACCAGCGCTGGCCTAGCACGCACTGCTTCACAAGTGACCTCACAACCACCACCACCAGCAGCAGCCAACACCCTAGCACTGCCTGCCAAGGCACAGAGGCACAAGTGACCTCACAATGCTGCCTCCAGCTCTGCCCTCTCACACACTGGGGGACAAGGCAGCAGCCACAGCACCAATGGCCACACCAAAAGGCACCTCCCAAGGACAAACAGCACCTTCCCACACTGACACATGCCTGCCAGGGCCTCACGCAGCACTCACCTCACAGCTGCCTAGAGCAGCCAGGCAACCGGCACTGGTCCAGCACGCACTGCTTCACAAGTGACCTCACAACCACCACCACCAGCAGCAGCCAACACCCTAGCACTGCCTGCCAAGGCACAGAGGCACAAGTAACCTCACAATGCTGCCTCCAGTTCTGGCCTCACACCCTGGGACACAAGGCACTAGCCACAGCACCAATGGCCACACCAAAACGCACTTCCCAAGGACAAACAGCACCATCCCGCACTCACACATGCCTGCGACGGCCTCACGCAGCACTCACCTCACAGCTGCCAAGAGCAGCCAGGCAACCAGCACTGGCCTAGCACGCACTGCTTCACAAGTCACCTCACAACCACCACCACCACCAGCAGCCAACACCCTAGCACTGCCTGCCAAGGCACAGAGGCACAAGTGACCTCACAATGCTACCTACAGCTGTACCCTATCACACCCTGGGACACAAGGCACCAGCCACAGCACCAATGGCCACACCAAAAGGCACCTCCCAAGCACAAACAGCACCTTCCCACACTGACACATGCCTGCGACGGCCTCATGCAGCACTCACCTCACAGCTGCCAAGAGCAGCCAGGCAACCAGCACTGGCCTAGCACGCACTGCTTCACAAGTGACCTCACAACCACCACCATCAGCAGCAGCCAACACCCTAGCACTGCGTGCCAAGGCACAGAGGCACAAGTGACCTCACAATGCTGCCTCCAGCTCTGGCCTCACACCCTGGGACACAAGGCACCAGCCACAGCACCAATGGCCACACCAAAAGGCACCTCCTAAGCACAAACAGCACCTTCCCACACTCACACATGCCTGCCAGGGCCTCATGCAGCACACACCTCACAGCTGCCTAGAGCAGCCAGGCAACCAGCACTGGTCCAGCATGCACTGCTTCACAAGTGACCTCACAACCACCACCACCAGCAGCAGCCAACACCCTAGCACTGCCCGCCAAGGCACAGAAGCACAAGTGACCTCACAATGCTGCCTACAGCTGTTCCGTATCAAACCCTGGGCCACAAGGCACCAGCCACAGCACCAATGGCCACACCAAAAGGCACCTCCCAAGCACAAACAGCACCTTCCCACATTGACACATGCCTGCCAGGGCCTCACGCAGCACTCACCTCACAGCTGCCAAGAGCAGCCAGGCAACCAGCACTGGCCTAGCACGCACTGCTTCACAAGTGACCTCACAACCACCACCACCAGCAGCAGCCAACACCCGAGCACTGCCTGCCAAGACACAGAGGCACAAGTGACCTCACAATGCTGCCTCCAGTTCTATCCTCACACCCTGGGACACAAGGCACTAGCCACAGCACCAATGGCCACACCAAAAGGCACCTCCCAAGGACAAACAGCACCTTCCCACACTGACGCATGCCTGCCAGGGCCTCACGCAGCACTCACCTCACAGCTGCCAAGAGCAGCCAGGCAACCAGCACTGGAATAGCACGCACTGCTTCACAAGTCACCTCACAACCACCACCACCAGCAGCAGCCAACACCCTAGCACTGCCTGCCAAGGCACAGAGGCACAAGTGACCTCACAATGCTGCCTCCAGTTCTGGCCTCACACCCTGGGACACAAGGCACCAGCCACAGCACCAATGGCCACACCAAAATGCACCTCCCAAGGACAAACAGCACCATCCTGCACTCACACATGCCTGCGACGGCCTCACGCAGCACTCACCTCACAGCTGCCAAGAGCAGCCAGGCAACCAGCACTGTTCAAGCACGCACTGCTTCAAAAGTGACCTCACAACCACCACCACCAGCAGCAGCCAACACCCGAGCACTGCCCGCCAAGGCACAGAGGCACAAGTGACCTCACAATGCTACCTACAGCTGTACCCTATCACACCCTGGGACACAAGGCACCAGCCACAGCACCAATGGCCACACCAAAAGGCACCTCCCAAGGACAAACAGCACCTTCCCACACTGACACATGCCTGCGACGGCCTCATGCAGCACTCACCTCACAGCTGCCAAGAGCACCCAGGCAACCAGCACTGGCCTAGCACGCACTGCTTCCCAAGTGACCTCACAACCACCACCATCAGCAGCAGCCAACACCCTAGCACTGCCCGCCAAGGCACAGAGGCACAAGTGACCTCACAATGCTGCCTCCAGCTCTGGCCTCACACCCTGGGACACAAGGCAGCAGCCACAGCACCAATGGCCACACCAAAAGGCACCTCCTAAGCACAAACAGCACCTTCCCACACTGACACATGCCTGCCAGGGCCTCACGCAGCACACACCTCACAGCTGCCAAGAGCAGCCAGGCAACCAGCACTGGTCCAGCATGCACTGCTTCACAAGTGACCTCACAACCACCACCACCAGCAGCAGCCAACACCCGAGCACTGCCTGCCAAGGCACAGAGGCACAAGTGACCTCACAATGCTGCCTACAGCTGTTCCCTATCACAGCCTGGGACACAAGGCACTAGCCACAGCACCAATGGCCACACCAAAAGGCACCTCCCAAGCACAAAAAGTACCTTCCCACACTGACACATGCCTGCGACGGCCTCACGCAGCACTCACCTCACAGCTGCCTAGAGCAGCCAGGCAACCAGCACTGGCCTAGCACACACTGCTTCACAAGTGTCCTCACAACCACCACCACCACCAGCAGCCAACACCCTAGCACTGTCTGCCAAGGCACAGAGGCACAAGTGACCTCACAACGCTGTCTCCAGCACTGCCCTCTCACACCCTGGGTGACAAGGCACCAGCCACAGCACCAATGGCCACACGGAATGTACCTCCAAAGGACAAACAGCACCTTCCCACACTGACACATGCCTGCGACGGCCTCACGCAGCACTCACCTCACAGCTGCCAAGAGCAGCCAGGCAACCAGCAGTGGCCAACCACGCACTGCTTCACAAGTGACCTCACAACCACCACCACCAGCAGAAGCCAACACCCTAGCACTGCGCGCCAAGGCACAGAGGCACAAGTGACCTCACAACGCTGCCTCCAGCTCTGGCCTCAAACCCTGAGACACAAGGCACCAGCCACAGCACCAATGGCCACACCAAAAGGCACCTCCCAAGCACAAACAGCACCTTCCCACACTGACACATGCCTGCCAGGGCCTCACGCAGCACTCACCTCACAGCTGCCTAGAGCAGCCAGGCAACCAGCACTGGCCTAGCACGCACTGCTTCACAAGTGACCTCACAACCACCACCACCAGCAGCAGCCAACACCCTAGCACTGTCTGCCAGGGCCCAGAGGCACAAGTGACCTCACAACGCTGCCTCCAGCTGTACCCTATCACACCCTGGGCCACAAGGCACCAGCCACAGCACCAATGGCCACACCAAAAGGCACCTCCCAAGGACAAACAGCACCATCCCGCACTGACACATGCCTGCGACGGCCTCACGCAGCACTCACCTCACAGCTGCCAAGAGCAGCCAGGCAACCAGCACTATTCCAGCATGCACTGCTTTAAAAGTGACCTCACAACCACCACCACCAGCAGCAGCCAACACCCGAGCACTGCCCGCCAAGTCACAGAGGCACAAGTGACCTCACAATGCTGCCTACATCTGTTCCCTATCACACCCTGGGACACAAGGCACCAGCCACAGCACCAATGGCCACACTAAAAGGCACCACCCAAGCACAAACAGCACCTTCCCACACTGACACATGCCTGCGACGGCCTCACGCAGCACTCACCTCACAGCTGCCAAGAGCAGCCAGCAACCAGCACTGGCCTAGCACGTACTGCTTCAAAATTCACCTTACAACCACCACCACCAGCAGCAGCCAACACCCTAGCACTGCCTGCCAAGGCACAGAGGCACAAGTGACCTCACAATGCTGCCTCCAGTTCTGGCCTCACACCCTGGGACACAAGGCACTGGCCACAGCACCAATGGCCACACCAAAAGGCACCTCCCAAGGACAAACAGCACCTTCCCACACTGACACATGCCTGCCAGGGCCTCACGCAGCACTCACCTCACAGCTGCCAAGAGCAGCCAGGCAACCAGCACTGGCCTAGCACGCACTGCTTCACAAGTCACCTCACAACCACCACCACCAGCAGCAGCCAACACCCTAGCACTGCCTGCCAAGGCACAGAGGCACAAGTGACCTCACAATGCTGCCTCCAGTTCTGGCCTCACCCCCTGGGACACAAGGCACTAGCCACAGCACCAATGGCCACACCAAAAGGCACCTCCCAAGCACAAACAGCACCTTCCCACACTGACACATGCCTGCGACGGCCTCACGCAGCACTCACCTCACAGCTGCCAAGAGCAGCCAGGCAACCAGCACTGGCCTAGCACGCACTGCTTCACAAGTGTCCTCACAACCACCACCACCACCAGCAGCCAACACCCTAGCACTGCCTGCCAAGGCACAGAGGCACAAGTGACCTCACAATGCTGCCTACAGCTGTTCCCTATCACACCCTGGGACACAAGGCACCAGCCACAGCACCAATGGCCACACCAAAAGGCACCTCCCAAGGACAAACAGCACCTTCCCACACTGACACATGCCTGCGACAGCCTCACGCAGCACTCACCTCACAGCTGCCAAGAGCAGCCAGGCAACCAGCACTGGTCCAGCACGCACTGCTTCACAAGTGTCCTCACAACCACCACCACCAGCAGCAGCCAACACCCTAGCACTGTCTGCCAAGGCACAGAGGCACAAGTGACCTCACAACGCTGCCTCTAGCTCTGCCCTCTCACACCCTGGGCGACAAGGCACCAGGCACAGCACCAATGGCCACACCAAATGTACCTCCCAAGGACAAACAGCACCTTCCCACACTGACACATGCCTGCCAGGGCCTTACGCAGCACTCACCTCACAGCTGCCAAGAGCAGCCAGGCAACCAGCACTGGCCTAGCACGCACTGCTTCACAAGTGACCTCACAACCACCACCACCAGCAGAAGCCAACACCCTAGCACTGCGCGCCAAGGCACAGAGGCACAAGTGACCTCACAATGTTGCCTCCAGCTCTGGCCTCACACCCTGGGACACAAGGCACTAGCCACAGCACCAATGGCCACACCAAAAGGCACCTCCCAAGGACAAACAGCACTTTCCCACACTGACACATGCCTGCCAGGGCCTCACGCAGCACTCACCTCACAGCTGCCAAGAGCAGCCAGGCAACCAGCACTGGCCTAGCACGCAGTGCTTCACAAGTGACCTCACAACCACCACCACCAGCAGCAGCCAACACCCTAGCACTGCCCGACAAGGCACAGAGGCACAAGTGACCTCACAATGCTGCCTCCAGCTCTGGCCTCGCACACCCTGGGACACAAGGCACCAGCCACAGCACCAATGGCCAAACCAAAAGGATCCTCCCAAGCACAAACAGCACCTTCCCACACTGACACATGCCTGCCAGGGCCTCACGCAGCACTCACCTCACAGCTGCCAAGAGCAGCCAGGCAACCAGCACTGGCCTAGCACGCACTGCTTCACAAGTCACCTCACAACCACCACCACCAGCAGCAGCCAACACCCTAGCACTGCCCGACAAGGCACAGAGGCACAAGTGACCTCACAATGCTGCCTCCAGCTCTGGCCTCGCACACCCTGGGACACAAGGCACCAGCCACAGCACCAATGGCCACACCAAAAGGCACCTCCCAAGGACAAACAGCACCTTCCCACACTGACGCATGCCTGCCAGGGCCTCACGCAGCACTCACCTCACAGCTGCCAAGAGCAGCCAGGCAACCAGCACTGGAATAGCACGCACTGCTTCACAAGTGACCTCACAACCACCACCACCAGCAGCAGCCAACACCCTAGCACTGCCTGCCAAGGCACAGAGGCACAAGTGACCTCACAATGCTGCCTCCAGTTCTGGCCTCACACCCTGGGACACAAGGCACCAGCCACAGCACCAATGGCCACACCAAAATGCACCTCCCAAGGACAAACAGCACCATCCTGCACTCACACATGCCTGCGACGGCCTCACGCAGCACTCACCTCACAGCTGCCAAGAGCAGCCAGGCAACCAGCACTGTTCAAGCACGCACTGCTTCAAAAGTGACCTCACAACCACCACCACCAGCAGCAGCCAACACCCGAGCACTGCCCGCCAAGGCACAGAGGCACAAGTGACATCACAATGCTACCTACAGCTGTACCCTATCACACCCTGGGCCACAAGGCACCAGCCACAGCACCAATGGCCACACCAAAAGGCACCTCCCAAGGACAAACAGCACCTTCCCACACTCACACATGCCTGCGACGGCCTCATGCAGCACTCACCTCACAGCTGCCAAGAGCACCCAGGCAACCAGCACTGGCCTAGCACGCACTGCTTCACAAGTGACCTCACAACCACCACCATCAGCAGCAGCCAACACCCTAGCACTGCCCGCCAAGGCACAGAGGCACAAGTGACCTCACAATGCTGCCTCCAGCTCTGGCCTCACACCCTGGGACACAAGGCAGCAGCCACAGCACCAATGGCCACACCAAAAGGCACCTCCTAAGCACAAACAGCACCTTCCCACACTGACACATGCCTGCCAGGGCCTCACGCAGCACACACCTCACAGCTGCCAAGAGCAGCCAGGCAACCAGCACTGGTCCAGCATGCACTGCTTCACAAGTGACCTCACAACCACCACCACCAGCAGCAGCCAAAACCCTAGCACTGCCTGCCAAGGCACAGAGGCACAAGTGACCTCACAATGCTGCCTACAGCTGTTCCCTATCACAGCCTGGGACACAAGGCACTAGCCACAGCACCAATGGCCACACCAAAAGGCACCTCCCAAGCACAAAAAGTACCTTCCCACACTGACACATGCCTGTGACGGCCTCACGCAGCACTCACCTCACAGCTGCCTAGAGCAGCCAGGCAACCAGCACTGGCCTAGCACACACTGCTTCACAAGTGTCCTCACAACCACCACCACCACCAGCAGCCAACACCCTAGCACTGTCTGCCAAGGCACAGAGGCACAAGTGACCTCACAACGCTGCCTCCAGCACTGCCCTCTCACACCCTGGGTGACAAGGCACCAGCCACAGCACCAATGGCCACACGGAATTTACCTCCAAAGGACAAACAGCACCTTCCCACACTGACACATGCCTGCGACGGCCTCACGCAGCACTCACCTCACAGCTGCCAAGAGCAGCCAGGCAACCAGCAGTGGCCAACCACGCACTGCTTCACAAGTGACCTCACAACCACCACCAACAGCAGAAGCCAACACCCTAGCACTGCGCGCCAAGGCACAGAGGCACAAGTGACCTCACAACGCTGCCTCCAGCTCTGGCCTCAAACCCTGAGACACAAGGCACCAGCCACAGCACCAATGGCCACACCAAAAGGCACCTCCCAAGCACAAACAGCACCTTCCCACACTGACACATGCCTGCCAGGGCCTCACGCAGCACTCACCTCACAGCTGCCTAGAGCAGCCAGGCAACCAGCACTGGCCTAGCACGCACTGCTTCACAAGTGACCTCACAACCACCACCACCAGCAGCAGCCAACACCCTAGCACTGTCTGCCAGGGCCCAGAGGCACAAGTGACCTCACAACGCTGCCTCCAGCTTTGGCCTCGCACACCCTGGGCCACAAGGCACCAGCCACAGCACCAATGGCCACACCAAAAGGCACCTCCCAAGGACAAACAGCACCATCCCGCACTGACACATGCCTGCGACGGCCTCACGCAGCACTCACCTCACAGCTGCCAAGAGCAGCCAGGCAACCAGCACTATTCCAGCATGCACTGCTTTAAAAGTGACCTCACAACCACCACCACCAGCAGCAGCCAACACCCGAGCACTGCCCGCCAAGTCACAGAGGCACAAGTGACCTCAAAATGCTGCCTATATCTGTTCCCTATCACACCCTGGGACACAAGGCACCAGCCACAGCACCAATGGCCACACCAAAAGGCACCACCCAAGCACAAACAGCACCTTCCCACACTGACACATGCCTGCCAGGGCCTCACGCAGCACTCACCTCACAGCTGCCAAGAGCAGCCAGCAACCAGCACTGGCCTAGCACGTACTGCTTCAAAATTCACCTTACAACCACCACCACCAGCAGCAGCCAACACCCTAGCACTGCCCGACAAGGCACAGAGGAACAAGTGACCTCACAATGCTGCCTCCAGTTCTGGCCTCACACCCTGGGACACAAGGCACTGGCCACAGCACCAATGGCCACACCAAAAGGCACCTCCCAAGGACAAACAGCACCTTCCCACACCGACACATGCCTGCCAGGGCCTCACGCAGCACTCACCTCACAGCTGCCAAGAGCAGCCAGGCAACCAGCACTGGCCTAGCACGCACTGCTTCACAAGTGACCTCACAACCACCACCACCAGCAGCAGCCAACACCCTAGCACTGCCTGCCAAGGCACAGAGGCACAAGTGACCTCACAATGCTGCCTCCAGTTCTGGCCTCACCCCCTGGGACACAAGGCACTAGCCACAGCACCAATGGCCACACCAAAAGGCACCTCCCAAGCACAAACAGCACCTTCCCACACTGACACATGCCTGCGACGGCCTCACGCAGCACTCACCTCACAGCTGCCAAGAGCAGCCAGGCAACCAGCACTGGCCTAGCACGCACTGCTTCACAAGTGTCCTCACAACCACCACCACCACCAGCAGCCAACACCCTAGCACTGCCTGCCAAGGCACAGAGGCACAAGTGACCTCACAATGCTGCCTACAGCTGTTCCCTATCACACCCTGGGACACAAGGCACCAGCCACAGCACCAATGGCCACACCAAAAGGCACCTCCCAAGGACAAACAGCACCTTCCCACACTGACACATGCCTGCGACAGCCTCATGCAGCACTCACCTCACAGCTGCCAAGAGCAGCCAGGCAACCAGCACTGGTCCAGCACGCACTGCTTCACAAGTGTCCTCACAACCACCACCACCAGCAGCAGCCAACACCCTAGCACTGTCTGCCAAGGCACAGAGGCACAAGTGACCTCACAACGCTGCCTCTAGCTCTGCCCTCTCACACCCTGGGCGACAAGGCACCAGGCACAGCACCAATGGCCACACCAAATGTACCTCCCAAGGACAAACAGCACCTTCCCACACTGACACATGCCTGCCAGGGCCTTACGCAGCACTCACCTCACAGCTGCCAAGAGCAGCCAGGCAACCAGCACTGGCCTAGCACGCACTGCTTCACAAGTGACCTCACAACCACCACCACCAGCAGAAGCCAACACCCTAGCACTGCGCGCCAAGGCACAGAGGCACAAGTGACCTCACAATGTTGCCTCCAGCTCTGGCCTCACACCCTGGGACACAAGGCACTAGCCACAGCACCAATGGCCACACCAAAAGGCACATCCCAAGGACAAACAGCACTTTCCCACACTGACACATGCCTGCCAGGGCCTCACGCAGCACTCACCTCACAGCTGCCAAGAGCAGCCAGGCAACCAGCACTGGCCTAGCACGCAGTGCTTCACAAGTGACCTCACAACCACCACCACCAGCAGCAGCCAACACCCTAGCACTGCCCGACAAGGCACAGAGGCACAAGTGACCTCACAATGCTGCCTCCAGCTCTGGCCTCGCACACCCTGGGACACAAGGCACCAGCCACAGCACCAATGGCCAAACCAAAAGGATCCTCCCAAGCACAAACAGCACCTTCCCACACTGACACATGCCTGCCAGGGCCTCACGCAGCACTCACCTCACAGCTGCCAAGAGCAGCCAGGCAACCAGCACTGGCCTAGCACGCACTGCTTCACAAGTGACCTCACAACCACCACCACCAGCAGCAGCCAACACCCTAGCACTGCCCGACAAGGCACAGAGGCACAAGTGACCTCACAATGCTGCCTCCAGCTCTGGCCTCGCACACCCTGGGACACAAGGCACCAGCCACAGCACCAATGGCCACACCAAAAGGCACCTCCCAAGGACAAACAGCACCTTCCCACACTGACACATGCCTGCGACGGCTAACGCAGCACTCACCTCACAGCTGCCAAGAGCAGCCAGGCAACCAGCACTGGCCTAGCACGCACTGCTTCAAAAGTCACCTCACAACCACCACCACCAGCAGCAGCCAACACCCTAGCACTGCCCGACAAGGCACAGAGGCACAAGTGACCTCACAATGCTGCCTCCAGCTCTGGCCTCGCACACCCTGGGACACAAGGCACCAGCCACAGCACCAATGGCCACACCAAAAGGCACCTCCCAAGCACAAACAGCACCTTCCCACACTGACACATGCCTGCCAGGGCCTCATGCAGCACTCACCTCACAGCTGCCAAGAGCAGCCAGGCAACCAGCAGTGGCCAACGACGCGCTGCTTCACAAGTGACCTCACAACCACCACCACCAGCAGCAGCCAAAACCCTAGCACTGCCCGACAAGGCACAGAGGCACAAGTGACCTCACAATGCTGCCTCCAGCTCTGGCCTCGCACACCCTGGGACACAAGGCACCAGCCACAGCACCAATGGCCACACCAAAAGGCACCTCCCAAGCACAAACAGCACCTTCCCACACTGACACATGCCTGCCAGGGCCTCACGCAGCACTCACCTCACAGCTGCCAAGAGCAGCCAGGCAACCAGCACTGGCCTAGCACGCACTGCTTCACAAGTCACCTCACAACCACCACCACCAGCAGCAGCCAACACCCTAGCACTGCCCGACAAGGCACAGAGGCACAAGTGACCTCACAATGCTGCCTCCAGCTCTGGCCTCGCACACCCTGGCACACAAGGCACCAGCCACAGCACCAATGGCCACACCAAAAGGCACCTCCCAAGCACAAACAGCACCTTCCCACACTGACACATGCCTGCGACGGCTCACGCAGCACTCACCTCACAGCTGCCAAGAGCAGCCAGGCAACCAGCACTGGCCTAGCACGCACTGCTTCACAAGTCACCTCACAACCACCACCACCAGCAGCAGCCAACACCCTAGCACTGCCCGCCAAGGCACAGAGGCACAAGTGACCTCACAATGCTGCCTCCAGCTCTGGCCTCGCACACCCTGGGACACAAGGCACCAGCCACAGCACCAATGGCCACACCAAAAGGCACCTCCCAAGCACAAACAGCACCTTCCCACACTGACACATGCCTGCCAGGGCCTCATGCAGCACTCACCTCACAGCTGCAAAGAGCAGCCAGGCAACCAGCAGTGGCCAACCACGCGCTGCTTCACAAGTGACCTCACAACCACCACCACCAGCAGCAGCCAAAACCCTAGCACTGCCCGCCAAGGCACAGAGGCACAAGTGACCTCACAATGCTGCCTCCAGCTCTGGCCTCGCACACCCTGGGACACAAGGCACCAGCCACAGCACCAATGGCCACACCAAAACGCACGTCCCAAGCACAAAAAGCACCTTCCCACACTGACACATGCCTGCGACGGCCTCACGCAGCACTCACCTCACAGCTGCCAAGAGCAGCCAGGCAACCAGCACTGGCCTAGCACGCACTGCTTCACAAGTGACCTCACAACCACCACCACCAGCAGCAGCCAACACCCTAGCACTGCCCGACAAGGCACAGAGGCACAAGTGACCTCACAATGCTGCCTCCAGCTCTGGCCTCACACACCCTGGGACACAAGGCACCAGCCACAGCACCAATGGCCACACCAAAAGGCACCTCCCAAGGACAAACAGCACCTTCCCACACTCACACATGTCTGCCAGGGCCTCACGCAGCACTCACCTCACAGCTGCCAAGAGCAGCCAGGCAACCAGCACTGGCCTAGCACGCACTGCTTCACAAGTGACCTCACAACCACCACCACCAGCAGCAGCCAACACCCTAGCACTGCCTGCCAAGGCACAGAGGCACAAGTGACCTCACAATGCTGCCTCCAGCTCTGGCCTCGCACACCCTGGGACACAAGGCACCAGCCACAGCACCAATGGCCACACCAAAAGGCACCTCCCAAGCACAAACAGCACCTTCCCACACTGACACATGCCTGCCAGGGCCTCACGCAGCACTCACCTCACAGGTGCCAAGAGCAGCCAGGCAACCAGCAGTGGCCAACCACGCGCTGCTTCACAAGTCACCTCACAACCACCACCACCAGCAGCAGCCAACACCCTAGCACTGCCCGACAAGGCACAGAGGCACAAGTGACCTCACAATGCTGCCTCCAGCTCTGGCCTCGCACACCCTGGGACACAAGGCACCAGCCACAGCACCAATGGCCACACCAAAAGGCACCTCCCAAGCACAAACAGCACCTTCCCACACTGACACATGCCTGCCAGGGCCTCACGCAGCACTCACCTCACAGCTGCCTAGAGCAGCCAGGCAACCAGCACTGGCCAACCACGCGCTGCTTCACAAGTGACCTCACAACCACCACCACCAGCAGCAGCCAACACCCTAGCACTGTCTGCCAGGGCCCAGAGGCACAAGTGACCTCACAACGCTGCCTCCAGCTGTACCCTATCACACCCTGGGCCTCAAGGCACCAGCCACAGCACCAATGGCCACACCAAAAGGCACCTCCCAAGGACAAACAGCACCATCCCGCACTCACACATGCCTGCGACGGCCTCACGCAGCACTCACCTCACAGCTGCCAAGAGCAGCCAGGCAACCAGCACTATTCCAGCATGCACTGCTTCACAAGTCACCTCACAACCACCACCACCAGCAGCAGCCAACACCCGAGCACTGCCCGCCAAGTCACAGAGGCACAAGTGACCTCACAATGCTGCCTACATCTGTTCCCTATCACACCCTGGGACACAAGGCACCAGCCACAGCACCAATGGCCACACGAAAAGGCACCACCCAAGCACAAACAGCACCTTCCCACACTGACACATGCCTGCGACGGCCTCACGCAGCACTCACCTCACAGCTGCCAAGAGCAGCCAGCAACCAGCACTGGCCTAGCACGTACTGCTTCAAAATTCACCTTACAACCACCACCACCAGCAGCAGCCAACACCCTAGCACTGCCTGCCAAGGCACAGAGGAACAAGTGACCTCACAATGCTGCCTCCAGTTCTGGCCTCACACCCTGGGACACAAGGCACTAGCCACAGCACCAATGGCCACACCAAAAGGCACCTCCCAAGGACAAACAGCACCTTCCCACACTGACACATGCCTGCCAGGGCCTCACGCAGCACTCACCTCACAGCTGCCAAGAGCAGCCAGGCAACCAGCACTGGCCTAGCACGCACTGCTTCACAAGTGACCTCACAACCACCACCACCAGCAGCAGCCAACACCCTAGCACTGCCTGCCAAGGCACAGAGGCACAAGTGACCTCACAATGCTGCCTCCAGTTCTGGCCTCACCCCCTGGGACACAAGGCACTAGCCACAGCACCAATGGCCACACCAAAAGGCACCTCCCAAGCACAAACAGCACCTTCCCACACTGACACATGCCTGCGACGGCCTCACGCAGCACTCACCTCACAGCTGCCAAGAGCAGCCAGGCAACCAGCACTGGCCTAGCACGCACTGCTTCACAAGTCACCTCACAACCACCACCACCACCAGCAGCCAACACCCTAGCACTGCCTGCCAAGGCACAGAGGCACAAGTGACCTCACAATGCTGCCTACAGCTGTTCCCTATCACACCCTGGGACACAAGGCACCAGCCACAGCACCAATGGCCACACCAAAAGGCACCTCCCAAGGACAAACAGCACCTTCCCACACTGACACATGCCTGCGACAGCCTCACGCAGCACTCACCTCACAGCTGCCAAGAGCAGCCAGGCAACCAGCACTGGTCCAGCACGCACTGCTTCACAAGTGTCCTCACAACCACCACCACCAGCAGCAGCCAACACCCTAGCACTGTCTGCCAAGGCACACAGGCACAAGTGACCTCACAACGCTGCCTCTAGCTCTGCCCTCTCACACCCTGGGCGACAAGGCACCAGCCACAGCACCAATGGCCACACCAAATGTACCTCCCAAGGACAAACAGCACCTTCCCACACTGACACATGCCTGCCAGGGCCTTACGCAGCACTCACCTCACAGCTGCCAAGAGCAGCCAGGCAACCAGCACTGGCCTAGCACGCACTGCTTCACAAGTGACCTCACAACCACCACCACCAGCAGAAGCCAACACCCTAGCACTGCCCGCCAAGGCACAGAGGCAGAAGTGACCTCACAATGTTGCCTCCAGCTCTGGCCTCACACCCTGGGACACAAGGCACTAGCCACAGCACCAATGGCCACACCAAAAGGCACATCCCAAGGACAAACAGCACTTTCCCACACTGACACATGCCTGCCAGGGCCTCACGCAGCACTCACCTCACAGCTGCCAAGAGCAGCCAGGCAACCAGCACTGGCCTAGCACGCACTGCTTCACAAGTGACCTCACAACCACCACCACCAGCAGCAGCCAACACCCTAGCACTGCCCGACAAGGCACAGAGGCACAAGTGACCTCACAATGCTGCCTCCAGCTCTGGCCTCGCACACCCTGGGACACAAGGCACCAGCCACAGCACCAATGGCCACACCAAAAGGCACCTCCCAAGCACAAACAGCACCTTCCCACACTGACACATGCCTGCGACGGCTCACGCAGCACTCACCTCACAGCTGCCAAGAGCAGCCAGGCAACCAGCACTGGCCTAGCACGCACTGCTTCACAAGTCACCTCACAACCACCACCACCAGCAGCAGCCAACACCCTAGCACTGCCCGCCAAGGCACAGAGGCACAAGTGACCGCACAATGCTGCCTCCAGCTCTGGCCTCGCACACCCTGGGACACAAGGCACCAGCCACAGCACCAATGGCCACACCAAAAGGCACCTCCCAAGCACAAACAGCACCTTCCCACACTGACACATGCCTGCCAGGGCCTCATGCAGCACTCACCTCACAGCTGCCAAGAGCAGCCAGGCAACCAGCAGTGGCCAACCACACGCTGCTTCACAAGTGACCTCACAACCACCACCACCAGCAGCAGCCAAAACCCTAGCACTGCCCGCCAAGGCACAGAGGCACAAGTGACCTCACAATGCTGCCTCCAGCTCTGGCCTCGCACACCCTGGGACACAAGGCACCAGCCACAGCACCAATGACCACACCAAAAGGCACCTCCCAAGCACAAACAGCACCTTCCCACACTGACACATGCCTGCGACGGCCTCACGCAGCACTCACCTCACAGCTGCCAAGAGCAGCCAGGCAACCAGCACTGGCCTAGCACGCACTGCTTCACAAGTGACCTCACAACCACCACCACCAGCAGCAGCCAACACCCTAGCACTGCCCGACAAGGCACAGAGGCACAAGTGACCTCACAATGCTGCCTCCAGCTCTGGCCTCGCACACCCTGGGACACAAGGCACCAGCCACAGCACCAATGGCCACACCAAAACGCACCTCCCAAGCACAAAAAGCACCTTCCCACACTGACACATGCCTGCCAGGGCCTCACGCAGCACTCACCTCACAGCTGCCAAGAGCAGCCAGGCAACCAGCACTGGCCTAGCACGCACTGCTTCACAAGTGACCTCACAACCACCACCACAGGCAGCAGCCAACACCCTAGCACTGCCCGACAAGGCACAGAGGCACAAGTGACTTCACAATGCTGCCTCCAGCTCTGGCCTCGCACACCCTGGGACACAAGGCACCAGCCACAGCACCAATGGCCACACCAAAAGGCACCTCCCAAGCACAAACAGCACCTTCCCACACTGACACATGCCTGCCAGGGCCTCACGCAGCACTCACCTCACAGCTGCCAAGAGCAGCCAGGCAACCAGCACTGGCCTAGCACGCAGTGCTTCACAAGTGACCTCACAACCACCACCACCAGCAGCAGCCAACACCCTAGCACTGCCCGACAAGGCACAGAGGCACAAGTGACCTCACAATGCTGCCTCCAGCTCTGGCCTCGCACACCCTGGGACACAAGGCACCAGCCACAGCACCAATGGCCACACCAAAACGCACCTCCCAAGCACAAAAAGCACCTTCCCACACTGACACATGCCTGCGACGGCCTCACGCAGCACTCACCTCACAGCTGCCAAGAGCAGCCAGGCAACCAGCACTGGCCTAGCACGCACTGCTTCACAAGTGACCTCACAACCACCACCACCAGCAGCAGCCAACACCCTAGCACTGCCCGACAAGGCACAGAGGCATAAGTGACCTCACAATGCTGCCTCCAGCTCTGGCCTCACACACCCTGGGACACAAGGCACCAGCCACAGCACCAATGGCCACACCAAAAGGCACCTCCCAAGCACAAACAGCACCTTCCCACACTGACACATGCCTGCCAGGGCCTCACGCAGCACTCACCTCACAGCTGCCAAGAGCAGCCAGGCAACCAGCACTGGCCTAGCACGCACTGCTTCACAAGTCACCTCACAACCACCACCACCAGCAGCAGCCAACACCCTAGCACTGCCCGACAAGGCACAGAGGCACAAGTGACGTCACAATGCTGCCTCCAGCTCTGGCCTCGCACACCCTGGCACACAAGGCACCAGCCACAGCACCAATGGCCAAACCAAAAGGCACCTCCCAAGCACAAACAGCACCTTCCCACACTGACACATGCCTGCCAGGGCCTCACGCAGCACTCACCTCACAGCTGCCAAGAGCAGCCAGGCAACCAGCACTGGCCAACCACGCGCTGCTTCACAAGTGACCTCACAACCACCACCACCAGCAGCAGCCAACACCCTAGCACTGCCCGACAAGGCACAGAGGCACAAGTGACCTCACAATGCTGCCTCCAGCTCTGGCCTCGCACACCCTGGCACACAAGGCACCAGCCACAGCACCAATGGCCAAACCAAAAGGCACCTCCCAAGCACAAACAGCACCTTCCCACACTGACACATGCCTGCCAGGGCCTCACGCAGCACTCACCTCACAGCTGCCCAGAGCAGCCAGGCAACCAGCACTGGCCTAGCACGCACTGCTTCACAAGTCACCTCACAACCACCACCACCAGCAGCAGCCAACACCCTAGCACTGCCCGCCAAGGCACAGAGGCACAAGTGACCTCACAATGCTGCCTCCAGCTCTGGCCTCGCACACCCTGGGACACAAGGCACCAGCCACAGCACCAATGGCCACACCAAAAGGCACCTCCCAAGCACAAACAGCACCTTCCCACACTGACACATGCCTGCGACGGCTCACGCAGCACTCACCTCACAGCTGCCAAGAGCAGCCAGGCAACCAGCACTGGCCTAGCACGCACTGCTTCACAAGTGACCTCACAACCATCACCACCAGCAGCAGCCAACACCCTAGCACTGCCCGCCAAGGCACAGAGGCACAAGTGACCTCACAATGCTGCCTCCAGCTCTGGCCTCGCACACCCTGGCACACAAGGCACCAGCCACAGCACCAATGGCCACACCAAAAGGCACCTCCCAAGCACAAACAGCACCTTCCCACACTGACACATGCCTGCCAGGGCCTCATGCAGCACTCACCTCACAGCTGCCAAGAGCAGCCAGGCAACCAGCAGTGGCCAACCACGCGCTGCTTCACAAGTGACCTCACAACCACCACCACCAGCAGCAGCCAACACCCTAGCACTGCCCGACAAGGCACAGAGGCACAAGTGACCTCACAATGCTGCCTCCAGCTCTGGCCTCGCACACCCTGGCACACAAGGCACCAGCCACAGCACCAATGGCCACACCAAAAGGCACCTCCCAAGCACAAACAGCACCTTCCCACACTGACACATGCCTGCCAGGGCCTCATGCAGCACTCACCTCACAGCTGCCAAGAGCAGCCAGGCAACCAGCAGTGGCCAACCACGCGCTGCTTCACAAGTGACCTCACAACCACCACCACCAGCAGCAGCCAACACCCTAGCACTGCCCGCCAAGGCACAGAGGCACAAGTGACCTCACAATGCTGCCTCCAGCTCTGGCCTCGCACACCCTGGGACACAAGGCACCAGCCACAGCACCAATGGCCACACCAAAAGGCACCTCCCAAGCACAAACAGCACCTTCCCACACTGACACATGCCTGCGACGGCTCACGCAGCACTCACCTCACAGCTGCCAAGAGCAGCCAGGCAACAAGCACTGGCCTAGCACGCACTGCTTCACAAGTGACCTCACAACCACCACCACCAGCAGCAGCCAACACCCTAGCACTGCCCGACAAGGCACAGAGGCACAAGTGACCTCACAATGCTGCCTCCAGCTCTGGCCTCGCACACCCTGGGACACAAGGCACCAGCCACAGCACCAATGACCACAACAAAAGGCACCTCCCAAGCACAAACAGCACCTTCCCACACTGACACATGCCTGCGACGGCCTCACGCAGCACTCACCTCACAGCTGCCAAGAGCAGCCAGGCAACCAGCACTGGCCTAGCACGCACTGCTTCACAAGTGACCTCACAACCACCACCACCAGCAGCAGCCAACACCCTAGCACTGCCCGACAAGGCACAGAGGCACAAGTGACCTCACAATGCTGCCTCCAGCTCTGGCCTCGCACACCCTGGGACACAAGGCACCAGCCACAGCACCAATGGCCACACCAAAAGGCACCTCCCAAGCACAAACAGCACCTTCCCACACTGACACATGCCTGCGACGGCTCACGCAGCACTCACCTCACAGCTGCCAAGAGCAGCCAGGCAACCAGCACTGGCCTAGCACGCACTGCTTCACAAGTCACCTCACAACCACCACCACCAGCAGCAGCCAACACCCTAGCACTGCCCGCCAAGGCACAGAGGCACAAGTGACCTCACAATGCTGCCTCCAGCTCTGGCCTCGCACACCCTGGGACACAAGGCACCAGCCACAGCACCAATGGCCACACCAAAAGGCACCTCCCAAGCACAAACAGCACCTTCCCACACTGACACATGCCTGCCAGGGCCTCATGCAGCACTCACCTCACAGCTGCCAAGAGCAGCCAGGCAACCAGCAGTGGCCAACCACGCGCTGCTTCACAAGTGACCTCACAACCACCACCACCAGCAGCAGCCAAAACCCTAGCACTGCCCGCCAAGGCACAGAGGCACAAGTGACCTCACAATGCTGCCTCCAGCTCTGGCCTCGCACACCCTGGCACACAAGGCACCAGCCACAGCACCAATGGCCACACCAAAACGCACCTCCCAAGCACAAAAAGCACCTTCCCACACTGACACATGCCTGCGACAGCCTCACGCAGCACTCACCTCACAGCTGCCAAGAGCAGCCAGGCAACCAGCACTGGCCTAGCACGCACTGCTTCAAAAGTCACCTCACAACCACCACCACCAGCAGCAGCCAACACCCTAGCACTGCCCGACAAGGCACAGAGGCACAAGTGACTTCACAATGCTGCCTCCAGCTCTGGCCTCGCACACCCTGGCACACAAGGCACCAGCCACAGCACCAATGGCCACACCAAAAGGCACCTCCCAAGCACAAACAGCACCTTCCCACACTGACACATGCCTGCCAGGGCCTCATGCAGCACTCACCTCACAGCTGCCAAGAGCAGCCAGGCAACCAGCACTGGCCAACCACGCGCTGCTTCACAAGTGACCTCACAACCACCACCACCAGCAGCAGCCAACACCCTAGCACTGCCCGACAAGGCACAGAGGCACAAGTGACCTCACAATGCTGCCTCCAGCTCTGGCCTCGCACACCCTGGGACACAAGGCACCAGCCACAGCACCAATGGCCAAACCAAAAGGCACCTCCCAAGCACAAACAGCACCTTCCCACACTGACACATGCCTGCCAGGGCCTCACGCAGCACTCACCTCACAGCTGCCCAGAGCAGCCAGGCAACCAGCACTGGCCTAGCACGCACTGCTTCACAAGTGACCTCACAACCACCACCACCAGCAGCAGCCAACACCCTAGCACTGCCCGACAAGGCACAGAGGCACAAGTGACCTCACAATGCTGCCTCCAGCTCTGGCCTTGCACACCCTGGGACACAAGGCACCAGCCACAGCACCAATGGCCACACCAAAAGGCACCTCCCAAGCACAAACAGCACCTTCCCACACTGACACATGCCTGCGACGGCTCACGCAGCACTCACCTCACAGCTGCCAAGAGCAGCCAGGCAACCAGCACTGGCCTAGCACGCACTGCTTCACAAGTCACCTCACAACCACCACCACCAGCAGCAGCCAACACCCTAGCACTGCCCGCCAAGGCACAGAGGCACAAGTGACCTCACAATGCTGCCTCCAGCTCTGGCCTCACACCCTGGGACACAAGGCACCAGCCACAGCACCAATGGCCACACCAAAAGGCACCTCCCAAGCACAAAAAGCACCTTCCCACACTGACACATGCCTGCCAGGGCCTCATGCAGCACTCACCTCACAGCTGCCAAGAGCAGCCAGGCAACCAGCAGTGGCCAACCACGCGCTGCTTCACAAGTGACCTCACAACCACCACCACCAGCAGCAGCCAAAACCCTAGCACTGCCCGCCAAGGCACAGAGGCACAAGTGACCTCACAATGCTGCCTCCAGCTCTGGCCTCGCACACCCTGGCACACAAGGCACCAGCCACAGCACCAATGGCCACACCAAAAGGCACCTCCCAAGCACAAAAAGCACCTTCCCACACTGACACATGCCTGCGACAGCCTCACGCAGCACTCACCTCACAGCTGCCAAGAGCAGCCAGGCAACCAGCACTGGCCTAGCACGCACTGCTTCACAAGTCACCTCACAACCACCACCACCAGCAGCAGCCAACACCCTAGCACTGCCCGACAAGGCACAGAGGCACAAGTGACTTCACAATGCTGCCTCCAGCTCTGGCCTCGCACACCCTGGCACACAAGGCACCAGCCACAGCACCAATGGCCACACCAAAAGGCACCTCCCAAGCACAAACAGCACCTTCCCACACTGACACATGCCTGCCAGGGCCTCACGCAGCACTCACCTCACAGGTGCCAAGAGCAGCCAGGCAACCAGCACTGGCCAACCACGCGCTGCTTCACAAGTGACCTCACAACCACCACCACCAGCAGCAGCCAACACCCTAGCACTGCCCGACAAGGCACAGAGGCACAAGTGACCTCACAATGCTGCCTCCAGCTCTGGCCTCGCACACCCTGGGACACAAGGCACCAGCCACAGCACCAATGGCCAAACCAAAAGGCACCTCCCAAGCACAAACAGCACCTTCCCACACTGACACATGCCTGCCAGGGCCTCACGCAGCACTCACCTCACAGCTGCCAAGAGCAGCCAGGCAACCAGCACTGGCCTAGCACGCACTGCTTCACAAGTGACCTCACAACCACCACCACCAGCAGCAGCCAACACCCTAGCACTGCCCGCCAAGGCACAGAGGCACAAGTGACCTCACAATGCTGCCTCCAGCTCTGGCCTCGCACACCCTGGGACACAAGGCACCAGCCACAGCACCAATGGCCACAACAAAAGGCACCTCCCAAGCACAAACAGCACCTTCCCACACTGACACATGCCTGCGACGGCTCACGCAGCACTCACCTCACAGCTGCCAAGAGCAGCCAGGCAACCAGCACTGGCCTAGCACGCACTGCTTCACAAGTGACCTCACAACCACCACCACCAGCAGCAGCCAACACCCTAGCACTGCCCGACAAGGCACAGAGGCACAAGTGACCTCACAATGCTGCCTCCAGCTCTGGCCTCGCACACCCTGGCACACAAGGCACCAGCCACAGCACCAATGGCCACACCAAAAGGCACCTCCCAAGGACAAACAGCACCTTCCCACACTGACACATGCCTGCCAGGGCCTCATGCAGCACTCACCTCACAGCTGCCAAGAGCAGCCAGGCAACCAGCACTGGCCAACCACGCGCTGCTTCACAAGTTACCTCACAACCACCACCACCAGCAGCAGCAAACACCCTAGCACTGCCCGACAAGGCACAGAGGCACAAGTGACCTCACAATGCTGCCTCCAGCTCTGGCCTCGCACACCCTGGGACACAAGGCACCAGCCACAGCACCAATGGCCAAACCAAAAGGCACCTCCCAAGCACAAACAGCACCTTCCCACACTGACACATGCCTGCCAGGGCCTCACGCAGCACTCACCTCACAGCTGCCAAGAGCAGCCAGGCAACCAGCACTGGCCTAGCACGCACTGCTTCACAAGTGACCTCACAACCACCACCACCAGCAGCAGCCAACACCCTAGCACTGCCCGCCAAGGCACAGAGGCACAAGTGACCTCACAATGCTGCCTCCAGCTCTGGCCTCGCACACCCTGGGACACAAGGCACCAGCCACAGCACCAATGGCCACACCAAAAGGCACCTCCCAAGCACAAACAGCACCTTCCCACACTGACACATGCCTGCGACGGCTCACGCAGCACTCACCTCACAGCTGCCAAGAGCAGCCAGGCAACCAGCACTGGCCTAGCACGCACTGCTTCACAAGTCACCTCACAACCACCACCACCAGCAGCAGCCAACACCCTAGCACTGCCCGCCAAGGCACAGAGGCACAAGTGACCTCACAATGCTGCCTCCAGCTCTGGCCTCGCACACCCTGGGACACAAGGCACCAGCCACAGCACCAATGGCCACACCAAAAGGCACCTCCCAAGCACAAACAGCACCTTCCCACACTGACACATGCCTGCCAGGGCCTCACGCAGCACTCACCTCACAGCTGCCAAGAGCAGCCAGGCAACCAGCACTGGCCAACCACGCGCTGCTTCACAAGTGACCTCACAACCACCACCACCAGCAGCAGCCAACACCCTAGCACTGCCCGACAAGGCACAGAGGCACAAGTGACCTCACAATGCTGCCTCCAGCTCTGGCCTCGCACACCCTGGGACACAAGGCACCAGCCACAGCACCAATGGCCACACCAAAAGGCACCTCCCAAGCACAAAAAGCACCTTCCCACACTGACACATGCCTGCGACGGCCTCACGCAGCACTCACCTCACAGCTGCCAAGAGCAGCCAGGCAACCAGCACTGGCCTAGCACGCACTGCTTCACAAGTGACCTCACAACCACCACCACCAGCAGCAGCCAACACCCTAGCACTGCCCGACAAGGCACAGAGGCACAAGTGACCTCACAATGCTGCCTCCAGCTCTGGCCTCGCACACCCTGGGACACAAGGCACCAGCCACAGCACCAATGGCCACACCAAAAGGCACCTCCCAAGCACAAACAGCACCTTCCCACACTGACACATGCCTGCCAGGGCCTCATGCAGCACTCACCTCACAGCTGCCCAGAGCAGCCAGGCAACCAGCAGTGGCCAACCACGCGCTGCTTCACAAGTGACCTCACAACCACCACCACCAGCAGCAGCCAACACCCTAGCACTGCCCGCCAAGGCACAGAGGCACAAGTGACCTCACAACGCTGCCTCCAGCTCTGGCCTCGCACACCCTGGGACACAAGGCACCAGCCACAGCACCAATGGCCACACCAAAAGGCACCTCCCAAGCACAAACAGCACCTTCCCACACTGACACATGCCTGCGACGGCTCACGCAGCACTCACCTCACAGCTGCCAAGAGCAGCCAGGCAACCAGCACTGGCCTAGCACGCACTGCTTCACAAGTCACCTCACAACCACCACCACCAGCAGCAGCCAACACCCTAGCACTGCCCGACAAGGCACAGAGGCACAAGTGACCTCACAATGCTGCCTCCAGCTCTGGCCTCGCACACCCTGGGACACAAGGCACCAGCCACAGCACCAATGGCCACACCAAAAGGCACCTCCCAAGCACAAACAGCACCTTCCCACACTGACACATGCCTGCGACGGCCTCACGCAGCACTCACCTCACAGCTGCCAAGAGCAGCCAGGCAACAAGCACTGGCCTAGCACGCACTGCTTCACAAGTCACCTCACAACCACCACCACCAGCAGCAGCCAACACCCTAGCACTGCCCGACAAGGCACAGAGGCACAAGTGACCTCACAATGCTGCCTCCAGCTCTGGCCTCGCACACCCTGGGACACAAGGCACCAGCCACAGCACCAATGGCCACACCAAAAGGCACCTCCCAAGCACAAACAGCACCTTCCCACACTGACACATGCCTGCGACGGCTCACGCAGCACTCACCTCACAGCTGCCAAGAGCAGCCAGGCAACCAGCACTGGCCTAGCACGCACTGCTTCACAAGTCACCTCACAACCACCACCACCAGCAGCAGCCAACACCCTAGCACTGCCCGACAAGGCACAGAGGCACAAGTGACCTCACAATGCTGCCTCCAGCTCTGGCCTCGCACACCCTGGGACACAAGGCACCAGCCACAGCACCAATGGCCACACCAAAAGGCACCTCCCAAGCACAAACAGCACCTTCCCACACTGACACATGCCTGCCAGGGCCTCATGCAGCACTCACCTCACAGCTGCCAAGAGCAGCCAGGCAACCAGCAGTGGCCAACCACGCGCTGCTTCACAAGTGACCTCACAACCACCACCACCAGCAGCAGCCAAAACCCTAGCACTGCCCGCCAAGGCACAGAGGCACAAGTGACATCACAACGCTGCCTCCAGCTCTGGCCTCGCACACCCTGGGACACAAGGCACCAGCCACAGCACCAATGGCCACACCAAAACGCACCTCCCAAGCACAAAAAGCACCTTCCCACACTGACACATGCCTGCGACGGCCTCACGCAGCACTCACCTCACAGCTGCCAAGAGCAGCCAGGCAACCAGCACTGGCCTAGCACGCACTGCTTCACAAGTGACCTCACAACCACCACCACCAGCAGCAGCCAACACCCTAGCACTGCCCGCCAAGGCACAGAGGCACAAGTGACCTCACAATGCTGCCTCCAGCTCTGGCCTCGCACACCCTGGCACACAAGGCACCAGCCACAGCACCAATGGCCACACCAAAAGGCACCTCCCAAGCACAAACAGCACCTTCCCACACTGACACATGCCTGCCAGGGCCTCACGCAGCACTCACCTCACAGCTGCCAAGAGCAGCCAGGCAACCAGCAGTGGCCTAGCATGCACTGCTTCACAAGTCACCTCACAACCACCACCAGCAGCAGCAGCCAACACCCTAGCACTGCCCGACAAGGCACAGAGGCACAAGTGACCTCACAATGCTGCCTCCAGCTCTGGCCTCGCACACCCTGGCACACAAGGCACCAGCCACAGCACCAATGACCACACCAAAAGGCACCTCCCAAGCACAAACAGCACCTTCCCACACTGACACATGCCTGCGACGGCCTCACGCAGCACTCACCTCACAGCTGCCAAGAGCAGCCAGGCAACCAGCACTGGCCTAGCACGCACTGCTTCACAAGTCACCTCACAACCACCACCACCAGCAGCAGCCAACACCCTAGCACTGCCCGACAAGGCACAGAGGCACAAGTGACCTCACAATGCTGCCTCCAGCTCTGGCCTCGCACACCCTGGGACACAAGGCACCAGCCACAGCACCAATGGCCACACCAAAAGGCACCTCCCAAGCACAAACAGCACCTTCCCACACTGACACATGCCTGCCAGGGCCTCACGCAGCACTCACCTCACAGTTGCCAAGAGCAGCCAGGCAACCAGCACTGGCCTAGCACGCACTGCTTCACAAGTCACCTCACAACCACCACCACCAGCAGCAGCCAACACCCTAGCACTGCCCGACAAGGCACAGAGGCACAAGTGACCTCACAATGCTGCCTCCAGCTCTGGCCTCGCACACCCTGGGACACAAGGCACCAGCCACAGCACCAATGGCCACACCAAAAGGCACCTCCCAAGCACAAACAGCACCTTCCCACACTGACACATGCCTGCGATGGCCTCACGCAGCACTCACCTCACAGCTGCCAAGAGCAGCCAGGCAACCAGCACTGGCCTAGCACGCACTGCTTCACAAGTCACCTCACAACCACCACCACCAGCAGCAGCCAACCCCCTAGCACTGCCCGCCAAGGCACAGAGGCACAAGTAAACTCACAAAGCTGCCTCCAGCTCTGGACTCGCACACCCTGGGACACAAGGCACCAGCCACAGCACCAATGACCACACCAAAAGGCACCTCCCAAGCACAAACAGCACCTTCCCACACTGACACATGCCTGCGACGGCCTCACGCAGCACTCACCTCACAGCTGCCAAGAGCAGCCAGGCAACCAGCAGTGGCCAACCACGCACTGCTTCACAAGTCACCTCACAACCACCACCACCAGCAGCAGCCAACACCCTAGCACTGCCCGACAAGGCACAGAGGAACAAGTGACCTCACAATGCTGCCTCCAGCTCTGGCCTCGCACACCCTGGGACACAAGGCACCAGCCACAGCACCAATGGCCACACCAAAAGGCACCTCCCAAGCACAAACAGCACCTTCCCACACTGACACATGCCTGCGACGGCCTCACGCAGCACTCACCTCACAGCTGCCAATAGCAGCCAGGCAACCAGCACTGGCCTAGCACGCACTGCTTCACAAGTCACCTCACAACCACCACCACCAGCAGCAGCCAACACCCTAGCACTGCCCGCCAAGGCACACAGGCACAAGTGACCTCACAATGCTGCCTCCAGCTCTGGCCTCGCACACCCTGGGACACAAGGCACCAGCCACAGCACCAATGGCCACACCAAAAGGCACCTCCCAAGGACAAACAGCACCTTCCCACACTGACACATGCCTGCGACGGCCTCACGCAGCACTCACCTCACAGCTGCCAAGAGCAGCCAGGCAACCAGCACTGGCCTAGCACGCACTGCTTCACAAGTCACCTCACAACCACCACCACCAGCAGCAGCCAACACCCTAGCACTGCCCGCCAAGGCACAGAGGCACAAGTGACCTCACAATGCTGCCTCCAGCTCTGGCCTCGCACACCCTGGGCCACAAGGCACCAGCCACAGCACCAATGGCCACACCAAAAGGCACCTCCCAAGCACAAACAGCACCTTCCCACACTGACACATGCCTGCCAGGGCCTCACGCAGCACTCACCTCACAGCTGCCAAGAGCAGCCAGGCAACCAGCACTGGCCTAGCACGCACTGCTTCACAAGTGACCTCACAACCACCACCACCAGCAGCAGCCAACACCCTAGCACTGCCCGACAAGGCACAGAGGCACAAGTGACCTCACAATGCTGCCTCCAGCTCTGGCCTCGCACACCCTGGGACACAAGGCACCAGCCACAGCACCAATGGCCACACCAAAAGGCACCTCCCAAGCACAAACAGCACCTTCCCACACTCACACATGCCTGCCAGGGCCTCACACAGCACTAACCTCACAGCTGCCAAGAGCAGCCAGGCAACCAGCACTGGCCTAGCACGCACTGCTTCACAAGTCACCTCACAACCACCACCACCAGCAGCAGCCAACACCCTAGCACTGCCCGACAAGGCACAGAGGCACAAGTAAACTCACAAAGCTGCCTCCAGCTCTGGCCTCGCACACCCTGGGACACAAGGCACCAGCCACAGCACCAATGGCCACACCAAAAGGCACCTCCCAAGCACAAACAGCACCTTCCCACACTCACACATGCCTGCCAGGGCCTCACGCAGCACTCACCTCACAGCTGCCAAGAGCAGCCAGGCAGCCAGCAGTGGCCTAGCACGCACTGCTTCACAAGTCACCTCACAACCACCACCACCAGCAGCAGCCAACACCCTAGCACTGCCCGCCAAGGCACAGAGGCACAAGTGACCTCACAATGCTGCCTCCAGCTCTGGCCTCGCACACCCTGGGACACAAGGCACCAGCCACAGCACCAATGGCCACACCAAAAGGCACCTCCCAAGCAGAAACAGCACCTTCCCACACTGACACATGCCTGCCAGGGCCTCACGCAGCACTCACCTCACAGCTGCCAAGAGCAGCCAGGCAACCAGCAGTGGCCAACCACGCACTGCTTCACAAGTCACCTCACAACCACCACCACCAGCAGCAGCCAACACCCTAGCACTGCCCGCCAAGGCACAGAGGCATAAGTGACCTCACAATGCTGCCTCCAGCTCTGGCCTCGCACACCCTGGGACACAAGGCACCAGCCACAGCACCAATGGCCACACCAAAAGGCACCTCCCAAGCACAAACAGCACCTTCCCACACTGACACATGCCTGCCAGGGCCTCACGCAGCACTCACCTCACAGCTGCCAAGAGCAGCCAGGCAACCAGCACTGGCCTAGCACGCACTGCTTCACAAGTCACCTCACAACCACCACCACCAGCAGCAGCCAACACCCTAGCACTGCCCGACAAGGCACAGAGGCACAAGTGACCTCACAATGCTGCCTCCAGCTCTGGCCTCGCACACCCTGGGACACAAGGCACCAGCCACAGCACCAATGGCCACACCAAAAGGCACCTCCCAAGCACAAACAGCACCTTCCCACACTGACACATGCCTGCCAGGGCCTCATGCAGCACTCACCTCACAGCTGCCAAGAGCAGCCAGGCAACCAGCAGTGGCCAACCACGCGCTGCTTCACAAGTGACCTCACAACCACCACCACCAGCAGCAGCCAAAACCCTAGCACTGCCCGCCAAGGCACAGAGGCACAAGTGACATCACAACGCTGCCTCCAGCTCTGGCCTCGCACACCCTGGGACACAAGGCACCAGCCACAGCACCAATGGCCACACCAAAACGCACCTCCCAAGCACAAAAAGCACCTTCCCACACTGACACATGCCTGCGACGGCCTCACGCAGCACTCACCTCACAGCTGCCAAGAGCAGCCAGGCAACCAGCACTGGCCTAGCACGCACTGCTTCACAAGTGACCTCACAACCACCACCACCAGCAGCAGCCAACACCCTAGCACTGCCCGCCAAGGCACAGAGGCACAAGTGACCTCACAATGCTGCCTCCAGCTCTGGCCTCGCACACCCTGGCACACAAGGCACCAGCCACAGCACCAATGGCCACACCAAAAGGCACCTCCCAAGCACAAACAGCACCTTCCCACACTGACACATGCCTGCCAGGGCCTCACGCAGCACTCACCTCACAGCTGCCAAGAGCAGCCAGGCAACCAGCAGTGGCCTAGCATGCACTGCTTCACAAGTCACCTCACAACCACCACCAGCAGCAGCAGCCAACACCCTAGCACTGCCCGACAAGGCACAGAGGCACAAGTGACCTCACAATGCTGCCTCCAGCTCTGGCCTCGCACACCCTGGCACACAAGGCACCAGCCACAGCACCAATGACCACACCAAAAGGCACCTCCCAAGCACAAACAGCACCTTCCCACACTGACACATGCCTGCGACGGCCTCACGCAGCACTCACCTCACAGCTGCCAAGAGCAGCCAGGCAACCAGCACTGGCCTAGCACGCACTGCTTCACAAGTCACCTCACAACCACCACCACCAGCAGCAGCCAACACCCTAGCACTGCCCGACAAGGCACAGAGGCACAAGTGACCTCACAATGCTGCCTCCAGCTCTGGCCTCGCACACCCTGGGACACAAGGCACCAGCCACAGCACCAATGGCCACACCAAAAGGCACCTCCCAAGCACAAACAGCACCTTCCCACACTGACACATGCCTGCGATGGCCTCACGCAGCACTCACCTCACAGCTGCCAAGAGCAGCCAGGCAACCAGCACTGGCCTAGCACGCACTGCTTCACAAGTCACCTCACAACCACCACCACCAGCAGCAGCCAACCCCCTAGCACTGCCCGCCAAGGCACAGAGGCACAAGTAAACTCACAAAGCTGCCTCCAGCTCTGGACTCGCACACCCTGGGACACAAGGCACCAGCCACAGCACCAATGACCACACCAAAAGGCACCTCCCAAGCACAAACAGCACCTTCCCACACTGACACATGCCTGCGACGGCCTCACGCAGCACTCACCTCACAGCTGCCAAGAGCAGCCAGGCAACCAGCAGTGGCCAACCACGCACTGCTTCACAAGTCACCTCACAACCACCACCACCAGCAGCAGCCAACACCCTAGCACTGCCCGACAAGGCACAGAGGAACAAGTGACCTCACAATGCTGCCTCCAGCTCTGGCCTCGCACACCCTGGGACACAAGGCACCAGCCACAGCACCAATGGCCACACCAAAAGGCACCTCCCAAGCACAAACAGCACCTTCCCACACTGACACATGCCTGCGACGGCCTCACGCAGCACTCACCTCACAGCTGCCAATAGCAGCCAGGCAACCAGCACTGGCCTAGCACGCACTGCTTCACAAGTCACCTCACAACCACCACCACCAGCAGCAGCCAACACCCTAGCACTGCCCGCCAAGGCACACAGGCACAAGTGACCTCACAATGCTGCCTCCAGCTCTGGCCTCGCACACCCTGGGACACAAGGCACCAGCCACAGCACCAATGGCCACACCAAAAGGCACCTCCCAAGGACAAACAGCACCTTCCCACACTGACACATGCCTGCGACGGCCTCACGCAGCACTCACCTCACAGCTGCCAAGAGCAGCCAGGCAACCAGCACTGGCCTAGCACGCACTGCTTCACAAGTCACCTCACAACCACCACCACCAGCAGCAGCCAACACCCTAGCACTGCCCGCCAAGGCACAGAGGCACAAGTGACCTCACAATGCTGCCTCCAGCTCTGGCCTCGCACACCCTGGGCCACAAGGCACCAGCCACAGCACCAATGGCCACACCAAAAGGCACCTCCCAAGCACAAACAGCACCTTCCCACACTGACACATGCCTGCCAGGGCCTCACGCAGCACTCACCTCACAGCTGCCAAGAGCAGCCAGGCAACCAGCACTGGCCTAGCACGCACTGCTTCACAAGTGACCTCACAACCACCACCACCAGCAGCAGCCAACACCCTAGCACTGCCCGACAAGGCACAGAGGCACAAGTGACCTCACAATGCTGCCTCCAGCTCTGGCCTCGCACACCCTGGGACACAAGGCACCAGCCACAGCACCAATGGCCACACCAAAAGGCACCTCCCAAGCACAAACAGCACCTTCCCACACTCACACATGCCTGCCAGGGCCTCACACAGCACTAACCTCACAGCTGCCAAGAGCAGCCAGGCAACCAGCACTGGCCTAGCACGCACTGCTTCACAAGTCACCTCACAACCACCACCACCAGCAGCAGCCAACACCCTAGCACTGCCCGACAAGGCACAGAGGCACAAGTAAACTCACAAAGCTGCCTCCAGCTCTGGCCTCGCACACCCTGGGACACAAGGCACCAGCCACAGCACCAATGGCCACACCAAAAGGCACCTCCCAAGCACAAACAGCACCTTCCCACACTCACACATGCCTGCGACGGCCTCACGCAGCACTCACCTCACAGCTGCCAAGAGCAGCCAGGCAGCCAGCAGTGGCCTAGCACGCACTGCTTCACAAGTCACCTCACAACCACCACCACCAGCAGCAGCCAACACCCTAGCACTGCCCGCCAAGGCACAGAGGCACAAGTGACCTCACAATGCTGCCTCCAGCTCTGGCCTCGCACACCCTGGGACACAAGGCACCAGCCACAGCACCAATGGCCACACCAAAAGGCACCTCCCAAGCAGAAACAGCACCTTCCCACACTGACACATGCCTGCCAGGGCCTCACGCAGCACTCACCTCACAGCTGCCAAGAGCAGCCAGGCAACCAGCAGTGGCCAACCACGCACTGCTTCACAAGTCACCTCACAACCACCACCACCAGCAGCAGCCAACACCCTAGCACTGCCCGCCAAGGCACAGAGGCATAAGTGACCTCACAATGCTGCCTCCAGCTCTGGCCTCGCACACCCTGGGACACAAGGCACCAGCCACAGCACCAATGGCCACACCAAAAGGCACCTCCCAAGCACAAACAGCACCTTCCCACACTGACACATGCCTGCCAGGGCCTCACGCAGCACTCACCTCACAGCTGCCAAGAGCAGCCAGGCAACCAGCACTGGCCTAGCACGCACTGCTTCACAAGTCACCTCACAACCACCACCACCAGCAGCAGCCAACACCCTAGCACTGCCCGACAAGGCACAGAGGCACAAGTGACCTCACAATGCTGCCTCCAGCTCTGGCCTCGCACACCCTGGGACACAAGACACCAGCCACAGCACCAATGGCCACACCAAAAGGCACCTCCCAAGCACAAACAGCACCTTCCCACACTGACACATGCCTGCCAGGGCCTGACACAGCACTAACCTCACAGCTGCCAAGAGCAGCCAGGCAACCAGCACTGGCCTAGCCACGCACTGCTTCACAAGTCACCTCACAACCACCACCACCAGCAGCAGCCAACAGCCTAGCACTGCCCGACAAGGCACAGAGGCACAAGTAAACTCACAAAGCTGCCTCCAGCTCTGGCCTCGCACACCCTGGGACACAAGGCACCAGTCACAGCACCAATGGCCACACCAAAAGGCACCTCCCAAGCACAAACAGCACCTTCCCACACTGACACATGCCTGCGACAGCTCACGCAGCACTCACCTCACAGCTGCCAAGAGCAGCCAGGCAGCCAGCAGTGGCCTAGCACGCACTGCTTCACAAGTCACCTCACAACCACCACCACCAGCAGCAGCCAACACCCTAGCACTGCCCGACAAGGCACAGAGGCACAAGTGACCTCACAATGCTGCCTCCAGCTCTGGCCTCGCACACCCTGGGACACAAGGCACCAGCCACAGCACCAATGGCCACACCAAAAGGCACCTCCCAAGCACAAACAGCACCTTCCCACACTGACACATGCCTGCGACGGCTCACGCAGCACTCACCTCACAGCTGCCAAGAGCAGCCAGGCAACCAGCACTGGCCTAGCACGCACTGCTTCACAAGTGACCTCACAACCACCACCACCAGCAGCAGCCAACACCCTAGCACTGCCCGACAAGGCACAGAGGCACAAGTGACCTCACAATGCTGCCTCCAGCTCTGGCCTCGCACACCCTGGGACACAAGGCACCAGCCACAGCACCAATGGCCACACCAAAAGGCACCTCCCAAGCACAAACAGCACCTTCCCACACTGACACATGCCTGCCAGGGCCTCACGCAGCACTCACCTCACAGCTGCCAAGAGCAGCCAGGCAACCAGCACTGGCCTAGCACGCACTGCTTCACAAGTCACCTCACAACCACCACCACCAGCAGCAGCCAACACCCTAGCACTGCCCGCCAAGGCACAGAGGCACAAGTGACCTCACAATGCTGCCTCCAGCTCTGGCCTCGCACACCCTGGCACACAAGGCACCAGCCACAGCACCAATGGCCACATCAAAAGGCACCTCCCAAGCACAAACAGCACCTTCCCACACTGACACATGCCTGCCAGGGCCTCACACAGCACTAACCTCACAGCTGCCAAGAGCAGCCAGGCAACCAGCACTGGCCTAGCACGCACTGCTTCACAAGTCACCTCACAACCACCACCACCAGCAGCAGCCAACACCCTAGCACTGCCCGACAAGGCACAGAGGCACAAGTAAACTCACAAAGCTGCCTCCAGCTCTGGCCTCGCACACCCTGGGACACAAGGCACCAGCCACAGCACCAATGGCCACACCAAAAGGCACCTCCCAAGCACAAACAGCACCTTCCCACACTGACACATGCCTGCGACAGCTCACGCAGCACTCACCTCACAGCTGCCAAGAGCAGCCAGGCAGCCAGCAGTGGCCTAGCACGCACTGCTTCACAAGTCACCTCACAACCACCACCACCAGCAGCAGCCAACACCCTAGCACTGCCCGACAAGGCACAGAGGCACAAGTGACCTCACAATGCTGCCTCCAGCTCTGGCCTCGCACACCCTGGGACACAAGGCACCAGCCACAGCACCAATGGCCACACCAAAAGGCACCTCCCAAGCACAAACAGCACCTTCCCACACTGACACATGCCTGCCAGGGCCTCACGCAGCACTCACCTCACAGCTGCCAAGAGCAGCCAGGCAACCAGCACTGGCCTAGCACGCACTGCTTCACAAGTCACCTCACAACCACCACCACCAGCAGCAGCCAACACCCTAGCACTGCCCGCCAAGGCACAGAGGCACAAGTGACCTCACAATGCTGCCTCCAGCTCTGGCCTCGCACACCCTGGGACACAAGGCACCAGCCACAGCACCAATGGCCACACCAAAAGGCACCTCCCAAGCACAAACAGCACCTTCCCACACTGACACATGCCTGCCAGGGCCTCACAAAGCACTAACCTCACAGCTGTCAAGAGCAGCCAGGCAACCAGCACTGGCCTAGCACGCACTGCTTCACAAGTCACCTCACAACCACCACCACCAGCAGCAGCCAACACCCTAGCACTGCCCGACAAGGCACAGAGGCACAAGTAAACTCACAAAGCTGCCTCCAGCTCTGGCCTCGCACACCCTGGGACACAAGGCACCAGCCACAGCACCAATGGCCACACCAAAAGGCACCTCCCAAGCACAAACAGCACCTTCCCACACTGACACATGCCTGCGACAGCTCACGCAGCACTCACCTCACAGCTGCCAAGAGCAGCCAGGCAGCCAGCAGTGGCCTAGCACGCACTGCTTCACAAGTCACCTCACAACCACCACCACCAGCAGCAGCCAACACCCTAGCACTGCCCGCCAAGGCACAGAGGCACAAGTGACCTCACAATGCTGCCTCCAGCTCTGGCCTCGCACACCCTGGGACACAAGGCACCAGCCACAGCACCAATGGCCACACCAAAAGGCACCTCCCAAGCACAAACAGCACCTTCCCACACTGACACATGCCTGCGATGGCCTCACGCAGCACTCACCTCACAGCTGCCAAGAGCAGCCAGGCAACCAGCACTGGCCTAGCACGCACTGCTTCACAAGTCACCTCACAACCACCACCACCAGCAGCAGCCAACCCCCTAGCACTGCCCGCCAAGGCACAGAGGCACAAGTGACCTCACAATGCTGCCTCCAGCTCTGGCCTCGCACACCCTGGGACACAAGGCACCAGCCACAGCACCAATGGCCACACCAAAAGGCACCTCCCAAGCACAAACAGCACCTTCCCACACTGACACATGCCTGCGACAGCTCACGCAGCACTCACCTCACAGTTGCCAAGAGCAGCCAGGCAACCAGCACTGGCCTAGCACGCACTGCTTCACAAGTCACCTCACAACCACCACCACCAGCAGCAGCCAACACCCTAGCACTGCCCGCCAAGGCACAGAGGCACAAGTGACCTCACAATGCTGCCTCCAGCTCTGGCCTCGCACACCCTGGGACACAAGGCACCAGCCACAGCACCAATGGCCACACCAAAAGGCACCTCCCAAGCACAAAAAGCACCTTCCCACACTGACACATGCCTGCGACGGCCTCACGCAGCACTCACCTCACAGCTGCCAAGAGCAGCCAGGCAACCAGCAGTGGCCAACCACGCACTGCTTCACAAGTCACCTCACAACCACCACCACCAGCAGCAGCCAACACCCTAGCACTGCCCGCCAAGGCACAGAGGCACAAGTGACCTCACAATGCTGCCTCCAGCTCTGGCCTCGCACACCCTGGGCCACAAGGCACCAGCCACAGCACCAGTGGCCACACCAAAAGGCACCTCCCAAGCACAAACAGCACCTTCCCACACTGACACATGCCTGCCAGGGCCTCACGCAGCACTCACCTCAGAGCTGCCAAGAGCAGCCAGGCAACCAGCACTGGCCTAGCACGCACTGCTTCACAAGTCACCTCACAACCACCACCACCAGCAGCAGCCAACACCCTAGCACTGCCCGACAAGGCACAGAGGCACAAGTAAACTCACAAAGCTGCCTCCAGCTCTGGCCTCGCACACCCTGGGACACAAGGCACCAGCCACAGCACCAATGGCCACACCAAAAGGCACCTCCCAAGCACAAACAGCACCTTCCCACACTGACACATGCCTGCGACAGCTCACGCAGCACTCACCTCACAGCTGCCAAGAGCAGCCAGGCAACCAGCACTGGCCTAGCACGCACTGCTTCACAAGTCACCTCACAACCACCACCACCAGCAGCAGCCAACCCCCTAGCACTGCCCGCCAAGGCACAGAGGCACAAGTGACCTCACAATGCTGCCTCCAGCTCTGGCCTCGCACACCCTGGGACACAAGGCACCAGCCACAGCACCAATGGCCACACCAAAAGGCACCTCCCAAGCACAAACAGCACCTTCCCACACTGACACATGCCTACGACGGCCTCACGCAGCACTCACCTCACAGTTGCCAAGAGCAGCCAGGCAACCAGCACTGGCCTAGCACGCACTGCTTCACAAGTCACCTCACAACCACCACCACCAGCAGCAGCCAACACCCTAGCACTGCCCGCCAAGGCACAGAGGCACAAGTGACCTCACAATGCTGCCTCCAGCTCTGGCCTCGCACACCCTGGGACACAAGGCACCAGCCACAGCACCAATGGCCACACCAAAAGGCACCTCCCAAGCACAAAAAGCACCTTCCCACACTGACACATGCCTGCGACGGCCTCACGCAGCACTCACCTCACAGCTGCCAAGAGCAGCCAGGCAACCAGCAGTGGCCAACCACGCACTGCTTCACAAGTCACCTCACAACCACCACCACCAGCAGCAGCCAACACCCTAGCACTGCCCGCCAAGGCACAGAGGCACAAGTGACCTCACAATGCTGCCTCCAGCTCTGGCCTCGCACACCCTGGGCCACAAGGCACCAGCCACAGCACCAGTGGCCACACCAAAAGGCACCTCCCAAGCACAAACAGCACCTTCCCACACTGACACATGCCTGCCAGGGCCTCACACAGCACTCACCTCACAGCTGCCAAGAGCAGCCAGGCAACCAGCACTGGCCTAGCACGCACTGCTTCACAAGTCACCTCACAACCACCACCACCAGCAGCAGCCAACACCCTAGCACTGCCCGACAAGGCACAGAGGCACAAGTAAACTCACAAAGCTGCCTCCAGCTCTGGCCTCGCACACCCTGGGACACAAGGCACCAGCCACAGCACCAATGGCCACACCAAAAGGCACCTCCCAAGCACAAACAGCACCTTCCCACACTGACACATGCCTGCGACAGCTCACGCAGCACTCACCTCACAGCTGCCAAGAGCAGCCAGGCAGCCAGCAGTGGCCTAGCACGCACTGCTTCACAAGTCACCTCACAACCACCACCACCAGCAGCAGCCAACACCCTAGCACTGCCCGCCAAGGCACAGAGGCACAAGTGACCTCACAATGCTGCCTCCAGCTCTGGCCTCGCACACCCTGGCACACAAGGCACCAGCCACAGCACCAATGGCCACACCAAAAGGCACCTCCCAAGCACAAACAGCACCTTCCCACACTGACACATGCCTGCCAGGGCCTCAAGCAGCACTCACCTCACAGCTGCCAAGAGCAGCCAGGCAACCAGCACTGGCCTAGCACGCACTGCTTCACAAGTCACCTCACAACCACCACCACCAGCAGCAGCCAACACCCTAGCACTGCCCGCCAAGGCACAGAGGCACAAGTGACCTCACAATGCTGCCTCCAGCTCTGGCCTCGCACACCCTGGGACACAAGGCACCAGCCACAGCACCAATGGCCACACCAAAAGGCACCTCCCAAGCACAAACAGCACCTTCCCACACTGACACATGCCTGCCAGGGCCTCACAAAGCACTAACCTCACAGCTGCCAAGAGCAGCCAGGCAACCAGCACTGGCCTAGCACGCACTGCTTCACAAGTCACCTCACAACCACCACCACCAGCAGCAGCCAACACCCTAGCACTGCCCGACAAGGCACAGAGGCACAAGTAAACTCACAAAGCTGCCTCCAGCTCTGGCCTCGCACACCCTGGGACACAAGGCACCAGCCACAGCACCAATGGCCACACCAAAAGGCACCTCCCAAGCACAAACAGCACCTTCCCACACTGACACATGCCTGCGACAGCTCACGCAGCACTCACCTCACAGCTGCCAAGAGCAGCCAGGCAGCCAGCAGTGGCCTAGCACGCACTGCTTCACAAGTCACCTCACAACCACCACCACCAGCAGCAGCCAACCCCCTAGCACTGCCCGACAAGGCACAGAGGCACAAGTGACCTCACAATGCTGCCTCCAGCTCTGGCCTCGCACACCCTGGGACACAAGGCACCAGCCACAGCACCAATGGCCACACCAAAAGGCACCTCCCAAGCACAAACAGCACCTTCCCACACTGACACATGCCTGCCAGGGCCTCACGCAGCACTCACCTCACAGCTGCCAAGAGCAGCCAGGCAACCAGCACTGGCCTAGCACGCACTGCTTCACAAGTCACCTCACAACCACCACCACCAGCAGCAGCCAGCACCCGAGCACTGCCCGACAAGGCACAGAGGCACAAGTGACCTCACAATGCTGCCTCCAGCTCTGGCCTCGCACACCCTGGGACACAAGGCACCAGCCACAGCACCAATGGCCACACCAAAAGGCACCTCCCAAGCACAAACAGCACCTTCCCACACTGACACATGCCTGCGACAGCTCACGCAGCACTCACCTCACAGCTGCCAAGAGCAGCCAGGCAGCCAGCAGTGGCCTAGCACGCACTGCTTCACAAGTCACCTCACAACCACCACCACCAGCAGCAGCCAACACCCTAGCACTGCCCGACAAGGCACAGAGGCACAAGTGACCTCACAATGCTGCCTCCAGCTCTGGCCTCGCACACCCTGGGACACAAGGCACCAGCCACAGCACCAATGGCCACACCAAAAGGCACCTCCCAAGCACAAACAGCACCTTCCCACACTGACACATGCCTGCCAGGGCCTCACGCAGCACTCACCTCACAGCTGCCAAGAGCAGCCAGGCAACCAGCACTGGCCTAGCACGCACTGTTTCACAAGTCACCTCACAACCACCACCACCAGCAGCAGCCAACACCCTAGCACTGCCCGACAAGGCACAGAGGCACAAGTGACCTCACAATGCTGCCTCCAGCTCTGGCCTCGCACACCCTGGGACACAAGGCACCAGCCACAGCACCAATGGCCACACCAAAAGGCACCTCCCAAGCACAAACAGCACCTTCCCACACTGACACATGCCTTCCAGGGCCTCACAAAGCACTAACCTCACAGCTGCCAAGAGCAGCCAGGCAGCCAGCAGTGGCCTAGCACGCACTGCTTCACAAGTCACCTCACAACCACCACCACCAGCAGCAGCCAACACCCTAGCACTGCCCGCCAAGGCACAGAGGCACAAGTGACCTCACAATGCTGCCTCCAGCTCTGGCCTCGCACACCCTGGGACACAAGGCACCAGCCACAGCACCAATGGCCACACCAAAAGGCACCTCCCAAGCACAAACAGCACCTTCCCACACTGACACATGCCTGCGATGGCCTCACGCAGCACTCACCTCACAGCTGCCAAGAGCAGCCAGGCAACCAGCACTGGCCTAGCACGCACTGCTTCACAAGTCACCTCACAACCACCACCACCAGCAGCAGCCAACCCCCTAGCACTGCCCGCCAAGGCACAGAGGCACAAGTGACCTCACAATGCTGCCTCCAGCTCTGGCCTCGCACACCCTGGGACACAAGGCACCAGCCACAGCACCAATGGCCACACCAAAAGGCACCTCCCAAGCACAAACAGCACCTTCCCACACTGACACATGCCTGCGACGGCCTCACGCAGCACTCACCTCACAGCTGCCAAGAGCAGCCAGGCAACCAGCACTGGCCTAGCACGCACTGCTTCACAAGTCACCTCACAACCACCACCACCAGCAGCAGCCAACACCCTAGCACTGCCCGACAAGGCACAGAGGCACAAGTGACCTCACAAAGCTGCCTCCAGCTCTGGCCTCGCACACCCTGGGACACAAGGCACCAGCCACAGCACCAATGGCCACACCAAAAGGCACCTCCCAAGCACAAACAGCACCTTCCCACACTGACACATGCCTGCGACGGCCTCACGCAGCACTCACCTCACAGCTGCCAAGAGCAGCCAGGCAACCAGCACTGGCCTAGCACGCACTGCTTCACAAGTGACCTCACAACCACCACCACCAGCAGCAGCCAACACCCTAGCACTGCCCGCCAAGGCACAGAGGCACAAGTGACCTCACAATGCTGCCTCCAGCTCTGGACTCGCACACCCTGGCACACAAGGCACCAGCCACAGCACCAATGGCCACACCAAAAGGCACCTCCCAAGCACAAACAGCACCTTCCCACACTGACACATGCCTGCCAGGGCCTCACGCAGCACTCACCTCACAGCTGCCAAAAGCAGCCAGGCAACCAGCACTGGCCTAGCACGCACTGCTTCACAAGTCACCTCACAACCACCACCACCAGCAGCAGCCAACACCCTAGCACTGCCCGCCAAGGCACAGAGGCACAAGTAAACTCACAAAGCTGCCTCCAGCTCTGGCCTCGCACACCCTGGGACACAAGGCACCAGCCACAGCACCAATGGCCACACCAAAAGGCACCTCCCAAGCACAAACAGCACCTTCCCACACTGACACATGCCTGCCAGGGCCTCACGCAGCACTCACCTCACAGCTGCCAAAAGCAGCCAGGCAACCAGCACTGGCCTAGCACGCACTGCTTCACAAGTCACCTCACAACCACCACCACCAGCAGCAGCCAACACCCTAGCACTGCCCGCCAAGGCACAGAGGCACAAGTGACCTCACAATGCTGCCTCCAGCTCTGGCCTCGCACACCCTGGGACACAAGGCACCAGCCACAGCACCAATGGCCACACCAAAAGGCACCTCCCAAGCACAAACAGCACCTTCCCACACTGACACATGCCTGCCAGGGCCTCACGCAGCACTCACCTCACAGCTGCCAAGAGCAGCCAGGCAACCAGCACTGGCCTAGCACGCACTGCTTCACAAGTCACCTCACAACCACCACCACCAGCAGCAGCCAACACCCTAGCACTGCCCGACAAGGCACAGAGGCACAAGAGACCTCACAAAGCTGCCTCCAGCTCTGGCCTCGCACACCCTGGGCCACAAGGCACCAGCCACAGCACCAATGGCCACACCAAAAGGCACCTCCCAAGCACAAACAGCACCTTCCCACACTGACACATGCCTGCGACGGCCTCACGCAGCACTCACCTCACAGCTGCCAAGAGCAGCCAGGCAACCAGCAGTGGCCAACCACGCACTGCTTCACAAGTCACCTCACAACCACCACCACCAGCAGCAGCCAACACCCTAGCACTGCCCGCCAAGGCACAGAGGCACAAGTGACCTCACAATGCTGCCTCCAGCTCTGGCCTCGCACACCCTGGGCCACAAGGCACCAGCCACAGCACCAGTGGCCACACCAAAAGGCACCTCCCAAGCACAAACAGCACCTTCCCACACTGACACATGCCTGCCAGGGCCTCACGCAGCACTCACCTCACAGCTGCCAAGAGCAGCCAGGCAACCAGCACTGGCCTAGCACGCACTGCTTCACAAGTGACCTCACAACCACCACCACCAGCAGCAGCCAACACCCTAGCACTGCCCGACAAGGCACAGAGGCACAAGTAAACTCACAAAGCTGCCTCCAGCTCTGGCCTCGCACACCCTGGGACACAAGGCACCAGCCACAGCACCAATGGCCACACCAAAAGGCACCTCCCAAGCACAAACAGCACCTTCCCACACTGACACATGCCTGCCAGGGCCTCACGCAGCACTCACCTCACAGCTGCCAAGAGCAGCCAGGCAGCCAGCAGTGGCCTAGCACGCACTGCTTCACAAGTCACCTCACAACCACCACCACCAGCAGCAGCCAACACCCTAGCACTGCCCGACAAGGCACAGAGGCACAAGTGACCTCACAATGCTGCCTCCAGCTCTGGCCTCGCACACCCTGGGCCACAAGGCACCAGCCACAGCACCAATGGCCACACCAAAAGGCACCTCCCAAGCACAAACAGCACCTTCCCACACTGACACATGCCTGCCAGGGCCTCACGCAGCACTCACCTCACAGCTGCCAAGAGCAGCCAGGCAACCAGCACTGGCCTAGCATGCACTACTTCACAAGTCACCTCACAACCACCACCACCACCAGCAGCCAACACCCTAGCACTGCCCGACAAGGCACAGAGGCACAAGTAAACTCACAAAGCTGCCTCCAGCTCTGGCCTCGCACACCCTGGGACACAAGGCACCAGCCACAGCACCAATGGCCACACCAAAACGCACCTCCCAAGCACAAACAGCACCTTCCCACACTGACACATGCCTGCGACAGCTCACGCAGCACTCACCTCACAGCTGCCAAGAGCAGCCAGGCAACCAGCACTGGCCTAGCACGCACTGCTTCAAAAGTCACCTCACAACCACCACCACCAGCAGCAGCCAACCCCCTAGCACTGCCCGCCAAGGCACAGAGGCACAAGTGACCTCACAATGCTGCCTCCAGCTCTGGCCTCGCACACCCTGGGACACAAGGCACCAGCCACAGCACCAATGGCCACACCAAAAGGCACCTCCCAAGCACAAAAAGCACCTTCCCACACTGACACATGCCTGCGACGGCCTCACGCAGCACTCACCTCACAGCTGCCAAGAGCAGCCAGGCAACCAGCACTGGCCTAGCACGCACTGCTTCACAAGTCACCTCACAACCACCACCACCAGCAGCAGCCAACACCCGAGCACTGCCCGACAAGGCACAGAGGCACAAGTGACCTCACAATGCTGCCTCCAGCTCTGGCCTCGCACACCCTGGGACACAAGGCACCAGCCACAGCACCAATGGCCACACCAAAAGGCACCTCCCAAGCACAAACAGCACCTTCCCACACTGACACATGCCTGCCAGGGCCTCACGCAGCACTCACCTCACAGCTGCCAAGAGCAGCCAGGCAACCAGCACTGGCCTAGCACGCACTGCTTCACAAGTCACCTCACAACCACCACCACCAGCAGCAGCCAACACCCTAGCACTGCCCGACAAGGCACAGAGGCACAAGTGACCTCACAATGCTGCCTCCAGCTCTGGCCTCGCACACCCTGGGCCACAAGGCACCAGCCACAGCACCAATGGCCACACCAAAAGGCACCTCCCAAGCACAAACAGCACCTTCCCACACTGACACATGCCTGCCAGGGCCTCACGCAGCACTCACCTCACAGCTGCCAAGAGCAGCCAGGCAACCAGCACTGGCCTAGCACGCACTGCTTCACAAGTCACCTCACAACCACCACCACCAGCAGCAGCCAACACCCTAGCACTGCCCGACAAGGCACAGAGGCACAAGTAAACTCACAAAGCTGCCTCCAGCTCTGGCCTCGCACACCCTGGGACACAAGGCACCAGCCACAGCACCAATGGCCACACCAAAAGGCACCTCCCAAGCACAAACAGCACCTTCCCACACTGACACATGCCTGCGACAGCTCACGCAGCACTCACCTCACAGCTGCCAAGAGCAGCCAGGCAGCCAGCAGTGGCCTAGCACGCACTGCTTCACAAGTCACCTCACAACCACCACCACCAGCAGCAGCCAACACCCTAGCACTGCCCGACAAGGCACAGAGGCACAAGTGACCTCACAATGCTGCCTCCAGCTCTGGCCTCGCACACCCTGGGACACAAGGCACCAGCCACAGCACCAATGGCCACACCAAAAGGCACCTCCCAAGCACAAACAGCACCTTCCCACACTGACACATGCCTGCGACGGCCTCACGCAGCACTCACCTCACAGCTGCCAAGAGCAGCCAGGCAACCAGCACTGGCCTAGCACGCACTGCTTCACAAGTCACCTCACAACCACCACCACCACCAGCAGCCAACACCCTAGCACTGCCCGACAAGGCACAGAGGCACAAGTGACCTCACAATGCTGCCTCCAGCTCTGGCCTCGCACACCCTGGGACACAAGGCACCAGCCACAGCACCAATGACCACACCAAAAGGCACCTCCCAAGCACAAAAAGCACCTTCCCACACTGACACATGCCTGCCAGGGCCTCACGCAGCACTCACCTCACAGCTGCCAAGAGCAGCCAGGCAACCAGCACTGGCCTAGCACGCACTGCTTCACAAGTGACCTCACAACCACCACCAGCAGCAACAGCCAACACCGTAGCACTGCCCGAGAAGGCACAGAGGCACAAGTAAACTCACAATGCTGCCTCCAGCTCTGGCCTCGCACACCCTGGGACACAAGGCACCAGCCACAGCACCAATGACCACACCAAAAGGCACCTCCCAAGCACAAAAAGCACCTTCCCACACTGACACATGCCTACGACGGCCTCACGCAGCACTCAACTCACAGCTGCCAAGAGCAGCCAGGCAACCAGCACTGGCCTAGCACGCACTGCTTCACAAGTGACCTCACAACCACCAACACCAGCAGCAGCCAACACCCTAGCACTGCCTGACAAGGCACAGAGGCACAGGTGACCTCACAATGCTGCCTCCAGCTCTGGCCTCGCACACCCTGGGACACAAGGCACCAGCCACAGCACCAATGGCCACACCAAAAGGCACCTCCCAAGCACAAACAGCACCTTCCCACACTGACACATGCCTGCAACGGCCTCACGCAGCACTCACCTCACAGCTGCCAAGAGCAACCAGGCAACCAGCACTGGCCAACCACGCACTGCTTCACAAGTGACCTCACAACCACCACCACCACCAGCAGCCAACTGCCCGACAAGGCACAGAGGCACAAGTGACCTCACAATGCTGCCTCCAGCTCTGGCCTCGCACACCCTGGGACACAAGGCACCAGCCACAGCACCAATGGCCACACCAAAAGGCACCTCCCAAGCACAAACAGCACCTTCCTACACTGACACATGCCTGCCAGGGCCTCACACAGCACTCACCTCACAGCTGCCAAGAGCAGCCAGGCAACCAGCACTGGCCTAGCACGCACTGCTTCACAAGTCACCTCACAACCACCACCAGCAGCAGCAGCCAACACCCTAGCACTGCCCGACAAGGCACAGAGGCACAAGTAAACTCACAAAGCTGCCTCCAGCTCTGGCCTCGCACACCCTGGGACACAAGGCACCAGCCACAGCACCAATGGCCACACCAAAAGGCACCTCCCAAGCACAAACAGCACCTTCCCACACTGACACATGCCTGCCAGGGCCTCACGCAGCACTCACCTCACAGCTGCCAAGAGCAGCCAGGCAACCAGCACTGGCCTAGCACGCACTACTTCACAAGTGACCTCACAAACACCACCACCAGCAGCAGCCAACACCCTAGCACTGCCCGCCAAGGCACAGAGGCACAAGTGACCTCACAATGCTGCCTCCAGCTCTGGCCTCGCACACCCTGGGACACAAGGCACCAGCCACAGCACCAATGGCCACACCAAAAGGCACCTCCCAAGCACAAACAGCACCTTCCCACACTGACACATGCCTGCCAGGGCCTCACGCAGCACTCACCTCACAGCTGCCAAGAGCAGCCAGGCAACCAGCACTGGCCTAGCACGCACTGCTTCACAAGTCACCTCACAACCACCACCACCAGCAGCAGCCAACACCCTAGCACTGCCCGCCAAGGCACAGAGGCACAAGTAAACTCACAATGCTGCCTCCAGCTCTGGCCTCGCACACCTCGGCACACAAGGCACCAGCCACAGCACCAATGACCACACCAAAAGGCACCTCCCAAGCACAAACAGCACCTTCCCACACTGACACATGCCTGCGAGGGCCTCACGCAGCACTCACCTCACAGCTGCCAAGAGCAGCCAGGCAACCAGCACTGGCCTAGCACGCACTGCTTCACAAGTCACCTCACAACCACCACCACCAGCAGCAGCCAACACCCGAGCACTGCCCGAGAAGGCACAGAGGCACAAGTGACCTCACAATGCTGCCTCCAGCTCTGGCCTCGCACACCCTGGGACACAAGGCACCAGCCACAGCACCAATGGCCACACCAAAAGGCACCTCCCAAGCACAAACAGCACCTTCCCACACTGACACATGCCTGCGACGGCTTCACGCAGCACTCACCTCACAGCTGCCAAGAGCAGCCAGGCAACCAGCACTGGCCTAGCATGCACTGCTTCACAAGTGACCTCACAACCACCACCACCAGCAGCAGCCAACACCCTAGCACTGCCCGACAAGGCACAGAGGCACAAGTGACCTCACAATGCTGCCTCCAGCTCTGGCCTCGCACACCCTGGGACACAAGGCACCAGCCACAGCACCAATGGCCACACCAAAAGGCACCTCCCAAGCACAAACAGCACCTTCAAACACTGACACATGCCTGCCAGGGCCTCACGCAGCACTCACCTCACAGCTGCCAAGAGCAGCCAGGCAACCAGCACTGGCCTAGCACGCACTGCTTCACAAGTCACCTCACAACCACCACCACCAGCAGCAGCCAACACCCTAGCACTGCCCGCCAAGGCACAGAGGCACAAGTGACCTCACAATGCTGCCTCCAGCTCTGGCCTCGCACACCCTGGGCCACAAGGCACCAGCCACAGCACCAATGCCCACACCAAAAGGCACCTCCCAAGCACAAACAGCACCTTCCCACACTGACACATGCCTGCCAGGGCCTCACGCAGCACTCACCTCACAGCTGCCAAGAGCAGCCAGGCAACCAGCACTGCCCTAGCACGCACTGCTTCACAAGTCACCTCACAACCACCACCACCAGCAGCAGCCAACACCCTAGCACTGCCCGACAAGGCACAGAGGCACAAGTGACCTCACAATGCTGCCTCCAGCTCTGGCCTCGCACACCCTGGCACACAAGGCACCAGCCACAGCACCAATGGCCACACCAAAAGGCACCTCCCAAGGACAAACAGCACCTTCCCACACTGACACATGCCTGCGACGGCCTCACGCAGCACTCACCTCACAGCTGCCAAGAGCAGCCAGGCAACCAGCACTGGCCTAGCACGCACTGCTTCACAAGTCACCTCACAACCACCACCACCACCAGCAGCCAACACCCTAGCACTGCCCGCCAAGGCACAGAGGCACAAGTGACCTCACAATGCTGCCTCCAGCTCTGGCCTCGCACACCCTGGGACACAAGGCACCAGCCACAGCACCAATGGCCACACCAAAAGGCACCTCCCAAGCACAAACAGCACCTTCCCACACTGACACATGCCTGCCAGGGCCTCACGCAGCACTCACCTCACAGCTGCCAAGAGCAGCCAGGCAACCAGCACTGGCCTAGCACGCACTGCTTCACAAGTGACCTCACAACCACCACCACCAGCAGCAGCCAACACCCTAGAACTGCCCGACAAGGCACAGAGGCACAAGTAAACTCACAAAGCTGCCTCCAGCTCTGGCCTCGCACACCCTGGGACACAAGGCACCAGCCACAGCACCAATGACCACACCAAAAGGCACCTCCCAAGCACAAAAAGCACCTTCCCACACTGACACATGCCTACGACGGCCTCAGGCAGCACTCAGCTCACAGCTGCCAAGAGCAGCCAGGCAACCAGCACTGGCCTAGCACGCACTGCTTCACAAGTGACCTCACAACCACCAACACCAGCAGCAGCCAACACCCTAGCACTGCCTGACAAGGCACAGAGGCACAGGTGACCTCACAATGCTGCCTCCAGCTCTGGCCTCGCACACCCTGGGACACAAGGCACCAGCCACAGCACCAATGGCCACACCAAAAGGCACCTCCCAAGCACAAACAGCACCTTCCCACACTGACACATGCCTGCAACGGCCTCACGCAGCACTCACCTCACAGCTGCCAAGAGCAGCCAGGCAACCAGCACTGGCCTAGCATGCACTGCTTCACAAGTCAACTCACAACCACCACCAGCAGCAGCAGCCAACACCCTAGCACTGCCCGACAAGGCACAGAGGCACAAGTAAACTCACAAAGCTGCCTCCAGCTCTGGCCTCGCACACCCTGGGACACAAGGCACCAGCCACAGCACCAATGGCCACACCAAAAGGCACCTCCAAAGCACAAACAGCACCTTCCCACACTGACACATGCCTGCCAGGGCCTCACGCAGCACTCACCTCACAGCTGCCAAGAGCAGCCAGGCAACCAGCACTGGCCTAGCACGCACTACTTCACAAGTGACCTCACAAACACCACCACCAGCAGCAGCCAACACCCTAGCACTGCCCGCCAAGGCACAGAGGCACAAGTGACCTCACAATGCTGCCTCCAGCTCTGGCCTCGCACACCCTGGGACACAAGGCACCAGCCACAGCACCAATGGCCACACCAAAAGGCACCTCCCAAGCACAAACAGCACCTTCCCACACTGACACATGCCTGCGACGGCCTCACGCAGCACTCACCTCACAGCTGCCAAGAGCAGCCAGGCAACCAGCACTGGCCTAGCACGCACTGCTTCACAAGTCACCTCACAACCACCACCACCACCAGCAGCCAACACCCTAGCACTGCCCGACAAGGCACAGAGGCACAAGTGACCTCACAATGCTGCCTCCAGCTCTGGCCTCGCACACCCTGGGACACAAGGCACCAGCCACAGCACCAATGGCCACACCAAAAGGCACCTCCCAAGCACAAACAGCACCTTCCCACACTGACACATGCCTGCGACGGCCTCACGCAGCACTCACCTCACAGCTGCCAAGAGCAGCTTGGCAACCAGCACTGGCCTAACCACGCACTGCTTCACAAGTCACTTCACAACCACCACCACCACCAGCAGCCAACACCCTAGCACTGCCCGCCAAGGCACAGAGGCACAAGTGACCTCACAATGCTGCCTCCAGCTCTGGCCTCGCACACCCTGGGACACAAGGCACCAGCCACAGCACCAATGGCCATACCAAAAGGCACCTCCCAAGCACAAACAGCACCTTCCCACACTGACACATGCCTGCCAGGGCCTCACGCAGCACTCACCTCAGAGCTGCCAAGAGCAGCCAGGCAACCAGCACTGGCCTAGCACGCACTGCTTCACAAGTCACCTCACAACCACCACCACCAGCAGCAGCCAACACCCTAGCACTGCCCGCCAAGGCACAGAGGCACAAGTAAACTCACAAAGCTGCCTCCAGCTCTGGCCTCGCACACCCTGGGACACAAGGCACCAGCCACAGCACCAATGGCCATAACAAAAGGCACCTCCCAAGCACAAACAGCACCTTCCCACACTGACACATGCCTGCCAGGGCCTCACGCAGCACTCACCTCACAGCTGCCAAGAGCAGCCAGACAACCAGCACTGGCCTAGCACGCACTGCTTCACAAGTGACCTCACAACCACCACCACCAGCAGCAGCCAACACCCTAGCACTGCCCGACAAGGCACAGAGGCACAAGTGACCTCACAATGCTGCCTCCAGCTCTGGCCTCGCACACCCTGGGACACAAGGCACCAGCCACAGCACCAATGGCCACACCAAAAGGCACCTCCCAAGCACAAACAGCACCTTCCCACACTGACACATGCCTCCGACAGCTCACGCAGCACTCACCTCACAGCTGCCAAGAGCAGCCAGGCAACCAGCACTGGCCTAGCACGCACTGCTTCACAAGTGACCTCACAACCACCACCACCAGCAGCAGCCAACACCCTAGCACTGCCCGCCAAGGCACAGAGGCACAAGTGACCTCACAATGCTGCCTCCAGCTCTGGCCTCGCACACCTTGGCACACAAGGCACCAGCCACAGCACCAATGGCCACACCAAAAGGCACCTCCCAAGCACAAACAGCACCTTCCCACACTGACACATGCCTGCCAGGGCCTCACGCAGCACTCACCTCACAGCTGCCAAGAGCAGCCAGGCAACCAGCACTGGCCTAGCACGCACTGTTTCACAAGTCACCTCACAACCACCACCACCAGCAGCAGCCAACACCCTAGCACTGCCCGCCAAGGCACAGAGGCACAAGTGACCTCACAATGCTGCCTCCAGCTCTGGCCTCTCACACCCTGGGACACAAGGCACCAGCCACAGCACCAATGGCCACACCAAAAGGCACCTCCCAAGCACAAACAGCACCTTCCCACACTGACACATGCCTGCCAGGGCCTCACGCAGCACTCACCTCACAGCTGCCAAGAGCAGCCAGGCAACCAGCACTGGCCTAGCATGCACTGCTTCACAAGTGACCTCACAACCACCACCACCACCAGCAGCCAACACCCTAGCACTGCCCGCCAAGGCACAGAGGCACAAGTAAACTCACAATGCTGCCTCCAGCTCTGGCCTCGCACACCCTGGGCGACAAGGCACCAGCCACAGCACCAATGGCCACACCAAAAGGCACCTCCCAAGCACAAACAGCACCTTCCCACACTGACACATGCCTGCCAGGGCCTCACGCAGCACTCACCTCACAGCTGCCAAGAGCAGCCAGGCAACCAGCACTGGCCTAGCACGCACTGCTTCACAAGTCACCTCACAACCACCACCACCACCAGCAGCCAACACCCTAGCACTGCCCGCCAAGGCACAGAGGCACAAGTAAACTCACAATGCTGCCTCCAGCTCTGGCCTCGCACACCCTGGGCGACAAGGCACCAGCCACAGCACCAATGGCCACACCAAAAGGCACCTCCCAAGCACAAACAGCACCTTCCCACACTGACACATGCCTGCGAGGGCCTCACGCAGCACTCACCTCACAGCTGCCAAGAGCAGCCAGGCAACCAGCACTGGCCTAGCACGCACTGCTTCACAAGTGACCTCACAACCACCACCACCAGCAGCAGCCAACACCCTAGCACTGCCCGCCAAGGCACAGAGGCACAAGTGACCTCACAATGCTGCCTCCAGCTCTGGCCTCGCACACCCTGGGACACAAGGCACCAGCCACAGCACCAATGGCCACACCAAAAGGCACCTCCCAAGCACAAACAGCACCTTCCCACACTGACACATGCCTGCCAGGGCCTCACGCAGCACTCACCTCACAGCTGCCAAGAGCAGCCAGGCAACCAGCACTGGCCTAGCACGCACTGCTTCACAAGTCACCTCACAACCACCACCACCAGCAGCAGCCAACACCCTAGCACTGCCCGACAAGGCACAGAGGCACAAGTGACCTCACAATGCTGCCTCCAGCTCTGGCCTCGCACACCCTGGGACACAAGGCACCAGCCACAGCACCAATGGCCACACCAAAAGGCACCTCCCAAGCACAAACAGCACCTTCCCACACTGACACATGCCTGCCAGGGCCTCACGCAGCACTCACCTCACAGCTGCCAAGAGCAGCCAGGCAACCAGCACTGGCCTAGCACGCACTGCTTCACAAGTCACCTCACAACCACCACCACCACCAGCAGCCAACACCCTAGCACTGCCCGACAAGGCACAGAGGCACAAGTGACCTCACAATGCTGCCTCCAGCTCTGACCTCGCACACCCTGGGCCACAAGGCACCAGCCACAGCACCAATGGCCACACCAAAAGGCACCTCCCAAGCACAAACAGCACCTTCCCACACTGACACATGCCTGCCAGGGCCTCACGCAGCACTCACCTCACAGCTGCCAAGAGCAGCCAGGCAACCAGCACTGGCCTAGCACGCACTGCTTCACAAGTCACCTCACAACCACCACCACCACCAGTAGCCAACACCCTAGCACTGCCCGACAAGGCACAGAGGCACAAGTGACCTCACAATGCTGCCTCCAGCTATGGCTTCGCACACCCTGGGACACAAGGCACCAGCCACAGCACCAATGACCACACCAAAAGGCACCTCCCAAGCACAAAAAGCACCTTCCCACACTGACACATGCCTGCCAGGGCCTCACACAGCACTCACCTCACAGCTGCCAAGAGCAGCCAGGCAACCAGCACTGGCCAGCCACGCACTGCTTCACAAGTCACTTCACAACCACCACCACCAGCAGCAGCCAACACCCTAGCACTGCCCGACAAGGCACAGAGGCACAAGTGACCTCACAATGCTGCCTCCAGCTCTGCCCTCGCACACCCTGGGACACAAGGCACCAGCCACAGCACCAATGGCCACACCAAAAGGCACCTCCCAAGCACAAACAGCACCTTCCCACACTGACACATGCCTGCCAGGGCCTCACGCAGCACTCACCTCACAGCTGCCAAGAGCAGCCAGGCAACCAGCACTGGCCTAGCACGCACTGCTTCACAAGTCACCTCACAACCACCACCACCAGCAGCAGCCAACACCCTAGCACTGCCCGACAAGTCACAGAGGCACAAGTAAACTCACAAAGCTGCCTCCAGCTCTGGCCTCGCACACCCTGGGACACAAGGCACCAGCCACAGCACCAATGGCCACACCAAAAGGCACCTCCCAAGCACAAACAGCACCTTCCCACACTGACACATGCCTGCCAGGGCCTCACGCAGCACTCACCTCACAGCTGCCAAGAGCAGCCAGGCAACCAGCACTGGCCTAGCACGCACTGCTTCACAAGTCACCTCACAACCACCACCACCACCAGCAGCCAACTGCCCGACAAGGCACAGAGGCACAAGTGACCTCACAATGCTGCCTCCAGCTCTGGCCTCGCACACCCTGGGACACAAGGCACCAGCCACAGCACCAATGACCACACCAAAAGGCACCTCCCAAGCACAAACAGCACCTTCCCACACTGACACATGCCTGCCAGGGCCTCACGCAGCACTCACCTCACAGCTGCCAAGAGCAGCCAGGCAACCAGCACTGGCCTAGCACGCACTGCTTCACAAGTCACCTCACAACCACCACCACCAGCAGCAGCCAACACCCTAGCACTGCCCGCCAAGGCACAGAGGCACAAGTGACCTCACAATGCTGCCTCCAGCTCTGGCCTCGCACACCTCGGCACACAAGGCACCAGCCACAGCACCAATGGCCACACCAAAAGGCACCTCCCAAGCACAAACAGCACCTTCCCACACTGACACATGCCTGCCAGGGCCTCACGCAGCACTCACCTCACAGCTGCCAAGAGCAGCCAGGCAACCAGCACTGGCCTAGCACGCACTGTTTCACAAGTCACCTCACAACCACCACCACCAGCAGCAGCCAACACCCTAGCACTGCCCGCCAAGGCACAGAGGCACAAGTAAACTCACAATGCTGCCTCCAGCTCTGGCCTCTCACACCCTGGGACACAAGGCACCAGCCACAGCACCAATGGCCACACCAAAAGGCACCTCCCAAGCACAAACAGCACCTTCCCACACTGACACATGCCTGCCAGGGCCTCACGCAGCACTCACCTCACAGCTGCCAAGAGCAGCCAGGCAACCAGCACTGGCCTAGCATGCACTGCTTCACAAGTGACCTCACAACCACCACCACCACCAGCAGCCAACACCCTAGCACTGCCCGCCAAGGCACAGAGGCACAAGTAAACTCACAATGCTGCCTCCAGCTCTGGCCTCGCACACCCTGGGCGACAAGGCACCAGCCACAGCACCAATGGCCACACCAAAAGGCACCTCCCAAGCACAAACAGCACCTTCCCACACTGACACATGCCTGCCAGGGCCTCACGCAGCACTCACCTCACAGCTGCCAAGAGCAGCCAGGCAACCAGCACTGGCCTAGCACGCACTGCTTCACAAGTCACCTCACAACCACCACCACCACCAGCAGCCAACACCCTAGCACTGCCCGCCAAGGCACAGAGGCACAAGTAAACTCACAATGCTGCCTCCAGCTCTGGCCTCGCACACCCTGGGCGACAAGGCACCAGCCACAGCACCAATGGCCACACCAAAAGGCACCTCCCAAGCACAAACAGCACCTTCCCACACTGACACATGCCTGCGACGGCCTCACGCAGCACTCACCTCACAGCTGCCAAGAGCAGCCAGGCAACCAGCACTGGCCTAGCACGCACTGCTTCACAAGTCACCTCACAACCACCACCACCAGCAGCAGCCAACACCCTAGCACTGCCCGCCAAGGCACAGAGGCACAAGTGACCTCACAATGCTGCCTCCAGCTCTGGCCTCGCACACCCTGGGACACAAGGCACCAGCCACAGCACCAATGGCCACACCAAAAGGCACCTCCCAAGCACAAACAGCACCTTCCCACACTGACACATGCCTGCCAGGGCCTCACGCAGCACTCACCTCACAGCTGCCAAGAGCAGCCAGGCAACCAGCACTGGCCTAGCACGCACTGCTTCACAAGTCACCTCACAACCACCACCACCAGCAGCAGCCAACACCCTAGCACTGCCCGCCAAGGCACAGAGGCACAAGTGACCTCACAATGCTGCCTCCAGCTCTGCCCTCGCACACCTTGGCACACAAGGCACCAGCCACAGCACCAATGGCCACACCAAAAGGCACCTCCCAAGCACAAACAGCACCTTCCCACACTGACACATGCCTGCCAGGGCCTCACGCAGCACTCACCTCACAGCTGCCAAGAGCAGCCAGGCAACCAGCACTGGCCTAGCACGCACTGCTTCACAAGTCACCTCACAACCACCACCACCACCAGCAGCCAACACCCTAGCACTGCCCGACAAGGCACAGAGGCACAAGTGACCTCACAATGCTGCCTCCAGCTCTGACCTCGCACACCCTGGGCCACAAGGCACCAGCCACAGCACCAATGGCCACACCAAAAGGCACCTCCCAAGCACAAACAGCACCTTCCCACACTGACACATGCCTGCCAGGGCCTCACGCAGCACTCACCTCACAGCTGCCAAGAGCAGCCAGGCAACCAGCACTGGCCTAGCACGCACTGCTTCACAAGTGACCTCACAACCACCACCACCAGCAGCAGCCAACACCCTAGCACTGCCTGACAAGGCACAGAGGCACAAGTGACCTCACAATGCTGTCTCCAGCTCTGGCCTCGCACACCCTGGGACACAAGGCACCAGCCACAGCACCAATGGCCACACCAAAAGGCACCTCCCAAGCACAAACAGCACCTTCCCACACTGACACATGCCTGCGACAGCTCACGCAGCACTCACCTCACAGCTGCCAAGAGCAGCCAGGCAACCAGCACTGGCCTAGCACGCACTGCTTCACAAGTGACCTCACAACCACCACCACCAGCAGCAGCCAACACCCTAGCACTGCCCGCCAAGGCACAGAGGCACAAGTGACCTCACAATGCTGCCTCCAGCTCTGGCCTCGCACACCTTGGCACACAAGGCACCAGCCACAGCACCAATGGCCACACCAAAAGGCACCTCCCAAGCACAAACAGCACCTTCCCACACTGACACATGCCTGCCAGGGCCTCACGCAGCACTCACCTCACAGCTGCCAAGAGCAGCCAGGCAACCAGCACTGGCCTAGCACGCACTGTTTCACAAGTCACCTCACAACCACCACCACCAGCAGCAGCCAACACCCTAGCACTGCCCGCCAAGGCACAGAGGCACAAGTGACCTCACAATGCTGCCTCCAGCTCTGGCCTCTCACACCCTGGGACACAAGGCACCAGCCACAGCACCAATGGCCACACCAAAAGGCACCTCCCAAGCACAAACAGCACCTTCCCACACTGACACATGCCTGCCAGGGCCTCACGCAGCACTCACCTCACAGCTGCCAAGAGCAGCCAGGCAACCAGCACTGGCCTAGCATGCACTGCTTCACAAGTGACCTCACAACCACCACCACCACCAGCAGCCAACACCCTAGCACTGCCCGCCAAGGCACAGAGGCACAAGTAAACTCACAATGCTGCCTCCAGCTCTGGCCTCGCACACCCTGGGCGACAAGGCACCAGCCACAGCACCAATGGCCACACCAAAAGGCACCTCCCAAGCACAAACAGCACCTTCCCACACTGACACATGCCTGCCAGGGCCTCACGCAGCACTCACCTCACAGCTGCCAAGAGCAGCCAGGCAACCAGCACTGGCCTAGCACGCACTGCTTCACAAGTCACCTCACAACCACCACCACCAGCAGCAGCCAACACCCTAGCACTGCCCGCCAAGGCACAGAGGCACAAGTAAACTCACAATGCTGCCTCCAGCTCTGGCCTCGCACACCCTGGGCGACAAGGCACCAGCCACAGCACCAATGGCCACACCAAAAGGCACCTCCCAAGCACAAACAGCACCTTCCCACACTGACACATGCCTGCCAGGGCCTCACGCAGCACTCACCTCACAGCTGCCAAGAGCAGCCAGGCAACCAGCACTGGCCTAGCACGCACTGCTTCACAAGTCACCTCACAACCACCACCACCAGCAGCAGCCAACACCCTAGCACTGCCCGACAAGGCACAGAGGCACAAGTGACCTCACAATGCTGCCTCCAGCTCTGGCCTCGCACACCTTGGCACACAAGGCACCAGCCACAGCACCAATGGCCACACCAAAAGGCACCTCCCAAGCACAAACAGCACCTTCCCACACTGACACATGCCTGCCAGGGCCTCACGCAGCACTCACCTCACAGCTGCCAAGAGCAGCCAGGCAACCAGCACTGGCCTAGCACGCACTGTTTCACAAGTCACCTCACAACCACCACCACCAGCAGCAGCCAACACCCTAGCACTGCCCGCCAAGGCACAGAGGCACAAGTGACCTCACAATGCTGCCTCCAGCTCTGGCCTCGCACACCCTGGGCCACAAGGCACCAGCCACAGCACCAATGGCCACACCAAAAGGCACCTCCCAAGCACAAACAGCACCTTCCCACACTGACACATGCCTGCCAGGGCCTCACGCAGCACTCACCTCACAGCTGCCAAGAGCAGCCAGGCAACCAGCACTGGCCTAGCATGCACTGCTTCACAAGTGACCTCACAACCACCACCACCACCAGCAGCCAACACCCTAGCACTGCCCGCCAAGGCACAGAGGCACAAGTAAACTCACAATGCTGCCTCCAGCTCTGGCCTCGCACACCCTGGGCGACAAGGCACCAGCCACAGCACCAATGGCCACACCAAAAGGCACCTCCCAAGCACAAACAGCACCTTCCCACACTGACACATGCCTGCCAGGGCCTCACGCAGCACTCACCTCACAGCTGCCAAGAGCAGCCAGGCAACCAGCACTGGCCTAGCACGCACTGCTTCACAAGTCACCTCACAACCACCACCACCAGCAGCAGCCAACACCCTAGCACTGCCCGACAAGGCACAGAGGCACAAGTGACCTCACAATGCTGCCTCCAGCTCTGGCCTCGCACACCTTGGCACACAAGGCACCAGCCACAGCACCAATGGCCACACCAAAAGGCACCTCCCAAGCACAAACAGCACCTTCCCACACTGACACATGCCTGCCAGGGCCTCACGCAGCACTCACCTCACAGCTGCCAAGAGCAGCCAGGCAACCAGCACTGGCCTAGCACGCACTGTTTCACAAGTCACCTCACAACCACCACCACCAGCAGCAGCCAACACCCTAGCACTGCCCGCCAAGGCACAGAGGCACAAGTGACCTCACAATGCTGCCTCCAGCTCTGGCCTCTCACACCCTGGGACACAAGGCACCAGCCACAGCACCAATGGCCACACCAAAAGGCACCTCCCAAGCACAAACAGCACCTTCCCACACTGACACATGCCTGCCAGGGCCTCACGCAGCACTCACCTCACAGCTGCCAAGAGCAGCCAGGCAACCAGCACTGGCCTAGCATGCACTGCTTCACAAGTGACCTCACAACCACCACCACCACCAGCAGCCAACACCCTAGCACTGCCCGCCAAGGCACAGAGGCACAAGTAAACTCACAATGCTGCCTCCAGCTCTGGCCTCGCACACCCTGGGACACAAGGCACCAGCCACAGCACCAATGGCCACACCAAAAGGCACCTCCCAAGCACAAACAGCACCTTCCCACACTGACACATGCCTGCCAGGGCCTCACGCAGCACTCACCTCACAGCTGCCAAGAGCAGCCAGGCAACCAGCACTGGCCTAGCACGCACTGCTTCACAAGTCACCTCACAACCACCACCACCACCAGCAGCCAACACCCTAGCACTGCCCGCCAAGGCACAGAGGCACAAGTAAACTCACAATGCTGCCTCCAGCTCTGGCCTCGCACACCCTGGGCGACAAGGCACCAGCCACAGCACCAATGGCCACACCAAAAGGCACCTCCCAAGCACAAACAGCACCTTCCCACACTGACACATGCCTGCGACGGCCTCACGCAGCACTCACCTCACAGCTGCCAAGAGCAGCCAGGCAACCAGCACTGGCCTAGCACGCACTGCTTCACAAGTGACCTCACAACCACCACCACCAGCAGCAGCCAACACCCTAGCACTGCCCGCCAAGGCACAGAGGCACAAGTGACCTCACAATGCTGCCTCCAGCTCTGGCCTCGCACACCCTGGGACACAAGGCACCAGCCACAGCACCAATGGCCACACCAAAAGGCACCTCCCAAGCACAAACAGCACCTTCCCACACTGACACATGCCTGCCAGGGCCTCACGCAGCACTCACCTCACAGCTGCCAAGAGCAGCCAGGCAACCAGCACTGGCCTAGCACGCACTGCTTCACAAGTCACCTCACAACCACCACCACCAGCAGCAGCCAACACCCTAGCACTGCCCGCCAAGGCACAGAGGCACAAGTGACCTCACAATGCTGCCTCCAGCTCTGGCCTCGCACACCTTGGCACACAAGGCACCAGCCACAGCACCAATGGCCACACCAAAAGGCACCTCCCAAGCACAAACAGCACCTTCCCACACTGACACATGCCTGCCAGGGCCTCACGCAGCACTCACCTCACAGCTGCCAAGAGCAGCCAGGCAACCAGCACTGGCCTAGCACGCACTGCTTCACAAGTCACCTCACAACCACCACCACCACCAGCAGCCAACACCCTAGCACTGCCCGACAAGGCACAGAGGCACAAGTGACCTCACAATGCTGCCTCCAGCTCTGACCTCGCACACCCTGGGCCACAAGGCACCAGCCACAGCACCAATGGCCACACCAAAAGGCACCTCCCAAGCACAAACAGCACCTTCCCACACTGACACATGCCTGCCAGGGCCTCACGCAGCACTCACCTCACAGCTGCCAAGAGCAGCCAGGCAACCAGCACTGGCCTAGCACGCACTGCTTCACAAGTGACCTCACAACCACCACCACCAGCAGCAGCCAACACCCTAGCACTGCCTGACAAGGCACAGAGGCACAAGTGACCTCACAATGCTGCCTCCAGCTCTGGCCTCGCACACCCTGGGACACAAGGCACCAGCCACAGCACCAATGACCACACCAAAAGGCACCTCCCAAGCACAAAAAGCACCTTCCCACACTGACACATGCCTGCGACAGCCTCACGCAGCACTCACCTCACAGCTGCCAAGAGCAGCCAGGCAACCAGCACTGGCCTAGCACGCACTGCTTCACAAGTCACCTCACAACCACCACCACCAGCAGCAGCCAACACCCTAGCACTGCCTGACAAGGCACAGAGGCACAGGTGACCTCACAATGCTGCCTCCAGCTCTGGCCTCGCACACCCTGGGACACAAGGCACCAGCCACAGCACCAATGGCCACACCAAAAGGCACCTCCCAAGCACAAACAGCACCTTCCCACACTGACACATGCCTGCCAGGGCCTCACGCAGCACTCACCTCACAGCTGCCAAGAGCAGCCAGGCAACCAGCACTGGCCTAGCACGCACTGCTTCACAAGTGACCTCACAACCACCACCACCAGCAGCAGCCAACACCCTAGCACTGCCCGCCAAGGCACAGAGGCACAAGTGACCTCACAATGCTGCCTCCAGCTCTGGCCTCGCACACCCTGGGACACAAGGCACCAGCCACAGCACCAATGACCACACCAAAAGGCACCTCCCAAGCACAAAAAGCACCTTCCCACACTGACACATGCCTGCGACGGCCTCACGCAGCACTCACCTCACAGCTGCCAAGAGCAGCCAGGCAACCAGCACTGGCCTAGCACGCACTGCTTCACAAGTCACCTCACAACCACCACCACCAGCAGCAGCCAACACCCTAGCACTGCCCGACAAGGCACAGAGGCACAAGTGACCTCACAATGCTGCCTCCAGCTCTGGCCTCGCACACCCTGGGACACAAGGCACCAGCCACAGCACCAATGGCCACACCAAAAGGCACCTCCCAAGCACAAACAGCACCTTCCCACACTGACACATGCCTGCGACGGCCTCACGCAGCACTCACCTCACAGCTGCCAAGAGCAGCCAGGCAACCAGCACTGGCCTAGCACGCACTGCTTCACAAGTGACCTCACAACCACCACCACCAGCAGCAGCCAACACCCTAGCACTGCCCGCCAAGGCACAGAGGCACAAGTGACCTCACAATGCTGCCTCCAGCTCTGGCCTCGCACACCCTGGGACACAAGGCACCAGCCACAGCACCAATGGCCACACCAAAAGGCACCTCCCAAGCACAAACAGCACCTTCCCACACTGACACATGCCTGCCAGGGCCTCACGCAGCACTCACCTCACAGCTGCCAAGAGCAGCCAGGCAACCAGCACTGGCCTAGCACGCACTGCTTCACAAGTGACCTCACAACCACCACCAGCAGCAACAGCCAACACCGTAGCACTGCCCGACAAGGCACAGAGGCACAAGTAAACTCACAATGCTGCCTCCAGCTCTGGCCTCGCACACCCTGGGACACAAGGCACCAGCCACAGCACCAATGACCACACCAAAAGGCACCTCCCAAGCACAAAAAGCACCTTCCCACACTGACACATGCCTACGACGGCCTCACGCAGCACTCAACTCACAGCTGCCAAGAGCAGCCAGGCAACCAGCACTGGCCTAGCACGCACTGCTTCACAAGTCACCTCACAACCACCAACACCAGCAGCAGCCAACACCCTAGCACTGCCTGACAAGGCACAGAGGCACAGGTGACCTCACAATGCTGCCTCCAGCTCTGGCCTCGCACACCCTGGGACACAAGGCACCAGCCACAGCACCAATGGCCACACCAAAAGGCACCTCCCAAGCACAAACAGCACCTTCCCACACTGACACATGCCTGCAACGGCCTCACGCAGCACTCACCTCACAGCTGCCAAGAGCAGCCAGGCAACCAGCACTGGCCAACCACGCACTGCTTCACAAGTGACCTCACAACCAGCACCACCACCAGCAGCCAACTGCCCGACAAGGCACAGAGGCACAAGTGACCTCACAATGCTGCCTCCAGCTCTGGCCTCGCACACCCTGGGACACAAGGCACCAGCCACAGCACCAATGGCCACACCAAAAGGCACCTCCCAAGCACAAACAGCACCTTCCCACACTGACACATGCCTGCGAGGGCCTCACGCAGCACTCACCTCACAGCTGCCAAGAGCAGCCAGGCAACCAGCACTGGCCTAGCACGCACTGCTTCACAAGTCACCTCACAACCACCACCACCAGCAGCAGCCAACACCCTAGCACTGCCCGACAAGGCACAGAGGCACAAGTAAACTCACAAAGCTGCCTCCAGCTCTGGCCTCGCACACCCTGGGACACAAGGCACCAGCCACAGCACCAATGGCCACACCAAAAGGCACCTCCCAAGCACAAACAGCACCTTCCCACACTGACACATGCCTGCCAGGGCCTCACGCAGCACTCACCTCACAGCTGCCAAGAGCAGCCAGGCAACCAGCACTGGCCTAGCACGCACTACTTCACAAGTGACCTCACAACTACCACCACCAGCAGCAGCCAACACCCTAGCACTGCCCGCCAAGGCACAGAGGCACAAGTGACCTCACAATGCTGCCTCCAGCTCTGGCCTCGCACACCCTGGGACACAAGGCACCAGCCACAGCACCAATGGCCACACCAAAAGGCACCTCCCAAGCACAAACAGCACCTTCCCACACTGACACATGCCTGCGAGGGCCTCACGCAGCACTCACCTCACAGCTGCCAAGAGCAGCCAGGCAACCAGCACTGGCCTAGCACGCACTGCTTCACAAGTGACCTCACAACCACCACCACCAGCAGCAGCCAACACCCTAGCACTGCCCGCCAAGGCACAGAGGCACAAGTAAACTCACAATGCTGCCTCCAGCTCTGGCCTCGCACACCTCGGCACACAAGGCACCAGCCACAGCACCAATGACCACACCAAAAGGCACCTCCCAAGCACAAACAGCACCTTCCCACACTGACACATGCCTGCGAGGGCCTCACGCAGCACTCACCTCACAGCTGCCAAGAGCAGCCAGGCAACCAGCACTGGCCTAGCACGCACTGCTTCACAAGTCACCTCACAACCACCACCACCAGCAGCAGCCAACACCCTAGCACTGCCTGACAAGGCACAGAGGCACAAGTGACCTCACAATGCTGCCTCCAGCTCTGGCCTCGCACACCCTGGGACACAAGGCACCAGCCACAGCACCAATGGCCACACCAAAAGGCACCTCCCAAGCACAAACAGCACCTTCCCACACTGACACATGCCTGCGACGGCCTCACGCAGCACTCACCTCACAGCTGCCAAGAGCAGCCAGGCAACCAGCACTGGCCTAGCACGCACTGCTTCACAAGTCACCTCACAACCACCACCACCAGCAGCAGCCAACACCCTAGCACTGCCCGCCAAGGCACAGAGGCACAAGTAAACTCACAAAGCTGCCTCCAGCTCTGGCCTCGCACACCCTGGGACACAAGGCACCAGCCACAGCACCAATGGCCATAACAAAAGGCACCTCCCAAGCACAAACAGCACCTTCCCACACTGACACATGCCTGCCAGGGCCTCACGCAGCACTCACCTCACAGCTGCCAAGAGCAGCCAGACAACCAGCACTGGCCTAGCACGCACTGCTTCACAAGTGACCTCACAACCACCACCACCAGCAGCAGCCAACACCCTAGCACTGCCCGCCAAGGCACAGAGGCACAAGTGACCTCACAATGCTGCCTCCAGCTCTGGCCTCGCACACCCTGGGACACAAGGCACCAGCCACAGCACCAATGGCCACACCAAAAGGCACCTCCCAAGCACAAACAGCACCTTCCCACACTGACACATGCCTGCGACAGCTCACGCAGCACTCACCTCACAGCTGCCAAGAGCAGCCAGGCAACCAGCACTGGCCTAGCACGCACTGCTTCACAAGTGACCTCACAACCACCACCACCAGCAGCAGCCAACACCCTAGCACTGCCCGCCAAGGCACAGAGGCACAAGTGACCTCACAATGCTGCCTCCAGCTCTGGCCTCGCACACCTTGGCACACAAGGCACCAGCCACAGCACCAATGGCCACACCAAAAGGCACCTCCCAAGCACAAACAGCACCTTCCCACACTGACACATGCCTGCCAGGGCCTCACGCAGCACTCACCTCACAGCTGCCAAGAGCAGCCAGGCAACCAGCACTGGCCTAGCACGCACTGTTTCACAAGTCACCTCACAACCACCACCACCAGCAGCAGCCAACACCCTAGCACTGCCCGCCAAGGCACAGAGGCACAAGTGACCTCACAATGCTGCCTCCAGCTCTGGCCTCTCACACCCTGGGACACAAGGCACCAGCCACAGCACCAATGGCCACACCAAAAGGCACCTCCCAAGCACAAACAGCACCTTCCCACACTGACACATGCCTGCCAGGGCCTCACGCAGCACTCACCTCACAGCTGCCAAGAGCAGCCAGGCAACCAGCACTGGCCTAGCATGCACTGCTTCACAAGTGACCTCACAACCACCACCACCACCAGCAGCCAACACCCTAGCACTGCCCGCCAAGGCACAGAGGCACAAGTAAACTCACAATGCTGCCTCCAGCTCTGGCCTCTCACACCCTGGGCGACAAGGCACCAGCCACAGCACCAATGGCCACACCAAAAGGCACCTCCCAAGCACAAACAGCACCTTCCCACACTGACACATGCCTGCCAGGGCCTCACGCAGCACTCACCTCACAGCTGCCAAGAGCAGCCAGGCAACCAGCACTGGCCTAGCACGCACTGCTTCACAAGTCACCTCACAACCACCACCACCACCAGCAGCCAACACCCTAGCACTGCCCGCCAAGGCACAGAGGCACAAGTAAACTCACAATGCTGCCTCCAGCTCTGGCCTCGCACACCCTGGGCGACAAGGCACCAGCCACAGCACCAATGGCCACACCAAAAGGCACCTCCCAAGCACAAACAGCACCTTCCCACACTGACACATGCCTGCGACGGCCTCACGCAGCACTCACCTCACAGCTGCCAAGAGCAGCCAGGCAACCAGCACTGGCCTAGCACGCACTGCTTCACAAGTGACCTCACAACCACCACCACCAGCAGCAGCCAACACCCTAGCACTGCCCGCCAAGGCACAGAGGCACAAGTGACCTCACAATGCTGCCTCCAGCTCTGGCCTCGCACACCCTGGGACACAAGGCACCAGCCACAGCACCAATGGCCACACCAAAAGGCACCTCCCAAGCACAAACAGCACCTTCCCACACTGACACATGCCTGCCAGGGCCTCACGCAGCACTCACCTCACAGCTGCCAAGAGCAGCCAGGCAACCAGCACTGGCCTAGCACGCACTGCTTCACAAGTCACCTCACAACCACCACCACCAGCAGCAGCCAACACCCTAGCACTGCCCGCCAAGGCACAGAGGCACAAGTGACCTCACAATGCTGCCTCCAGCTCTGGCCTCGCACACCTTGGCACACAAGGCACCAGCCACAGCACCAATGGCCACACCAAAAGGCACCTCCCAAGCACAAACAGCACCTTCCCACACTGACACATGCCTGCCAGGGCCTCACGCAGCACTCACCTCACAGCTGCCAAGAGCAGCCAGGCAACCAGCACTGGCCTAGCACGCACTGCTTCACAAGTCACCTCACAACCACCACCACCACCAGCAGCCAACACCCTAGCACTGCCCGACAAGGCACAGAGGCACAAGTGACCTCACAATGCTGCCTCCAGCTCTGACCTCGCACACCCTGGGACACAAGGCACCAGCCACAGCACCAATGGCCACACCAAAAGGCACCTCCCAAGCACAAACAGCACCTTCCCACACTGACACATGCCTGCCAGGGCCTCACGCAGCACTCACCTCACAGCTGCCAAGAGCAGCCAGGCAACCAGCACTGGCCTAGCACGCACTGCTTCACAAGTGACCTCACAACCACCACCACCAGCAGCAGCCAACACCCTAGCACTGCCTGACAAGGCACAGAGGCACAAGTGACCTCACAATGCTGCCTCCAGCTCTGGCCTCGCACACCCTGGGACACAAGGCACCAGCCACAGCACCAATGACCACTCCAAAAGGCACCTCCCAAGCACAAAAAGCACCTTCCCACACTGACACATGCCTGCGACAGCCTCACGCAGCACTCACCTCACAGCTGCCAAGAGCAGCCAGGCAACCAGCACTGGCCTAGCACGCACTGCTTCACAAGTCACCTCACAACCACCACCACCAGCAGCAGCCAACACCCTAGCACTGCCTGACAAGGCACAGAGGCACAGGTGACCTCACAATGCTGCCTCCAGCTCTGGCCTCGCACACCCTGGGACACAAGGCACCAGCCACAGCACCAATGGCCACACCAAAAGGCACCTCCCAAGCACAAACAGCACCTTCCCACACTGACACATGCCTGCCAGGGCCTCACGCAGCACTCACCTCACAGCTGCCAAGAGCAGCCAGGCAACCAGCACTGGCCTAGCACGCACTGCTTCACAAGTCACCTCACAACCACCACCACCAGCAGCAGCCAACACCCTAGCACTGCCCGCCAAGGCACAGAGGCACAAGTGACCTCACAATGCTGCCTCCAGCTCTGGCCTCGCACACCCTGGGACACAAGGCACCAGCCACAGCACCAATGGCCACACCAAAAGGCACCTCCCAAGCACAAACAGCACCTTCCCACACTGACACATGCCTGCGACGGCCTCACGCAGCACTCACCTCACAGCTGCCAAGAGCAGCCAGGCAACCAGCACTGGCCAACCACGCACTGCTTCACAAGTCACCTCACAACCACCACCACCAGCAGCAGCCAACTGCCCGACAAGGCACAGAGGCACAAGTGACCTCACAATGATGCCTCCAGCTCTGGCCTCGCACACCCTGGGACACAAGGCACCAGCCACAGCACCAATGGCCACACCAAAAGGCACCTCCCAAGCACAAACAGCACCTTCCTACACTGACACATGCCTGCCAGGGCCTCACACAGCACTCACCTCACAGCTGCCAAGAGCAGCCAGGCAACCAGCACTGGCCTAGCACGCACTGCTTCACAAGTCACCTCACAACCACCACCAGCAGCAGCAGCCAACACCCTAGCACTGCCCGACAAGGCACAGAGGCACAAGTAAACTCACAAAGCTGCCTCCAGCTCTGGCCTCGCACACCCTGGGACACAAGGCACCAGCCACAGCACCAATGGCCACACCAAAAGGCACCTCCCAAGCACAAACAGCACCTTCCCACACTGACACATGCCTGCCAGGGCCTCACGCAGCACTCACCTCACAGCTGCCAAGAGCAGCCAGGCAACCAGCACTGGCCTAGCACGCACTACTTCACAAGTGACCTCACAAACACCACCACCAGCAGCAGCCAACACCCTAGCACTGCCCGCCAAGGCACAGAGGCACAAGTGACCTCACAATGCTGCCTCCAGCTCTGGCCTCGCACACCCTGGGACACAAGGCACCAGCCACAGCACCAATGGCCACACCAAAAGGCACCTCCCAAGCACAAACAGCACCTTCCCACACTGACACATGCCTGCGAGGGCCTCACGCAGCACTCACCTCACAGCTGCCAAGAGCAGCCAGGCAACCAGCACTGGCCTAGCACGCACTGCTTCACAAGTCACCTCACAACCACCACCACCAGCAGCAGCCAACACCCTAGCACTGCCCGCCAAGGCACAGAGGCACAAGTAAACTCACAATGCTGCCTCCAGCTCTGGCCTCGCACACCTCGGCACACAAGGCACCAGCCACAGCACCAATGACCACACCAAAAGGCACGTCCCAAGCACAAACAGCACCTTCCCACACTGACACATGCCTGCGAGGGCCTCACGCAGCACTCACCTCACAGCTGCCAAGAGCAGCCAGGCAACCAGCACTGGCCTAGCACGCACTGCTTCACAAGTCACCTCACAACCACCACCACCAGCAGCAGCCAACACCCTAGCACTGCCTGACAAGGCACAGAGGCACAAGTGACCTCACAATGCTGCCTCCAGCTCTGGCCTCGCACACCCTGGGACACAAGGCACCAGCCACAGCACCAATGACCACTCCAAAAGGCACCTCCCAAGCACAAAAAGCACCTTCCCACACTGACACATGCCTGCGACAGCCTCACGCAGCACTCACCTCACAGCTGCCAAGAGCAGCCAGGCAACCAGCACTGGCCTAGCACGCACTGCTTCACAAGTCACCTCACAACCACCACCACCAGCAGCAGCCAACACCCTAGCACTGCCTGACAAGGCACAGAGGCACAGGTGACCTCACAATGCTGCCTCCAGCTCTGGCCTCGCACACCCTGGGACACAAGGCACCAGCCACAGCACCAATGGCCACACCAAAAGGCACCTCCCAAGCACAAACAGCACCTTCCCACACTGACACATGCCTGCCAGGGCCTCACGCAGCACTCACCTCACAGCTGCCAAGAGCAGCCAGGCAACCAGCACTGGCCTAGCACGCACTGCTTCACAAGTCACCTCACAACCACCACCACCAGCAGCAGCCAACACCCTAGCACTGCCCGCCAAGGCACAGAGGCACAAGTGACCTCACAATGCTGCCTCCAGCTCTGGCCTCGCACACCCTGGGACACAAGGCACCAGCCACAGCACCAATGGCCACACCAAAAGGCACCTCCCAAGCACAAACAGCACCTTCCCACACTGACACATGCCTGCGACGGCCTCACGCAGCACTCACCTCACAGCTGCCAAGAGCAGCCAGGCAACCAGCACTGGCCAACCACGCACTGCTTCACAAGTCACCTCACAACCACCACCACCAGCAGCAGCCAACTGCCCGACAAGGCACAGAGGCACAAGTGACCTCACAATGCTGCCTCCAGCTCTGGCCTCGCACACCCTGGGACACAAGGCACCAGCCACAGCACCAATGGCCACACCAAAAGGCACCTCCCAAGCACAAACAGCACCTTCCTACACTGACACATGCCTGCCAGGGCCTCACACAGCACTCACCTCACAGCTGCCAAGAGCAGCCAGGCAACCAGCACTGGCCTAGCACGCACTGCTTCACAAGTCACCTCACAACCACCACCAGCAGCAGCAGCCAACACCCTAGCACTGCCCGACAAGGCACAGAGGCACAAGTAAACTCACAAAGCTGCCTCCAGCTCTGGCCTCGCACACCCTGGGACACAAGGCACCAGCCACAGCACCAATGGCCACACCAAAAGGCACCTCCCAAGCACAAACAGCACCTTCCCACACTGACACATGCCTGCCAGGGCCTCACGCAGCACTCACCTCACAGCTGCCAAGAGCAGCCAGGCAACCAGCACTGGCCTAGCACGCACTACTTCACAAGTGACCTCACAAACACCACCACCAGCAGCAGCCAACACCCTAGCACTGCCCGACAAGGCACAGAGGCACAAGTGACCTCACAATGCTGCCTCCAGCTCTGGCCTCGCACACCCTGGGACACAAGGCACCAGCCACAGCACCAATGGCCACACCAAAAGGCACCTCCTAAGCACAAACAGCACCTTCCCACACTGACACATGCCTGCGAGGGCCTCACGCAGCACTCACCTCACAGCTGCCAAGAGCAGCCAGGCAACCAGCACTGGCCTAGCACGCACTGCTTCACAAGTCACCTCACAACCACCACCACCAGCAGCAGCCAACACCCTAGCACTGCCCGCCAAGGCACAGAGGCACAAGTAAACTCACAATGCTGCCTCCAGCTCTGGCCTCGCACACCTCGGCACACAAGGCACCAGCCACAGCACCAATGACCACACCAAAAGGCACGTCCCAAGCACAAACAGCACCTTCCCACACTGACACATGCCTGCGAGGGCCTCACGCAGCACTCACCTCACAGCTGCCAAGAGCAGCCAGGCAACCAGCACTGGCCTAGCACGCACTGCTTCACAAGTCACCTCACAACCACCACCACCAGCAGCAGCCAACACCCTAGCACTGCCTGACAAGGCACAGAGGCACAAGTGACCTCACAATGCTGCCTCCAGCTCTGGCCTCGCACACCCTGGGACACAAGGCACCAGCCACAGCACCAATGGCCACACCAAAAGGCACCTCCCAAGCACAAACAGCACCTTCCCACACTGACACATGCCTGCGACGGCCTCACGCAGCACTCACCTCACAGCTGCCAAGAGCAGCCAGGCAACCAGCACTGGCCTAGCACGCACTGCTTCACAAGTCACCTCACAACCACCACCACCAGCAGCAGCCAACACCCTAGCACTGCCCGCCAAGGCACAGAGGCACAAGTAAACTCACAAAGCTGCCTCCAGCTCTGGCCTCGCACACCCTGGGACACAAGGCACCAGCCACAGCACCAATGGCCACACCAAAAGGCACCTCCCAAGCACAAACAGCACCTTCCCACACTGACACATGCCTGCCAGGGCCTCACGCAGCACTCACCTCACAGCTGCCAAGAGCAGCCAGGCAACCAGCACTGGCCTAGCACGCACTGCTTCACAAGTCACCTCACAACCACCACCACCAGCAGCAGCCAACACCCTAGCACTGCCCGACAAGGCACAGAGGCACAAGTGACCTCACAATGCTGCCTCCAGCTCTGGCCTCGCACACCCTGGGACACAAGGCACCAGCCACAGCACCAATGGCCACACCAAAAGGCACCTCCCAAGCACAAACAGCACCTTCCCACACTGACACATGCCTGCGACAGCTCACGCAGCACTCACCTCACAGCTGCCAAGAGCAGCCAGGCAACCAGCACTGGCCTAGCACGCACTGCTTCACAAGTGACCTCACAACCACCACCACCAGCAGCAGCCAACACCCTAGCACTGCCCGCCAAGCACAGAGGCACAAGTGACCTCACAATGCTGCCTCCAGCTCTGGCCTCGCACACCTTGGCACACAAGGCACCAGCCACAGCACCAATGGCCACACCAAAAGGCACCTCCCAAGCACAAACAGCACCTTCCCACACTGACACATGCCTGCCAGGGCCTCACGCAGCACTCACCTCACAGCTGCCAAGAGCAGCCAGGCAACCAGCACTGGCCTAGCACGCACTGTTTCACAAGTCACCTCACAACCACCACCACCAGCAGCAGCCAACACCCTAGCACTGCCCGCCAAGGCACAGAGGCACAAGTGACCTCACAATGCTGCCTCCAGCTCTGGCCTCTCACACCCTGGGACACAAGGCACCAGCCACAGCACCAATGGCCACACCAAAAGGCACCTCCCAAGCACAAACAGCACCTTCCCACACTGACACATGCCTGCCAGGGCCTCACGCAGCACTCACCTCACAGCTGCCAAGAGCAGCCAGGCAACCAGCACTGGCCTAGCATGCACTGCTTCACAAGTGACCTCACAACCACCACCACCACCAGCAGCCAACACCCTAGCACTGCCCGCCAAGGCACAGAGGCACAAGTAAACTCACAATGCTGCCTCCAGCTCTGGCCTCGCACACCCTGGGCGACAAGGCACCAGCCACAGCACCAATGGCCACACCAAAAGGCACCTCCCAAGCACAAACAGCACCTTCCCACACTGACACATGCCTGCCAGGGCCTCACGCAGCACTCACCTCACAGCTGCCAAGAGCAGCCAGGCAACCAGCACTGGCCTAGCACGCACTGCTTCACAAGTCACCTCACAACCACCACCACCACCAGCAGCCAACACCCTAGCACTGCCCGCCAAGGCACAGAGGCACAAGTAAACTCACAATGCTGCCTCCAGCTCTGGCCTCGCACACCCTGGGCGACAAGGCACCAGCCACAGCACCAATGGCCACACCAAAAGGCACCTCCCAAGCACAAACAGCACCTTCCCACACTGACACATGCCTGCGACGGCCTCACGCAGCACTCACCTCACAGCTGCCAAGAGCAGCCAGGCAACCAGCACTGGCCTAGCACGCACTGCTTCACAAGTGACCTCACAACCACCACCACCAGCAGCAGCCAACACCCTAGCACTGCCCGCCAAGGCACAGAGGCACAAGTGACCTCACAATGCTGCCTCCAGCTCTGGCCTCGCACACCCTGGGACACAAGGCACCAGCCACAGCACCAATGGCCACACCAAAAGGCACCTCCCAAGCACAAACAGCACCTTCCCACACTGACACATGCCTGCCAGGGCCTCACGCAGCACTCACCTCACAGCTGCCAAGAGCAGCCAGGCAACCAGCACTGGCCTAGCACGCACTGCTTCACAAGTCACCTCACAACCACCACCACCAGCAGCAGCCAACACCCTAGCACTGCCCGCCAAGGCACAGAGGCACAAGTGACCTCACAATGCTGCCTCCAGCTCTGGCCTCGCACACCTTGGCACACAAGGCACCAGCCACAGCACCAATGGCCACACCAAAAGGCACCTCCCAAGCACAAACAGCACCTTCCCACACTGACACATGCCTGCCAGGGCCTCACGCAGCACTCACCTCACAGCTGCCAAGAGCAGCCAGGCAACCAGCACTGGCCTAGCACGCACTGCTTCACAAGTCACCTCACAACCACCACCACCACCAGCAGCCAACACCCTAGCACTGCCCGACAAGGCACAGAGGCACAAGTGACCTCACAATGCTGCCTCCAGCTCTGACCTCGCACACCCTGGGCCACAAGGCACCAGCCACAGCACCAATGGCCACACCAAAAGGCACCTCCCAAGCACAAACAGCACCTTCCCACACTGACACATGCCTGCCAGGGCCTCACGCAGCACTCACCTCACAGCTGCCAAGAGCAGCCAGGCAACCAGCACTGGCCTAGCACGCACTGCTTCACAAGTGACCTCACAACCACCACCACCAGCAGCAGCCAACACCCTAGCACTGCCCGCCAAGGCACAGAGGCACAAGTAAACTCACAATGCTGCCTCCAGCTCTGGCCTCGCACACCTCGGCACACAAGGCACCAGCCACAGCACCAATGACCACACCAAAAGGCACCTCCCAAGCACAAACAGCACCTTCCCACACTGACACATGCCTGCGAGGGCCTCACGCAGCACTCACCTCACAGCTGCCAAGAGCAGCCAGGCAACCAGCACTGGCCTAGCACGCACTGCTTCACAAGTCACCTCACAACCACCACCACCAGCAGCAGCCAACACCCTAGCACTGCCTGACAAGGCACAGAGGCACAAGTGACCTCACAATGCTGCCTCCAGCTCTGGCCTCGCACACCCTGGGACACAAGGCACCAGCCACAGCACCAATGGCCACACCAAAAGGCACCTCCCAAGCACAAACAGCACCTTCCCACACTGACACATGCCTGCGACGGCCTCACGCAGCACTCACCTCACAGCTGCCAAGAGCAGCCAGGCAACCAGCACTGGCCTAGCACGCACTGCTTCACAAGTCACCTCACAACCACCACCACCAGCAGCAGCCAACACCCTAGCACTGCCCGCCAAGGCACAGAGGCACAAGTAAACTCACAAAGCTGCCTCCAGCTCTGGCCTCGCACACCCTGGGACACAAGGCACCAGCCACAGCACCAATGGCCATAACAAAAGGCACCTCCCAAGCACAAACAGCACCTTCCCACACTGACACATGCCTGCCAGGGCCTCACGCAGCACTCACCTCACAGCTGCCAAGAGCAGCCAGACAACCAGCACTGGCCTAGCACGCACTGCTTCACAAGTGACCTCACAACCACCACCACCAGCAGCAGCCAACACCCTAGCACTGCCCGCCAAGGCACAGAGGCACAAGTGACCTCACAATGCTGCCTCCAGCTCTGGCCTCGCACACCCTGGGACACAAGGCACCAGCCACAGCACCAATGGCCACACCAAAAGGCACCTCCCAAGCACAAACAGCACCTTCCCACACTGACACATGCCTGCGACAGCTCACGCAGCACTCACCTCACAGCTGCCAAGAGCAGCCAGGCAACCAGCACTGGCCTAGCACGCACTGCTTCACAAGTGACCTCACAACCACCACCACCAGCAGCAGCCAACACCCTAGCACTGCCCGCCAAGGCACAGAGGCACAAGTGACCTCACAATGCTGCCTCCAGCTCTGGCCTCGCACACCTTGGCACACAAGGCACCAGCCACAGCACCAATGGCCACACCAAAAGGCACCTCCCAAGCACAAACAGCACCTTCCCACACTGACACATGCCTGCCAGGGCCTCACGCAGCACTCACCTCACAGCTGCCAAGAGCAGCCAGGCAACCAGCACTGGCCTAGCACGCACTGTTTCACAAGTCACCTCACAACCACCACCACCAGCAGCAGCCAACACCCTAGCACTGCCCGCCAAGGCACAGAGGCACAAGTGACCTCACAATGCTGCCTCCAGCTCTGGCCTCTCACACCCTGGGACACAAGGCACCAGCCACAGCACCAATGGCCACACCAAAAGGCACCTCCCAAGCACAAACAGCACCTTCCCACACTGACACATGCCTGCCAGGGCCTCACGCAGCACTCACCTCACAGCTGCCAAGAGCAGCCAGGCAACCAGCACTGGCCTAGCATGCACTGCTTCACAAGTGACCTCACAACCACCACCACCACCAGCAGCCAACACCCTAGCACTGCCCGCCAAGGCACAGAGGCACAAGTAAACTCACAATGCTGCCTCCAGCTCTGGCCTCGCACACCCTGGGCGACAAGGCACCAGCCACAGCACCAATGGCCACACCAAAAGGCACCTCCCAAGCACAAACAGCACCTTCCCACACTGACACATGCCTGCCAGGGCCTCACGCAGCACTCACCTCACAGCTGCCAAGAGCAGCCAGGCAACCAGCACTGGCCTAGCACGCACTGCTTCACAAGTCACCTCACAACCACCACCACCACCAGCAGCCAACACCCTAGCACTGCCCGCCAAGGCACAGAGGCACAAGTAAACTCACAATGCTGCCTCCAGCTCTGGCCTCGCACACCCTGGGACACAAGGCACCAGCCACAGCACCAATGGCCACACCAAAAGGCACCTCCCAAGCACAAACAGCACCTTCCCACACTGACACATGCCTGCGACGGCCTCACGCAGCACTCACCTCACAGCTGCCAAGAGCAGCCAGGCAACCAGCACTGGCCTAGCACGCACTGCTTCACAAGTGACCTCACAACCACCACCACCAGCAGCAGCCAACACCCTAGCACTGCCCGCCAAGGCACAGAGGCACAAGTGACCTCACAATGCTGCCTCCAGCTCTGGCCTCGCACACCCTGGGACACAAGGCACCAGCCACAGCACCAATGGCCACACCAAAAGGCACCTCCCAAGCACAAACAGCACCTTCCCACACTGACACATGCCTGCCAGGGCCTCACGCAGCACTCACCTCACAGCTGCCAAGAGCAGCCAGGCAACCAGCACTGGCCTAGCACGCACTGCTTCACAAGTCACCTCACAACCACCACCACCAGCAGCAGCCAACACCCTAGCACTGCCCGCCAAGGCACAGAGGCACAAGTGACCTCACAATGCTGCCTCCAGCTCTGGCCTCGCACACCTTGGCACACAAGGCACCAGCCACAGCACCAATGGCCACACCAAAAGGCACCTCCCAAGCACAAACAGCACCTTCCCACACTGACACATGCCTGCCAGGGCCTCACGCAGCACTCACCTCACAGCTGCCAAGAGCAGCCAGGCAACCAGCACTGGCCTAGCACGCACTGCTTCACAAGTCACCTCACAACCACCACCACCACCAGCAGCCAACACCCTAGCACTGCCCGACAAGGCACAGAGGCACAAGTGACCTCACAATGCTGCCTCCAGCTCTGACCTCGCACACCCTGGGACACAAGGCACCAGCCACAGCACCAATGGCCACACCAAAAGGCACCTCCCAAGCACAAACAGCACCTTCCCACACTGACACATGCCTGCCAGGGCCTCACGCAGCACTCACCTCACAGCTGCCAAGAGCAGCCAGGCAACCAGCACTGGCCTAGCACGCACTGCTTCACAAGTGACCTCACAACCACCACCACCAGCAGCAGCCAACACCCTAGCACTGCCTGACAAGGCACAGAGGCACAAGTGACCTCACAATGCTGCCTCCAGCTCTGGCCTCGCACACCCTGGGACACAAGGCACCAGCCACAGCACCAATGACCACTCCAAAAGGCACCTCCCAAGCACAAAAAGCACCTTCCCACACTGACACATGCCTGCGACAGCCTCACGCAGCACTCACCTCACAGCTGCCAAGAGCAGCCAGGCAACCAGCACTGGCCTAGCACGCACTGCTTCACAAGTCACCTCACAACCACCACCACCAGCAGCAGCCAACACCCTAGCACTGCCTGACAAGGCACAGAGGCACAGGTGACCTCACAATGCTGCCTCCAGCTCTGGCCTCGCACACCCTGGGACACAAGGCACCAGCCACAGCACCAATGGCCACACCAAAAGGCACCTCCCAAGCACAAACAGCACCTTCCCACACTGACACATGCCTGCCAGGGCCTCACGCAGCACTCACCTCACAGCTGCCAAGAGCAGCCAGGCAACCAGCACTGGCCTAGCACGCACTGCTTCACAAGTCACCTCACAACCACCACCACCAGCAGCAGCCAACACCCTAGCACTGCCCGCCAAGGCACAGAGGCACAAGTGACCTCACAATGCTGCCTCCAGCTCTGGCCTCGCACACCCTGGGACACAAGGCACCAGCCACAGCACCAATGGCCACACCAAAAGGCACCTCCCAAGCACAAACAGCACCTTCCCACACTGACACATGCCTGCGACGGCCTCACGCAGCACTCACCTCACAGCTGCCAAGAGCAGCCAGGCAACCAGCACTGGCCAACCACGCACTGCTTCACAAGTCACCTCACAACCACCACCACCAGCAGCAGCCAACTGCCCGACAAGGCACAGAGGCACAAGTGACCTCACAATGCTGCCTCCAGCTCTGGCCTCGCACACCCTGGGACACAAGGCACCAGCCACAGCACCAATGGCCACACCAAAAGGCACCTCCCAAGCACAAACAGCACCTTCCTACACTGACACATGCCTGCCAGGGCCTCACACAGCACTCACCTCACAGCTGCCAAGAGCAGCCAGGCAACCAGCACTGGCCTAGCACGCACTGCTTCACAAGTCACCTCACAACCACCACCAGCAGCAGCAGCCAACACCCTAGCACTGCCCGACAAGGCACAGAGGCACAAGTAAACTCACAAAGCTGCCTCCAGCTCTGGCCTCGCACACCCTGGGACACAAGGCACCAGCCACAGCACCAATGGCCACACCAAAAGGCACCTCCCAAGCACAAACAGCACCTTCCCACACTGACACATGCCTGCCAGGGCCTCACGCAGCACTCACCTCACAGCTGCCAAGAGCAGCCAGGCAACCAGCACTGGCCTAGCACGCACTACTTCACAAGTGACCTCACAAACACCACCACCAGCAGCAGCCAACACCCTAGCACTGCCCGCCAAGGCACAGAGGCACAAGTGACCTCACAATGCTGCCTCCAGCTCTGGCCTCGCACACCCTGGGACACAAGGCACCAGCCACAGCACCAATGGCCACACCAAAAGGCACCTCCCAAGCACAAACAGCACCTTCCCACACTGACACATGCCTGCGAGGGCCTCACGCAGCACTCACCTCACAGCTGCCAAGAGCAGCCAGGCAACCAGCACTGGCCTAGCACGCACTGCTTCACAAGTCACCTCACAACCACCACCACCAGCAGCAGCCAACACCCTAGCACTGCCCGACAAGGCACAGAGGCACAAGTAAACTCACAATGCTGCCTCCAGCTCTGGCCTCGCACACCTCGGCACACAAGGCACCAGCCACAGCACCAATGACCACACCAAAAGGCACGTCCCAAGCACAAACAGCACCTTCCCACACTGACACATGCCTGCGAGGGCCTCACGCAGCACTCACCTCACAGCTGCCAAGAGCAGCCAGGCAACCAGCACTGGCCTAGCACGCACTGCTTCACAAGTCACCTCACAACCACCACCACCAGCAGCAGCCAACACCCTAGCACTGCCTGACAAGGCACAGAGGCACAAGTGACCTCACAATGCTGCCTCCAGCTCTGGCCTCGCACACCCTGGGACACAAGGCACCAGCCACAGCACCAATGGCCACACCAAAAGGCACCTCCCAAGCACAAACAGCACCTTCCCACACTGACACATGCCTGCGACGGCCTCACGCAGCACTCACCTCACAGCTGCCAAGAGCAGCCAGGCAACCAGCACTGGCCTAGCACGCACTGCTTCACAAGTCACCTCACAACCACCACCACCAGCAGCAGCCAACACCCTAGCACTGCCCGCCAAGGCACAGAGGCACAAGTAAACTCACAAAGCTGCCTCCAGCTCTGGCCTCGCACACCCTGGGACACAAGGCACCAGCCACAGCACCAATGGCCACACCAAAAGGCACCTCCCAAGCACAAACAGCACCTTCCCACACTGACACATGCCTGCCAGGGCCTCACGCAGCACTCACCTCACAGCTGCCAAGAGCAGCCAGGCAACCAGCACTGGCCTAGCACGCACTGCTTCACAAGTGACCTCACAACCACCACCACCAGCAGCAGCCAACACCCTAGCACTGCCCGACAAGGCACAGAGGCACAAGTGACCTCACAATGCTGCCTCCAGCTCTGGCCTCGCACACCCTGGGACACAAGGCACCAGCCACAGCACCAATGGCCACACCAAAAGGCACCTCCCAAGCACAAACAGCACCTTCCCACACTGACACATGCCTGCGACAGCTCACGCAGCACTCACCTCACAGCTGCCAAGAGCAGCCAGGCAACCAGCACTGGCCTAGCACGCACTGCTTCACAAGTGACCTCACAACCACCACCACCAGCAGCAGCCAACACCCTAGCACTGCCCGCCAAGCACAGAGGCACAAGTGACCTCACAATGCTGCCTCCAGCTCTGGCCTCGCACACCTTGGCACACAAGGCACCAGCCACAGCACCAATGGCCACACCAAAAGGCACCTCCCAAGCACAAACAGCACCTTCCCACACTGACACATGCCTGCCAGGGCCTCACGCAGCACTCACCTCACAGCTGCCAAGAGCAGCCAGGCAACCAGCACTGGCCTAGCACGCACTGTTTCACAAGTCACCTCACAACCACCACCACCAGCAGCAGCCAACACCCTAGCACTGCCCGCCAAGGCACAGAGGCACAAGTGACCTCACAATGCTGCCTCCAGCTCTGGCCTCTCACACCCTGGGACACAAGGCACCAGCCACAGCACCAATGGCCACACCAAAAGGCACCTCCCAAGCACAAACAGCACCTTCCCACACTGACACATGCCTGCCAGGGCCTCACGCAGCACTCACCTCACAGCTGCCAAGAGCAGCCAGGCAACCAGCACTGGCCTAGCACGCACTGCTTCACAAGTGACCTCACAACCACCACCACCACCAGCAGCCAACACCCTAGCACTGCCCGCCAAGGCACAGAGGCACAAGTGACCTCACAATGCTGCCTCCAGCTCTGGCCTCGCACACCCTGGGCGACAAGGCACCAGCCACAGCACCAATGGCCACACCAAAAGGCACCTCCCAAGCACAAACAGCACCTTCCCACACTGACACATGCCTGCCAGGGCCTCTCGCAGCACTCACCTCACAGCTGCCAAGAGCAGCCAGGCAACCAGCACTGGCCTAGCACGCACTGCTTCACAAGTCACCTCACAACCACCACCACCACCAGCAGCCAACACCCTAGCACTGCCCGCCAAGGCACAGAGGCACAAGTAAACTCACAATGCTGCCTCCAGCTCTGGCCTCGCACACCCTGGGCGACAAGGCACCAGCCACAGCACCAATGGCCACACCAAAAGGCACCTCCCAAGCACAAACAGCACCTTCCCACACTGACACATGCCTGCGACGGCCTCACGCAGCACTCACCTCACAGTTGCCAAGAGCAGCCAGGCAACCAGCACTGGCCTAGCACGCACTGCTTCACAAGTGACCTCACAACCACCACCACCAGCAGCAGCCAACACCCTAGCACTGCCCGCCAAGGCACAGAGGCACAAGTGACCTCACAATGCTGCCTCCAGCTCTGGCCTCGCACACCCTGGGACACAAGGCACCAGCCACAGCACCAATGGCCACACCAAAAGGCACCTCCCAAGCACAAACAGCACCTTCCCACACTGACACATGCCTGCCAGGGCCTCACGCAGCACTCACCTCACAGCTGCCAAGAGCAGCCAGGCAACCAGCACTGGCCTAGCACGCACTGCTTCACAAGTCACCTCACAACCACCACCACCAGCAGCAGCCAACACCCTAGCACTGCCCGCCAAGGCACAGAGGCACAAGTGACCTCACAATGCTGCCTCCAGCTCTGGCCTCGCACACCTTGGCACACAAGGCACCAGCCACAGCACCAATGGCCACACCAAAAGGCACCTCCCAAGCACAAACAGCACCTTCCCACACTGACACATGCCTGCCAGGGCCTCACGCAGCACTCACCTCACAGCTGCCAAGAGCAGCCAGGCAACCAGCACTGGCCTAGCACGCACTGCTTCACAAGTCACCTCACAACCACCACCACCACCAGCAGCCAACACCCTAGCACTGCCCGACAAGGCACAGAGGCACAAGTGACCTCACAATGCTGCCTCCAGCTCTGACCTCGCACACCCTGGGCCACAAGGCACCAGCCACAGCACCAATGGCCACACCAAAAGGCACCTCCCAAGCACAAACAGCACCTTCCCACACTGACACATGCCTGCCAGGGCCTCACGCAGCACTCACCTCACAGCTGCCAAGAGCAGCCAGGCAACCAGCACTGGCCTAGCACACACTGCTTCACAAGTCACCTCACAACCACCACCACCACCAGCAGCCAACACCCTAGCACTGCCCGACAAGGCACAGAGGCACAAGTGACCTCACAATGCTGCCTCCAGCTATGGCTTCGCACACCCTGGGACACAAGGCACCAGCCACAGCACCAATGACCACACCAAAAGGCACCTCCCAAGCACAAAAAGCACCTTCCCACACTGACACATGCCTGCGACGGCTCACGCAGCACTCACCTCACAGCTGCCAAGAGCAGCCAGGCAACCAGCACTGGCCAGCCACGCACTGCTTCACAAGTCACTTCACAACCACCACCACCAGCAGCAGCCAACACCCTAGCACTGCCCGACAAGGCACAGAGGCACAAGTGACCTCACAATGCTGCCTCCAGCTCTGGCCTCGCACACCCTGGGCGACAAGGCACCAGCCACAGCACCAATGGCCACACCAAAAGGCACCTCCCAAGCACAAACAGCACCTTCCCACACTGACACATGCCTGCCAGGGCCTCACGCAGCACTCACCTCACAGCTGCCAAGAGCAGCCAGGCAACCAGCACTGGCCTAGCACGCACTGCTTCACAAGTCACCTCACAACCACCACCACCACCAGCAGCCAACACCCTAGCACTGCCCGCCAAGGCACAGAGGCACAAGTAAACTCACAATGCTGCCTCCAGCTCTGGCCTCGCACACCCTGGGCGACAAGGCACCAGCCACAGCACCAATGGCCACACCAAAAGGCACCTCCCAAGCACAAACAGCACCTTCCCACACTGACACATGCCTGCGACGGCCTCACGCAGCACTCACCTCACAGCTGCCAAGAGCAGCCAGGCAACCAGCACTGGCCTAGCACGCACTGCTTCACAAGTCACCTCACAACCACCACCACCAGCAGCAGCCAACACCCTAGCACTGCCCGACAAGGCACAGAGGCACAAGTGACCTCACAATGCTGCCTCCAGCTCTGACCTCGCACACCCTGGGCCACAAGGCACCAGCCACAGCACCAATGGCCACACCAAAAGGCACCTCCCAAGCACAAACAGCACCTTCCCACACTGACACATGCCTGCCAGGGCCTCACGCAGCACTCACCTCACAGCTGCCAAGAGCAGCCAGGCAACCAGCACTGGCCTAGCACGCACTGCTTCACAAGTCACCTCACAACCACCACCACCACCAGCAGCCAACACCCTAGCACTGCCCGACAAGGCACAGAGGCACAAGTGACCTCACAATGCTGCCTCCAGCTATGGCTTCGCACACCCTGGGACACAAGGCACCAGCCACAGCACCAATGACCACACCAAAAGGCACCTCCCAAGCACAAAAAGCACCTTCCCACACTGACACATGCCTGCGACGGCTCACGCAGCACTCACCTCACAGCTGCCAAGAGCAGCCAGGCAACCAGCACTGGCCAGCCACGCACTGCTTCACAAGTCACTTCACAACCACCACCACCAGCAGCAGCCAACACCCTAGCACTGCCCGACAAGGCACAGAGGCACAAGTGACCTCACAATGCTGCCTCCAGCTCTGCCCTCGCACACCCTGGGACACAAGGCACCAGCCACAGCACCAATGGCCACACCAAAAGGCACCTCCCAAGCACAAACAGCACCTTCCCACACTGACACATGCCTGCCAGGGCCTCACGCAGCACTCACCTCACAGCTGCCAAGAGCAGCCAGGCAACCAGCACTGGCCTAGCACGCACTGCTTCACAAGTCACCTCACAACCACCACCAGCAGCAGCAGCCAACACCCTAGCACTGCCCGACAAGTCACAGAGGCACAAGTAAACTCACAAAGCTGCCTCCAGCTCTGGCCTCGCACACCCTGGGACACAAGGCACCAGCCACAGCACCAATGGCCACACCAAAAGGCACCTCCCAAGCACAAACAGCACCTTCCCACACTGACACATGCCTGCCAGGGCCTCACGCAGCACTCACCTCACAGCTGCCAAGAGCAGCCAGGCAACCAGCACTGGCCTAGCACGCACTGCTTCACAAGTCACCTCACAACCACCACCACCACCAGCAGCCAACTGCCCGACAAGGCACAGAGGCACAAGTGACCTCACAATGCTGCCTCCAGCTCTGGCCTCGCACACCCTGGGACACAAGGCACCAGCCACAGCACCAATGACCACACCAAAAGGCACCTCCCAAGCACAAACAGCACCTTCCCACACTGACACATGCCTGCCAGGGCCTCACGCAGCACTCACCTCACAGCTGCCAAGAGCAGCCAGGCAACCAGCACTGGCCTAGCACGCACTGCTTCACAAGTCACCTCACAACCACCACCACCAGCAGCAGCCAACACCCTAGCACTGCCCGACAAGGCACAGAGGCACAAGTAAACTCACAATGCTGCCTCCAGCTCTGGCCTCGCACACCTCGGCACACAAGGCACCAGCCACAGCACCAATGGCCACACCAAAAGGCACCTCCCAAGCACAAAAAGCACCTTCCCACACTGACACATGCCTGCGACGGCCTCACGCAGCACTCACCTCACAGCTGCCAAGAGCAGCCAGGCAACCAGCACTGGCCTAGCACGCACTGCTTCACAAGTGACCTCACAACCACCACCACCAGCAGCAGCCAACACCCTAGCACTGCCTGACAAGGCACAGAGGCACAAGTAAACTCACAATGCTGCCTCCAGCTCTGGCCTCGCACACCCTGGGACACAAGGCACCAGCCACAGCACCAATGACCACACCAAAAGGCACCTCCCAAGCACAAAAAGCACCTTCCCACACTGACACATGCCTGCGACAGCCTCACGCAGCACTCACCTCACAGCTGCCAAGAGCAGCCAGGCAACCAGCACTGGCCTAGCACGCACTGCTTCACAAGTGACCTCACAACCACCACCACCAGCAGCAGCCAACACCCTAGCACTGCCCGACAAGGCACAGAGGCACAAGTGACCTCACAATGCTGCCTCCAGCTCTGGCCTCGCACACCCTGGGACACAAGGCACCAGCCACAGCACCAATGACCACACCAAAAGGCACCTCCCAAGCACAAACAGCACCTTCCCACACTGACACATGCCTGCCAGGGCCTCACGCAGCACTCACCTCACAGCTGCCAAGAGCAGCCAGGCAACCAGCACTGGCCTAGCATGCACTGCTTCACAAGTCACCTCACAACCACCACCACCACCAGCAGCCAACACCCTAGCACTGCCCGCCAAGGCATAGAGGCACAAGTAAACTCACAATGCTGCCTCTAGCTCTGGCCTCGCACACCCTGGGACACAAGGCACCAGCCACAGCACCAATGGCCACACCAAAAGGCACCTCCCAAGCACAAACAGCACCTTCCCACACTGACACATGCCTGCCAGGGCCTCACGCAGCACTCACCTCACAGCTGCCAAGAGCAGCCAGGCAACCAGCACTGGCCTAGCACGCACTGCTTCACAAGTCACCTCACAACCACCACCACCAGCAGCAGCCAACACCCTAGCACTGCCCGACAAGGCACAGAGGCACAAGTGACCTCACAATGCTGCCTCCAGCTCTGGCCTCGCACACCCTGGGACACAAGGCACCAGCCACAGCACCAATGGCCACACCAAAAGGCACCTCCCAAGCACAAACAGCACCTTCCCACACTGACACATGCCTGCGACGGCCTCACGCAGCACTCACCTCACAGCTGCCAAGAGCAGCTTGGCAACCAGCACTGGCCAGCCACGCACTGCTTCACAAGTCACTTCGCAACCACCACCACCAGCAGCAGCCAACACCCTAGCACTGCCCGACAAGGCACAGAGGCACAAGTGACCTCACAATGCTGCCTCCAGCTCTGCCCTCGCACACCCTGGGACACAAGGCACCAGCCACAGCACCAATGGCCACACCAAAAGGCACCTCCCAAGCACAAACAGCACCTTCCTACACTGACACATGCCTGCCAGGGCCTCACACAGCACTCACCTCACAGCTGCCAAGAGCAGCCAGGCAACCAGCACTGGCCTAGCACGCACTGCTTCACAAGTCACCTCACAACCACCACCAGCAGCAGCAGCCAACACCCTAGCACTGCCCGACAAGTCACAGAGGCACAAGTAAACTCACAAAGCTGCCTCCAGCTCTGGCCTCGCACACCCTGGGACACAAGGCACCAGCCACAGCACCAATGGCCACACCAAAAGGCACCTCCCAAGCACAAACAGCACCTTCCCACACTGACACATGCCTGCCAGGGCCTCACGCAGCACTCACCTCACAGCTGCCAAGAGCAGCCAGGCAACCAGCACTGGCCTAGCACGCACTACTTCACAAGTGACCTCACAACCACCACCACCAGCAGCAGCCAACACCCTAGCACTGCCCGCCAAGGCACAGAGGCACAAGTGACCTCACAATGATGCCTCCAGCTCTGGCCTCGCACACCCTGGGACACAAGGCACCAGCCACAGCACCAATGGCCACAACAAAAGGCACCTCCGAAGCACAAACAGCACCTTCCCACACTGACACATGCCTGCCAGGGCCTCACGCAGCACTCACCTCACAGCTGCCAAGAGCAGCCAGGCAACCAGCACTGGCCTAGCATGCACTGCTTCACAAGTGACCTCACAACCACCACCACCACCAGCAGCCAACACCCTAGCACTGCCCGCCAAGGCATAGAGGCACAAGTAAACTCACAATGCTGCCTCCAGCTCTGGCCTCGCACACCCTGGGACACAAGGCACCAGCCACAGCACCAATGACCACACCAAAAGGCACCTCCCAAGCACAAACAGCACCTTCCCACACTGACACATGCCTGCCAGGGCCTCACGCAGCACTCACCTCACAGCTGCCAAGAGCAGCTTGGCAACCAGCACTGGCCAGCCACGCACTGCTTCACAAGTCACTTCACAACCACCACCACCAGCAGCAGCCAACACCCTAGCACTGCCCGACAAGGCACAGAGGCACAAGTGACCTCACAATGCTGCCTCCAGCTCTGCCCTCGCACACCCTGGGACACAAGGCACCAGCCACAGCACCAATGGCCACACCAAAAGGCACCTCCCAAGCACAAACAGCACCTTCCCACACTGACACATGCCTGCCAGGGCCTCACACAGCACTCACCTCACAGCTGCCAAGAGCAGCCAGGCAACCAGCACTGGCCTAGCACGCACTGCTTCACAAGTCACCTCACAACCACCACCACCACCAGCAGCCAACACCCTAGCACTGCCCGACAAGGCACAGAGGCACAAGTAAACTCACAATGCTGCCTCCAGCTCTGGCCTCGCACACCCTGGGACACAAGGCACCAGCCACAGCACCAATGGCCACACCAAAAGGCACCTCCTAAGCACAAACAGCACCTTCCCACACTGACACATGCCTGCCAGGGCCTCACGCAGCACTAACCTCAGAGCTGCCAAGAGCAGCCAGGCAACCAGCACTGGCCTAGCATGCACTGCTTCACAAGTGACCTCACAACCACCACCACCACCAGCAGCCAACACCCTAGCACTGCCCGCCAAGGCACAGAGGCACAAGTGACCTCACAATGCTGCCTCCAGCTCTGGCCTCGCACACCCTGGGACACAAGGCACCAGCCACAGCACCAATGGCCACACCAAAAGGCACCTCCCAAGCACAAACAGCACCTTCCCACACTGACACATGCCTGCCAGGGCCTCACGCAGCACTAACCTCAGAGCTGCCAAGAGCAGCCAGGCAACCAGCACTGGCCTAGCATGCACTGCTTCACAAGTGACCTCACAACCACCACCACCACCAGCAGCCAACACCCTAGCACTGCCCGACAAGGCACAGAGGCACAAGTAAACTCACAATGCTGCCTCCAGCTCTGGCCTCGCACACCTTGGGACACAAGGCACCAGCCACAGCACCAATGGCCACAACAAAAGGCACCTCCGAAGCACAAACAGCACCTTCCCACACTGACACATGCCTGACAGGGCCTCACGCAGCACTCACCTCACAGCTGCCAAGAGCAGCCAGGCAACCAGCACTGGCCTAGCATGCACTGCTTCACAAGTCACCTCACAACCACCACCACCACCAGCAGCCAACACCCTAGCACTGCCCGCCAAGGCATAGAGGCACAAGTAAACTCACAATGCTGCCTCCAGCTCTGGCCTCGCACACCCTGGGACACAAGGCACCAGCCACAGCACCAATGACCACACCAAAAGGCACCTCCCAAGCACAAACAGCACCTTCCCACACTGACACATGCCTGCCAGGGCCTCACGCAGCACTCACCTCACAGCTGCCAAGAGCAGCTTGGCAACCAGCACTGGCCAGCCACGCACTGCTTCACAAGTCACTTCACAACCACCACCACCAGCAGCAGCCAACACCCTAGCACTGCCCGACAAGGCACAGAGGCACAAGTGACCTCACAATGCTGCCTCCAGCTCTGCCCTCGCACACCCTGGGACACAAGGCACCAGCCACAGCACCAATGGCCACACCAAAAGGCACCTCCCAAGCACAAACAGCACCTTCCCACACTGACACATGCCTGCCAGGGCCTCACACAGCACTCACCTCACAGCTGCCAAGAGCAGCCAGGCAACCAGCACTGGCCTAGCACGCACTGCTTCACAAGTCACCTCACAACCACCACCACCACCAGCAGCCAACAACCTAGCACTGCCCGACAAGGCACAGAGGCACAAGTAAACTCACAATGCTGCCTCCAGCTCTGGCCTCGCACACCCTGGGACACAAGGCACCAGCCACAGCACCAATGGCCACACCAAAAGGCACCTCCTAAGCACAAACAGCACCTTCCCACACTGACACATGCCTGCCAGGGCCTCACGCAGCACTAACCTCAGAGCTGCCAAGAGCAGCCAGGCAACCAGCACTGGCCTAGCATGCACTGCTTCACAAGTGACCTCACAACCACCACCACCACCAGCAGCCAACACCCTAGCACTGCCCGCCAAGGCACAGAGGCACAAGTGACCTCACAATGCTGCCTCCAGCTCTGGCCTCGCACACCCTGGGACACAAGGCACCAGCCACAGCACCAATGGCCACACCAAAAGGCACCTCCCAAGCACAAACAGCACCTTCCCACACTGACACATGCCTGCCAGGGCCTCACGCAGCACTAACCTCAGAGCTGCCAAGAGCAGCCAGGCAACCAGCACTGGCCTAGCATGCACTGCTTCACAAGTGACCTCACAACCACCACCAGCAGCAGCAGCCAACACCCTAGCACTGCCCGACAAGGCACAGAGGCACAAGTAAACTCACAATGCTGCCTCCAGCTCTGGCCTCGCACACCTTGGGACACAAGGCACCAGCCACAGCACCAATGGCCACACCAAAAGGCACCTCCCAAGCACAAACAGCACCTTCCCACACTGACACATGCCTGCCAGGGCCTCACGCAGCACTCACCTCACAGCTGCCAAGAGCAGCCAGGCAACCAGCACTGGCCTAGCACGCACTGCTTCCCAAGTCACCTCACAACCACCACCACCACCAGCAGCCAACACCCTAGCACTGCCCGACAAGGCACAGAGGCACAAGTAAACTCACAATGCTGCCTCCAGCTCTGGCCTCGCACACCCTGGGACACAAGGCACCAGCCACAGCACCAATGGCCACACCAAAAGGCACCTCCCAAGCACAAACAGCACCTTCCCACACTGACACATGCCTGCCAGGGCCTCACGCAGCACTAACCTCAGAGCTGCCAAGAGCAGCCAGGCAACCAGCACTGGCCTAGCATGCACTGCTTCACAAGTGACCTCACAACCACCACCACCACCAGCAGCCAACACCCTAGCACTGCCCGACAAGGCACAGAGGCACAAGTAAACTCACAATGCTGCCTCCAGCTCTGGCCTCGCACACCTTGGGACACAAGGCACCAGCCACAGCACCAATGGCCACACCAAAAGGCACCTCCCAAGCACAAACAGCACCTTCCCACACTGACACATGCCTGCCAGGGCCTCACGCAGCACTCACCTCACAGCTGCCAAGAGCAGCCAGGCAACCAGCACTGGCCTAGCACGCACTGCTTCACAAGTCACCTCACAACCACCACCACCACCAGCAGCCAACACCCTAGCACTGCCCGACAAGGCACAGAGGCACAAGTAAACTCACAATGCTGCCTCCAGCTCTGGCCTCGCACACCCTGGGCGACAAGGCACCAGCCACAGCACCAATGGCCACACCAAAAGGCACCTCCCAAGCACAAACAGCACCTTCCCACACTGACACATGCCTGCCAGGGCCTCACACAGCACTCACCTCACAGCTGCCAAGAGCAGCCAGGCAACCAGCACTGGCCTAGCACGCACTGCTTCACAAGTCACCTCACAACCACCACCACCAGCAGCAGCCAACACCCTAGCACTGCCCGACAAGTCACAGAGGCACAAGTAAACTCACAAAGCTGCCTCCAGCTCTGGCCTCGCACACTCTGGGACACAAGGCACCAGCCACAGCACCAATGGCCACACCAAAAGGCACCTCCCAAGCACAAACAGCACCTTCCCACACTGACACATGCCTGCCAGGGCCTCACGCAGCACTCACCTCACAGCTGCCAAGAGCAGCCAGGCAACCAGCACTGGCCTAGCACGCACTACTTCACAAGTGACCTCACAACCACCACCACCAGCAGCAGCCAACACCCTAGCACTGCCCGCCAAGGCACAGAGGCACAAGTGACCTCACAATGCTGCCTCCAGCTCTGGCCTCGCACACCTTGGCACACAAGGCACCAGCCACAGCACCAATGGCCACACCAAAAGGCACCTCCCAAGCACAAACAGCACCTTCCCACACTGACACATGCCTGCCAGGGCCTCACGCAGCACTCACCTCACAGCTGCCAAGAGCAGCCAGGCAACCAGCACTGGCCTAGCACGCACTGCTTCACAAGTCACCTCACAACCACCACCACCAGCAGCAGCCAACACCCTAGCACTGCCCGACAAGGCACAGAGGCACAAGTGACCTCACAATGCTGCCTCCAGCTCTGGCCTCTCACACCCTGGGACACAAGGTACCAGCCACAGCACCAATGGCCACACCAAAAGGCACCTCCCAAGCACAAACAGCACCTTCCCACACTGACACATGCCTGCCAGGGCCTCACGCAGCACTCACCTCACAGCTGCCAAGAGCAGCCAGGCAACCAGCACTGGCCTAGCATGCACTGCTTCACAAGTGACCTCACAACCACCACCACCACCAGCAGCCAACACCCTAGCACTGCCCGCCAAGGCACAGAGGCACAAGTAAACTCACAATGCTGCCTCCAGCTCTGGCCTCGCACACCCTGGGACACAAGGCACCAGCCACAGCACCAATGGCCACACCAAAAGGCACCTCCCAAGCACAAACAGCACCTTCCCACACTGACACATGCCTGCCAGGGCCTCACGCAGCACTCACCTCACAGCTGCCAAGAGCAGCCAGGCAACCAGCACTGGCCTAGCACGCACTGCTTCACAAGTCACCTCACAACCACCACCACCACCAGCAGCCAACACCCTAGCACTGCCCGACAAGGCACAGAGGCACAAGTAAACTCACAATGCTGCCTCCAGCTCTGGCCTCGCACACCCTGGGCGACAAGGCACCAGCCACAGCACCAATGGCCACACCAAAAGGCACCTCCCAAGCACAAACAGCACCTTCCCACACTGACACATGCCTGCCAGGGCCTCACGCAGCACTAACCTCAGAGCTGCCAAGAGCAGCCAGGCAACCAGCACTGGCCTAGCACGCACTGCTTCACAAGTGACCTCACAACCACCACCACCACCAGCAGCCAACACCCTAGCACTGCCCGCCAAGGCACAGAGGCACAAGTAAACTCACAATGCTGCCTCCAGCTCTGGCCTCGCACACCCTGGGCGACAAGGCACCAGCCACAGCACCAATGGCCACACCAAAAGGCACCTCCCAAGCACAAACAGCACCTTCCCACACTGACACATGCCTGCCAGGGCCTCACACAGCACTCACCTCACAGCTGCCAAGAGCAGCCAGGCAACCAGCACTGGCCTAGCACGCACTGCTTCACAAGTCACCTCACAACCACCACCAGCAGCAGCAGCCAACACCCTAGCACTGCCCGACAAGTCACAGAGGCACAAGTAAACTCACAAAGCTGCCTCCAGCTCTGGCCTCGCACACCCTGGGACACAAGGCACCAGCCACAGCACCAATGGCCACACCAAAAGGCACCTCCCAAGCACAAACAGCACCTTCCCACACTGACACATGCCTGCCAGGGCCTCACGCAGCACTCACCTCACAGCTGCCAAGAGCAGCCAGGCAAACAGCACTGGCCTAGCACGCACTGCTTCACAAGTCACCTCACAACCACCACCACCAGCAGCAGCCAACGCCCTAGCACTGCCCGCCAAGGCACAGAGGCACAAGTAAACTCACAATGCTGCCTCCAGCTCTGGCCTCGCACACCCTGGGACACAAGACACCAGCCACAGCACCAATGACCACACCAAAAGGCACCTCCCAAGCACAAACAGCACCTTCCCACACTGACACATGCCTGCCAGGGCCTCACGCAGCACTCACCTCACAGCTGCCAAGAGCAGCCAGGCAACCAGCACTGGCCTAGCATGCACTGCTTCACAAGTGACCTCACAACCACCACCACCACCAGCAGCCAACACCCTAGCACTGCCCGACAAGTCACAGAGGCACAAGTAAACTCACAAAGCTGCCTCCAGCTCTGGCCTCGCACACCCTGGGACACAAGGCACCAGCCACAGCACCAATGGCCACACCAAAAGGCACCTCCCAAGCACAAACAGCACCTTCCCACACTGACACATGCCTGCCAGGGCCTCACGCAGCACTCACCTCACAGCTGCCAAGAGCAGCCAGGCAACCAGCACTGGCCTAGCACGCACTGCTTCACAAGTCACCTCACAACCACCACCACCAGCAGCAGCCAACGCCCTAGCACTGCCCGCCAAGGCACAGAGGCACAAGTAAACTCACAATGCTGCCTCCAGCTCTGGCCTCGCACACCCTGGGACACAAGACACCAGCCACAGCACCAATGACCACACCAAAAGGCACCTCCCAAGCACAAACAGCACCTTCCCACACTGACACATGCCTGCCAGGGCCTCACGCAGCACTCACCTCACAGCTGCCAAGAGCAGCCAGGCAACCAGCACTGGCCTAGCATGCACTGCTTCACAAGTGACCTCACAACCACCACCACCACCAGCAGCCAACACCCTAGCACTGCCCGCCAAGGCACAGAGGCACAAGTAAACTCACAATGCTGCCTCCAGCTCTGGCCTCGCACACCCTGGGACACAAGGCACCAGCCACAGCACCAATGGCCACACCAAAAGGCACCTCCCAAGCACAAACAGCACCTTCCCACACTGACACATGCCTGCCAGGGCCTCACGCAGCACTCACCTCACAGCTGCCAAGAGCAGCCAGGCAACCAGCACTGGCCTAGCACGCACTGCTTCACAAGTGACCTCACAACCACCACCACCACCAGCAGCCAACACCCTGGCACTGCCCGACAAGGCACAGAGGCACAAGTAAACTCACAATGCTGCCTCCAGCTCTGGCCTCGCACACCCTGGGCGACAAGGCACCAGCCACAGCACCAATGGCCACACCAAAAGGCACCTCCCAAGCACAAACAGCACCTTCCCACACTGACACATGCCTGCCAGGGCCTCACGCAGCACTAACCTCAGAGCTGCCAAGAGCAGCCAGGCAACCAGCACTGGCCTAGCACGCACTGCTTCACAAGTCACCTCACAACCACCACCAGCAGCAGCAGCCAACACCCTAGCACTGCCCGACAAGTCACAGAGGCACAAGTAAACTCACAAAGCTGCCTCCAGCTCTGGCCTCGCACACCCTGGGACACAAGGCACCAGCCACAGCACCAATGGCCACACCAAAAGGCACCTCCCAAGCACAAACAGCACCTTCCCACACTGACACATGCCTGCCAGGGCCTCACGCAGCACTCACCTCACAGCTGCCAAGAGCAGCCAGGCAACCAGCACTGGCCTAGCACGCACTGCTTCACAAGTCACCTCACAACCACCACCACCAGCAGCAGCCAACGCCCTAGCACTGCCCGCCAAGGCACAGAGGCACAAGTAAACTCACAATGCTGCCTCCAGCTCTGGCCTCGCACACCCTGGGACACAAGACACCAGCCACAGCACCGATGACCACACCAAAAGGCACCTCCCAAGCACAAACAGCACCTTCCCACACTGACACATGCCTGCGACGGCCTCACGCAGCACTCACCTCACAGCTGCCAAGAGCAGCCAGGCAACCAGCACTGGCCAGCCACGCACTGCTTCACAAGTGACCTCACAACCACCACCACCAGCAGCAGCCAACACCCTAGCACTGCCCGCCAATGCACAGAGGCACAAGTAAACTCACAAAGCTGCCTCCAGCTCTGGCCTCGCACACCCTGGGACACAAGGCACCAGCCACAGCACCAATGGCCACACCAAAAGGCACCTCCCAAGCACAAACAGCACCTTCCCACACTGACACATGCCTGCCAGGGCCTCACGCAGCACTCACCTCACAGCTGCCAAGAGCAGCCAGGCAACCAGCACTGGCCTAGCACGCACTGCTTCACAAGTCACCTCACAACCACCACCACCAGCAGCAGCCAACACCCTAGCACTGCCCGCCAAGGCACAGAGGCACAAGTGACCTCACAATGCTGCCTCCAGCTCTGGCCTCGCACACCCTGGGACACAAGGCACCAGCCACAGCACCAATGGCCACACCAAAAGGCACCTCCCAAGCACAAACAGCACCTTCCCACACTGACACATGCCTGAGACGGCCTCACGCAGCACTCACCTCACAGCTGCCAAGAGCAGCTTGGCAACCAGCACTGGCCAGCCACGCACTGCTTCACAAGTCACTTCACAACCACCACCACCAGCAGCAGCCAACACCCTAGCACTGCCCGACAAGGCACAGAGGCACAAGTGACCTCACAATGCTGCCTCCAGCTCTGGCCTCGCACACCCTGGGACACAAGGCACCAGCCACAGCACCAATGGCCACACCAAAAGGCACCTCCCAAGCACAAACAGCACCTTCCCACACTGACACATGCCTGCCAGGGCCTCACGCAGCACTCACCTCACAGCTGCCAAGAGCAGCCAGGCAACCAGCACTGGCTTAGCACGCACTGCTTCACAAGTGACCTCACAACCACCACCACCACCAGCAGCCAACACCCTAGCACTGCCCGCCAAGGCACAGAGGCACAAGTGACCTCACAATGCTGCCTCCAGCTCTGGCCTCGCACACCTTGGCACACAAGGCACCAGCCACAGCACCAATGGCCACACCAAAAGGCACCTCCCAAGCACAAACAGCACCTTCCCACACTGACACATGCCTGCCAGGGCCTCACGCAGCACTCACCTCACAGCTGCCAAGAGCAGCCAGGCAACCAGCACTGGCCTAGCACGCACTGCTTCACAAGTGACCTCACAACCACCACCACCAGCAGCAGCCAACACCCTAGCACTGCCCGCCAAGGCACAGAGGCACAAGTGACCTCACAATGCTGCCTCCAGCTCTGGCCTCTCACACACTGGGCCACAAGGCACCAGCCACAGCACCAATGGCCACACCAAAAGGCACCTCCCAAGCACAAACAGCACCTTCCCACACTGACACATGCCTGCCAGGGCCTCACGCAGCACTAACCTCAGAGCTGCCAAGAGCAGCCAGGCACCCAGCACTGGCCTAGCATGCACTGCTTCACAAGTGACCTCACAACCACCACCACCACCAGCAGCCAACACCCTAGCACTGCCCGACAAGGCACAGAGGCACAAGTGACCTCACAATGCTGCCTCCAGCTCTGGCCTCGCACACCCTGGGACACAAGGCACCAGCCACAGCACCAATGGCCACACCAAAAGGCACCTCCCAAGCACAAACAGCACCTTCCCACACTGACACATGCCTGCCAGGGCCTCACGCAGCACTCACCTCACAGCTGCCAAGAGCAGCCAGGCAACCAGCACTGGCCTAGCACGCACTGCTTCACAAGTGACCTCACAACCACCATCACCAGCAGCAGCCAACACCCTAGCACTGCCTGCCAAGGCACAGAGGCACAAGTGACCTCACAATGCTGCCTCCAGCTCTGGCTTCGCACACCCTGGGACACAAGGCACCAGCCACAGCACCAATGACCACACCAAAAGGCACCTCCCAAGCACAAACAGCACCTTCCCACACTGACACATGCCTGCGACGGCTCACGCAGCACTCACCTCACAGCTGCCAAGAGCAGCCAGGCAACCAGCACTGGCCTAGCATGCACTGCTTCACAAGTGACCTCACAACCACCACCACCAGCAGCAGCCAACACCCTAGCACTGCCTGACAAGGCACAGAGGCACAAGTGACCTCACAATGCTGCCTCCAGCTCTGGCCTCGCACACCCTGGGCCACAAGGCACCAGCCACAGCACCAATGGCCACACCAAAAGGCACCTCCCAAGCACAAACAGCACCTTCCCACACTGACACATGCCTGCGAGGGCCTCACGCAGCACTCACCTCACAGCTGCCAAGAGCAGCCAGGCAACCAGCACTGGCCTAGCACGCACTGCTTCACAAGTCACCTCACAACCACCACCACCAGCAGCAGCCAACACCCTAGCACTGCCCACCAAGGCACAGAGGCACAAGTAAACTCACAATGCTGCCTCCAGCTCTGGCCTCGCACACCTCGGCACACAAGGCACCAGCCACAGCACCAATGGCCACACCAAAAGGCACCTCCCAAGCACAAACAGCACCTTCCCACACTGACACATGCCTGCGACGGCCTCACGCAGCACTCACCTCACAGCTGCCAAGAGCAGCCAGGCAACCAGCACTGGCCTAGCACGCACTGCTTCACAAGTCACCTCACAACCACCACCACCAGCAGCAGCCAACACCCTAGCACTGCCCGCCAAGGCACAGAGGCACAAGTAAACTCACAATGCTGCCTCCAGCTCTGGCCTCGCACACCTCGGCACACAAGGCACCAGCCACAGCACCAATGGCCACACCAAAAGGCACCTCCCAAGCACAAACAGCACCTTCCCACACTGACACATGCCTGCGACGGCCTCACGCAGCACTCACCTCACAGCTGCCAAGAGCAGCCAGGCAACCAGCACTGGCCTAGCACGCACTGCTTCACAAGTCACCTCACAACCACCACCAGCAGCAGCAGCCAACACCCTAGCACTGCCCGACAAGTCACAGAGGCACAACTAAACTCACAAAGATGCCTCCAGCTCTGGCCTCGCACACCCTGGGACACAAGGCACCAGCCACAGCACCAATGGCCACACCAAAAGGCACCTCCCAAGCACAAACAGCACCTTCCCACACTGACACATGCCTGCCAGGGCCTCACGCAGCACTCACCTCACAGCTGCCAAGAGCAGCCAGGCAACCAGCACTGGCCTAGCACGCACTACTTCACAAGTGACCTCACAACCACCACCACCAGCAGCAGCCAACACCCTAGCACTGCCCGCCAAGGCACAGAGGCACAAGTGACCTCACAATGCTGCCTCCAGCTCTGGCCTCGCACACCCTGGGCCACAAGGCACCAGCCACAGCACCAATGGCCACACCAAAAGGCACCTCCCAAGCACAAACAGCACCTTCCCACACTGACACATGCCTGCCAGGGCCTCACGCAGCACTCACCTCACAGCTGCCAAGAGCAGCCAGGCAACCAGCACTGGCCTAGCACGCACTGCTTCACAAGTCACCTCACAACCACCACCACCACCAGCAGCCAACACCCTAGCACTGCCCGCCAAGGCACAGAGGCACAAGTAAACTCACAATGCTACCTCCAGCTCTGGCCTCGCACACCTCGGCACACAAGGCACCAGCCACAGCACCAATGGCCACACCAAAAGTCACCTCCCAAGCACAAACAGCACCTTCCCACACTGACACATGCCTGCCAGGGCCTCACGCAGCACTCACCTCACAGCTGCCAAGAGCAGCCAGGCAACCAGCACTGGCCTAGCACGCACTGCTTCACAAGTGACCTCACAACCACCACCACCAGCAGCAGCCAACACCCTAGCACTGCCTGACAAGGCACAGAGGCACAAGTGACCTCACAATGCTGCCTCCAGCTCTGGCCTCGCACACCCTGGGACACAAGGCACCAGCCACAGCACCAATGGCCACACCAAAAGGCACCTCCCAAGCACAAAAAGCACCTTCCCACACTGACACATGCCTGCGACGGCCTCACGCAGCACTCATCTCACAGCTGCCAAGAGCAGCTTGGCAACCAGCACTGGCCAGCCACGCACTGCTTCACAAGTCACCTCACAACCACCACCACCAGCAGCAGCCAACACCCTAGCACTGCCCGCCAAGGCACAGAGGCACAAGTAAACTCACAATGCTGCCTCCAGCTCTGGCCTCGCACACCTCGGCACACAAGGCACCAGCCACAGCACCAATGACCACACCAAAAGGCACCTCCCAAGCACAAACAGCACCTTCCCACACTGACACATGCCTGCGAGGGCCTCACGCAGCACTCACCTCACAGCTGCCAAGAGCAGCCAGGCAACCAGCACTGGCCTAGCACGCACTGCTTCACAAGTCACCTCACAACCACCACCACCAGCAGCAGCCAACACCCTAGCACTGCCCGCCAAGGCACAGAGGCACAAGTAAACTCACAATGCTGCCTCCAGCTCTGGCCTCGCACACCTCGGCACACAAGGCACCAGCCACAGCACCAATGGCCACACCAAAAGGCACCTCCCAAGCACAAACAGCACCTTCCCACACTGACACATGCCTGCGACGGCCTCACGCAGCACTCACCTCACAGCTGCCAAGAGCAGCCAGGCAACCAGCACTGGCCTAGCACGCACTGCTTCACAAGTCACCTCACAACCACCACCACCAGCAGCAGCCAACACCCTAGCACTGCCCGCCAAGGCACAGAGGCACAAGTAAACTCACAATGCTGCCTCCAGCTCTGCCCTCGCACACCTCGGCACACAAGGCACCAGCCACAGCACCAATGGCCACACCAAAAGGCACCTCCCAAGCACAAACAGCACCTTCCCACACTGACACATGCCTGCGACGGCCTCACGCAGCACTCACCTCACAGCTGCCAAGAGCAGCCAGGCAACCAGCACTGGCCTAGCACGCACTGCTTCACAAGTCACCTCACAACCACCACCACCAGCAGCAGCCAACACCCTAGCACTGCCCGACAAGTCACAGAGGCACAACTAAACTCACAAAGATGCCTCCAGCTCTGGCCTCGCACACCCTGGGACACAAGGCACCAGCCACAGCACCAATGGCCACACCAAAAGGCACCTCCCAAGCACAAACAGCACCTTCCCACACTGACACATGCCTGCCAGGGCCTCACGCAGCACTCACCTCACAGCTGCCAAGAGCAGCCAGGCAACCAGCACTGGCCTAGCACGCACTACTTCACAAGTGACCTCACAACCACCACCACCAGCAGCAGCCAACACCCTAGCACTGCCCGCCAAGGCACAGAGGCACAAGTGACCTCACAATGCTGCCTCCAGCTCTGGCCTCGCACACCCTGGGACACAAGGCACCAGCCACAGCACCAATGGCCACACCAAAAGGCACCTCCCAAGCACAAACAGCACCTTCCCACACTGACACATGCCTGCGAGGGCCTCACGCAGCACTCACCTCACAGCTGCCAAGAGCAGCCAGGCAACCAGCACTGGCCTAGCACGCACTGCTTCACAAGTCACCTCACAACCACCACCACCACCAGCAGCCAACACCCTAGCACTGCCCGCCAAGGCACAGAGGCACAAGTAAACTCACAATGCTACCTCCAGCTCTGGCCTCGCACACCTCGGCACACAAGGCACCAGCCACAGCACCAATGGCCACACCAAAAGTCACCTCCCAAGCACAAACAGCACCTTCCCACACTGACACATGCCTGCCAGGGCCTCACGCAGCACTCACCTCACAGCTGCCAAGAGCAGCCAGGCAACCAGCACTGGCCTAGCACGCACTGCTTCACAAGTGACCTCACAACCACCACCACCAGCAGCAGCCAACACCCTAGCACTGCCTGACAAGGCACAGAGGCACAAGTGACCTCACAATGCTGCCTCCAGCTCTGGCCTCGCACACCCTGGGACACAAGGCACCAGCCACAGCACCAATGGCCACACCAAAAGGCACCTCCCAAGCACAAAAAGCACCTTCCCACACTGACACATGCCTGCGACGGCCTCACGCAGCACTCATCTCACAGCTGCCAAGAGCAGCTTGGCAACCAGCACTGGCCAGCCACGCACTGCTTCACAAGTCACTTCACAACCACCACCACCAGCAGCAGCCAACACCCTAGCACTGCCCGCCAAGGCACAGAGGCACAAGTAAACTCACAATGCTGCCTCCAGCTCTGGCCTCACACACCCTGGGACACAAGGCACCAGCCACAGCACCAATGGCCACACCAAAAGGCACCTCCCAAGGACAAACAGCACCTTCCCACACTGACACATGCCTGCCAGGGCCTCACGCAGCACTCACCTCACAGCTGCCAAGAGCAGCCAGGCAACCAGCACTGGCCTAGCACGCACTGCTTCACAAGTGACCTCACAACCACCACCACCAGCAGCAGCCAACACCCTAGCACTGCCTGCCAAGGCACAGAGGCACAAGTGACCTCACAATGCTGCCTCCAGCTCTGGCTTCGCACACCCTGGGACACAAGGCACCAGCCACAGCACCAATGGCCACACCAAAAGGCACCTCCCAAGGACAAACAGCACCTTCCCACACTGACACATGCCTGCGACGGCCTCACGCAGCACTCACCTCACAGCTGCCAAGAGCAGCCAGGCAACCAGCACTGGCCAGCCACGCACTGCTTCACAAGTCACCTCACAACCACCACCACCAGCAGCAGCCAACACCCTAGCACTGCCCGACAAGGCACAGAGGCACAAGTGACCTCACAATGCTGCCTCCAGCTCTGGCCTCTCACACCCTGGGACACAAGGCACCAGCCACAGCACCAATGGCCACACCAAAAGGCACCTCCCAAGCACAAACAGCACCTTCCCACACTGACACATGCCTGCCAGGGCCTCACGCAGCACTCACCTCACAGCTGCCAAGAGCAGCCAGGCAACCAGCACTGGCCTAGCACGCACTGCTTCACAAGTCACCTCACAACCACCACCACCAGCAGCCGCCAACACCCTAGCACTGCCCGCCAAGGCACAGAGGCACAAGTAAACTCACAATGCTGCCTCCAGCTCTGGCCTCGCACACCTCGGCACACAAGGCACCAGCCACAGCACCAATGACCACACCAAAAGGCACCTCCCAAGCACAAACAGCACCTTCCCACACTGACACATGCCTGCGACGGCCTCACGCAGCACTCACCTCACAGCTGCCAAGAGCAGCCAGGCAACCAGCACTGGCCTAGCACGCACTGCTTCACAAGTCACCTCACAACCACCACCACCAGCAGCAGCCAACACCCTAGCACTACCCGACAAGGCACAGAGGCACAAGTGACCTCACAATGCTGCCTCCAGCTCTGGCCTCGCACACCCTGGGACACAAGGCACCAGCCACAGCACCAATGGCCACACCAAAAGGCACCTCCCAAGCACAAAAAGCACCTTCCCACACTGACACATGTTTGCGACGGCCTCACGCAGCACTCACCTCAGAGCTGCCAAGAGCAGCCAGGCAACCAGCACTGGCCAGCCACGCACTGCTTCACAAGTCACTTCACAACCACCACCACCAGCAGCAGCCAACACCCTAGCACTGCCCGACAAGGCACAGAGGCACAAGTGACCTCACAATGCTGCCTCCAGCTCTGGCCTCGCACACCCTGGGACACAAGGCACCAGCCACAGCACCAATGGCCACACCAAAAGGCACCTCCCAAGCACAAACAGCACCTTCCCACACTGACACATGCCTGCCAGGGCCTCACGCAGCACTCACCTCACAGCTGCCAAGAGCAGCCAGGCAACCAGCACTGGCCTAGCACGCACTGCTTCACAAGTCACCTCACAACCACCACCACCAGCAGCAGCCAACACCCTAGCACTGCCCGACAAGGCACAGAGGCACAAGTGACCTCACAATGCTGCCTCCAGCTCTGGCCTCGCACACCCTGGGCCACAAGGCACCAGCCACAGCACCAATGGCCACACCAAAAGGCACCTCCCAAGCACAAAAAGCACCTTCCCACACTGACACATGCCTGCGACGGCCTCACGCAGCACTCACCTCACAGCTGCCAAGAGCAGCCAGGCAACCAGCACTGGCCTAGCACGCACTGCTTCACAAGTCACCTCACAACCACCACCACCAGCAGCAGCCAACACCCTAGCACTGCCCGACAAGGCACAGAGGCACAAGTAAACTCACAATGCTCCCTCCAGCTCTGGCCTCGCACACCTTGGCACACAAGGCACCAGCCACAGCACCAATGGCCACACCAAAAGGCACCTCCCAAGGACAAACAGCACCTTCCCACACTGACACATGCCTGCGAGGGCCTCACGCAGCACTCACCTCACAGCTGCCAAGAGCAGCCAGGCAACCAGCACTGGCCTAGCACACACTGCTTCACAAGTCACCTCACAACCACCACCACCAGCAGCAGCCAACACCCTAGCTCTGCCCGCTAAGGCACAGAGGCACAAGTAAACTCACAATGCTGCCTCCAGCTCTGGCCTCGCACACCTCGGCACACAAGGCACCAGCCACAGCACCAATGACCACACCAAAAGGCACCTCCCAAGCACAAACAGCACCTTCCCACACTGACACATGCCTGCGAGGGCCTCACGCAGCACTCACCTCACAGCTGCCAAGAGCAGCCAGGCAACCAGCACTGGCCTAGCACGCACTGCTTCACAAGTCACCTCACAACCACCACCACCAGCAGCAGCCAACACCCTAGCACTGCCCGACAAGGCACAGAGGCACAAGTGACCTCACAATGCTCCCTCCAGCTCTGGCCTCGCACACCCTGGGACACAAGGCACCAGCCACAGCACCAATGGCCACACCGAAAGGCACCTCCCAAGCACAAAAAGCACCTTCCCACACTGACACATGCCTGCGACGGCCTCACGCAGCACTCACCTCACAGCTGCCAAGAGCAGCCAGGCAACCAGCACTGGCCTAGCACGCACTGCTTCACAAGTCACCTCACAACCACCACCACCAGCAGCAGCCAACACCCTAGCACTGCCCGACAAGGCACAGAGGCACAAGTAAACTCACAATGCTCCCTCCAGCTCTGGCCTCGCACACCTTGGCACACAAGGCACCAGCCACAGCACCAATGGCCACACCAAAAGGCACCTCCCAAGGACAAACAGCACCTTCCCACACTGACACATGCCTGCGAGGGCCTCACGCAGCACTCACCTCACAGCTGCCAAGAGCAGCCAGGCAACCAGCACTGGCCTAGCACGCACTGCTTCACAAGTCACCTCACAACCACCACCACCACCAGCAGCCAACACCCTAGCACTGCCCGCCAAGGCACAGAGGCACAAGTAAACTCACAATGCTACCTCCAGCTCTGGCCTCGCACACCTCGGCACACAAGGCACCAGCCACAGCACCAATGGCCACACCAAAAGTCACCTCCCAAGCACAAACAGCACCTTCCCACACTGACACATGCCTGCCAGGGCCTCACGCAGCACTCACCTCACAGCTGCCAAGAGCAGCCAGGCAACCAGCACTGGCCTAGCACGCACTGCTTCACAAGTGACCTCACAACCACCACCACCAGCAGCAGCCAACACCCTAGCACTGCCTGACAAGGCACAGAGGCACAAGTGACCTCACAATGCTGCCTCCAGCTCTGGCCTCGCACACCCTGGGACACAAGGCACCAGCCACAGCACCAATGGCCACACCAAAAGGCACCTCCCAAGCACAAAAAGCACCTTCCCACACTGACACATGCCTGCGACGGCCTCACGCAGCACTCATCTCACAGCTGCCAAGAGCAGCTTGGCAACCAGCACTGGCCAGCCACGCACTGCTTCACAAGTCACTTCACAACCACCACCACCAGCAGCAGCCAACACCCTAGCACTGCCCGCCAAGGCACAGAGGCACAAGTGACCTCACAATGCTGCCTCCAGCTCTGGCCTCACACACCCTGGGACACAAGGCACCAGCCACAGCACCAATGGCCACACCAAAAGGCACCTCCCAAGGACAAACAGCACCTTCCCACACTGACACATGCCTGCCAGGGCCTCACGCAGCACTCACCTCACAGCTGCCAAGAGCAGCCAGGCAACCAGCACTGGCCTAGCACGCACTGCTTCACAAGTGACCTCACAACCACCACCACCAGCAGCAGCCAACACCCTAGCACTGCCTGCCAAGGCACAGAGGCACAAGTGACCTCACAATGCTGCCTCCAGCTCTGGCTTCGCACACCCTGGGACACAAGGCACCAGCCACAGCACCAATGGCCACACCAAAAGGCACCTCCCAAGGACAAACAGCACCTTCCCACACTGACACATGCCTGCGACGGCCTCACGCAGCACTCACCTCACAGCTGCCAAGAGCAGCCAGGCAACCAGCACTGGCCAGCCACGCACTGCTTCACAAGTCACCTCACAACCACCACCACCAGCAGCAGCCAACACCCTAGCACTGCCCGACAAGGCACAGAGGCACAAGTGACCTCACAATGCTGCCTCCAGCTCTGGCCTCTCACACCCTGGGACACAAGGCACCAGCCACAGCACCAATGGCCACACCAAAAGGCACCTCCCAAGCACAAACAGCACCTTCCCACACTGACACATGCCTGCCAGGGCCTCACGCAGCACTCACCTCACAGCTGCCAAGAGCAGCCAGGCAACCAGCACTGGCCTAGCACGCACTGCTTCACAAGTCACCTCACAACCACCACCACCAGCAGCCGCCAACACCCTAGCACTGCCCGCCAAGGCACAGAGGCACAAGTAAACTCACAATGCTGCCTCCAGCTCTGGCCTCGCACACCTCGGCACACAAGGCACCAGCCACAGCACCAATGACCACACCAAAAGGCACCTCCCAAGCACAAACAGCACCTTCCCACACTGACACATGCCTGCGACGGCCTCACGCAGCACTCACCTCACAGCTGCCAAGAGCAGCCAGGCAACCAGCACTGGCCTAGCACGCACTGCTTCACAAGTCACCTCACAACCACCACCACCAGCAGCAGCCAACACCCTAGCACTACCCGACAAGGCACAGAGGCACAAGTGACCTCACAATGCTGCCTCCAGCTCTGGCCTCGCACACCCTGGGACACAAGGCACCAGCCACAGCACCAATGGCCACACCAAAAGGCACCTCCCAAGCACAAAAAGCACCTTCCCACACTGACACATGTTTGCGACGGCCTCACGCAGCACTCACCTCAGAGCTGCCAAGAGCAGCCAGGCAACCAGCACTGGCCAGCCACGCACTGCTTCACAAGTCACTTCACAACCACCACCACCAGCAGCAGCCAACACCCTAGCACTGCCCGACAAGGCACAGAGGCACAAGTGACCTCACAATGCTGCCTCCAGCTCTGGCCTCGCACACCCTGGGACACAAGGCACCAGCCACAGCACCAATGGCCACACCAAAAGGCACCTCCCAAGCACAAACAGCACCTTCCCACACTGACACATGCCTGCCAGGGCCTCACGCAGCACTCACCTCACAGCTGCCAAGAGCAGCCAGGCAACCAGCACTGGCCTAGCACGCACTGCTTCACAAGTCACCTCACAACCACCACCACCAGCAGCAGCCAACACCCTAGCACTGCCCGACAAGGCACAGAGGCACAAGTGACCTCACAATGCTGCCTCCAGCTCTGGCCTCGCACACCCTGGGCCACAAGGCACCAGCCACAGCACCAATGGCCACACCAAAAGGCACCTCCCAAGCACAAAAAGCACCTTCCCACACTGACACATGCCTGCGACGGCCTCACGCAGCACTCACCTCACAGCTGCCAAGAGCAGCCAGGCAACCAGCACTGGCCTAGCACGCACTGCTTCACAAGTCACCTCACAACCACCACCACCAGCAGCAGCCAACACCCTAGCACTGCCCGACAAGGCACAGAGGCACAAGTAAACTCACAATGCTCCCTCCAGCTCTGGCCTCGCACACCTTGGCACACAAGGCACCAGCCACAGCACCAATGGCCACACCAAAAGGCACCTCCCAAGGACAAACAGCACCTTCCCACACTGACACATGCCTGCGAGGGCCTCACGCAGCACTCACCTCACAGCTGCCAAGAGCAGCCAGGCAACCAGCACTGGCCTAGCACACACTGCTTCACAAGTCACCTCACAACCACCACCACCAGCAGCAGCCAACACCCTAGCTCTGCCCGCTAAGGCACAGAGGCACAAGTAAACTCACAATGCTGCCTCCAGCTCTGGCCTCGCACACCTCGGCACACAAGGCACCAGCCACAGCACCAATGACCACACCAAAAGGCACCTCCCAAGCACAAACAGCACCTTCCCACACTGACACATGCCTGCGAGGGCCTCACGCAGCACTCACCTCACAGCTGCCAAGAGCAGCCAGGCAACCAGCACTGGCCTAGCACGCACTGCTTCACAAGTCACCTCACAACCACCACCACCAGCAGCAGCCAACACCCTAGCACTGCCCGACAAGGCACAGAGGCACAAGTGACCTCACAATGCTGCCTCCAGCTCTGGCCTCGCACACCCTGGGACACAAGGCACCAGCCACAGCACCAATGGCCACACCAAAAGGCACCTCCCAAGCACAAAAAGCACCTTCCCACACTGACACATGCCTGCGACGGCCTCACGCAGCACTCACCTCACAGCTGCCAAGAGCAGCCAGGCAACCAGCACTGGCCTAGCACGCACTGCTTCACAAGTCACCTCACAACCACCACCACCAGCAGCAGCCAACACCCTAGCACTGCCCGACAAGGCACAGAGGCACAAGTAAACTCACAATGCTCCCTCCAGCTCTGGCCTCGCACACCTTGGCACACAAGGCACCAGCCACAGCACCAATGGCCACACCAAAAGGCACCTCCCAAGGACAAACAGCACCTTCCCACACTGACACATGCCTGCCAGGGCCTCACGCAGCACTCACCTCACAGCTGCCAAGAGCAGCCAGGCAACCAGCACTGGCCTAGCACGCACTGCTTCACAAGTCACCTCACAACCACCACCACCACCAGCAGCCAACACCCTAGCACTGCCCGCCAAGGCACAGAGGCACAAGTAAACTCACAATGCTACCTCCAGCTCTGGCCTCGCACACCTCGGCACACAAGGCACCAGCCACAGCACCAATGGCCACACCAAAAGTCACCTCCCAAGCACAAACAGCACCTTCCCACACTGACACATGCCTGCCAGGGCCTCACGCAGCACTCACCTCACAGCTGCCAAGAGCAGCCAGGCAACCAGCACTGGCCTAGCACGCACTGCTTCACAAGTGACCTCACAACCACCACCACCAGCAGCAGCCAACACCCTAGCACTGCCTGACAAGGCACAGAGGCACAAGTGACCTCACAATGCTGCCTCCAGCTCTGGCCTCGCACACCCTGGGACACAAGGCACCAGCCACAGCACCAATGGCCACACCAAAAGGCACCTCCCAAGCACAAAAAGCACCTTCCCACACTGACACATGCCTGCGACGGCCTCACGCAGCACTCACCTCACAGCTGCCAAGAGCAGCTTGGCAACCAGCACTGGCCAGCCACGCACTGCTTCACAAGTCACTTCACAACCACCACCACCAGCAGCAGCCAACACCCTAGCACTGCCCGCCAAGGCACAGAGGCACAAGTGACCTCACAATGCTGCCTCCAGCTCTGGCCTCACACACCCTGGGACACAAGGCACCAGCCACAGCACCAATGGCCACACCAAAAGGCACCTCCCAAGGACAAACAGCACCTTCCCACACTGACACATGCCTGCCAGGGCCTCACGCAGCACTCACCTCACAGCTGCCAAGAGCAGCCAGGCAACCAGCACTGGCCTAGCACGCACTGCTTCACAAGTGACCTCACAACCACCACCACCAGCAGCAGCCAACACCCTAGCACTGCCTGCCAAGGCACAGAGGCACAAGTGACCTCACAATGCTGCCTCCAGCTCTGGCTTCGCACACCCTGGGACACAAGGCACCAGCCACAGCACCAATGGCCACACCAAAAGGCACCTCCCAAGGACAAACAGCACCTTCCCACACTGACACATGCCTGCGACGGCCTCACGCAGCACTCACCTCACAGCTGCCAAGAGCAGCCAGGCAACCAGCACTGGCCAGCCACGCACTGCTTCACAAGTCACCTCACAACCACCACCACCAGCAGCAGCCAACACCCTAGCACTGCCCGACAAGGCACAGAGGCACAAGTGACCTCACAATGCTGCCTCCAGCTCTGGCCTCTCACACCCTGGGACACAAGGCACCAGCCACAGCACCAATGGCCACACCAAAAGGCACCTCCCAAGCACAAACAGCACCTTCCCACACTGACACATGCCTGCCAGGGCCTCACGCAGCACTCACCTCACAGCTGCCAAGAGCAGCCAGGCAACCAGCACTGGCCTAGCACGCACTGCTTCACAAGTCACCTCACAACCACCACCACCAGCAGCCGCCAACACCCTAGCACTGCCCGCCAAGGCACAGAGGCACAAGTAAACTCACAATGCTGCCTCCAGCTCTGGCCTCGCACACCTCGGCACACAAGGCACCAGCCACAGCACCAATGACCACACCAAAAGGCACCTCCCAAGCACAAACAGCACCTTCCCACACTGACACATGCCTGCGACGGCCTCACGCAGCACTCACCTCACAGCTGCCAAGAGCAGCCAGGCAACCAGCACTGGCCTAGCACGCACTGCTTCACAAGTCACCTCACAACCACCACCACCAGCAGCAGCCAACACCCTAGCACTACCCGACAAGGCACAGAGGCACAAGTGACCTCACAATGCTGCCTCCAGCTCTGGCCTCGCACACCCTGGGACACAAGGCACCAGCCACAGCACCAATGGCCACACCAAAAGGCACCTCCCAAGCACAAAAAGCACCTTCCCACACTGACACATGTTTGCGACGGCCTCACGCAGCACTCACCTCAGAGCTGCCAAGAGCAGCCAGGCAACCAGCACTGGCCAGCCACGCACTGCTTCACAAGTCACTTCACAACCACCACCACCAGCAGCAGCCAACACCCTAGCACTGCCCGACAAGGCACAGAGGCACAAGTGACCTCACAATGCTGCCTCCAGCTCTGGCCTCGCACACCCTGGGACACAAGGCACCAGCCACAGCACCAATGGCCACACCAAAAGGCACCTCCCAAGCACAAACAGCACCTTCCCACACTGACACATGCCTGCCAGGGCCTCACGCAGCACTCACCTCACAGCTGCCAAGAGCAGCCAGGCAACCAGCACTGGCCTAGCACGCACTGCTTCACAAGTCACCTCACAACCACCACCACCAGCAGCAGCCAACACCCTAGCACTGCCCGACAAGGCACAGAGGCACAAGTGACCTCACAATGCTGCCTCCAGCTCTGGCCTCGCACACCCTGGGCCACAAGGCACCAGCCACAGCACCAATGGCCACACCAAAAGGCACCTCCCAAGCACAAAAAGCACCTTCCCACACTGACACATGCCTGCGACGGCCTCACGCAGCACTCACCTCACAGCTGCCAAGAGCAGCCAGGCAACCAGCACTGGCCTAGCACGCACTGCTTCACAAGTCACCTCACAACCACCACCACCAGCAGCAGCCAACACCCTAGCACTGCCCGCCAAGGCACAGAGGCACAAGTAAACTCACAATGCTCCCTCCAGCTCTGGCCTCGCACACCTTGGCACACAAGGCACCAGCCACAGCACCAATGGCCACACCAAAAGGCACCTCCCAAGGACAAACAGCACCTTCCCACACTGACACATGCCTGCGAGGGCCTCACGCAGCACTCACCTCACAGCTGCCAAGAGCAGCCAGGCAACCAGCACTGGCCTAGCACACACTGCTTCACAAGTCACCTCACAACCACCACCACCAGCAGCAGCCAACACCCTAGCTCTGCCCGCTAAGGCACAGAGGCACAAGTAAACTCACAATGCTGCCTCCAGCTCTGGCCTCGCACACCTCGGCACACAAGGCACCAGCCACAGCACCAATGACCACACCAAAAGGCACCTCCCAAGCACAAACAGCACCTTCCCACACTGACACATGCCTGCGAGGGCCTCACGCAGCACTCACCTCACAGCTGCCAAGAGCAGCCAGGCAACCAGCACTGGCCTAGCACGCACTGCTTCACAAGTCACCTCACAACCACCACCACCAGCAGCAGCCAACACCCTAGCACTGCCCGACAAGGCACAGAGGCACAAGTGACCTCACAATGCTGCCTCCAGCTCTGGCCTCGCACACCCTGGGACACAAGGCACCAGCCACAGCACCAATGGCCACACCAAAAGGCACCTCCCAAGCACAAAAAGCACCTTCCCACACTGACACATGCCTGCGACGGCCTCACGCAGCACTCACCTCACAGCTGCCAAGAGCAGCCAGGCAACCAGCACTGGCCTAGCACGCACTGCTTCACAAGTCACCTCACAACCACCACCACCAGCAGCAGCCAACACCCTAGCACTGCCCGACAAGGCACAGAGGCACAAGTAAACTCACAATGCTCCCTCCAGCTCTGGCCTCGCACACCTTGGCACACAAGGCACCAGCCACAGCACCAATGGCCACACCAAAAGGCACCTCCCAAGGACAAACAGCACCTTCCCACACTGACACATGCCTGCGAGGGCCTCACGCAGCACTCACCTCACAGCTGCCAAGAGCAGCCAGGCAACCAGCACTGGCCTAGCACACACTGCTTCACAAGTCACCTCACAACCACCACCACCAGCAGCAGCCAACACCCTAGCTCTGCCCGCTAAGGCACAGAGGCACAAGTAAACTCACAATGCTGCCTCCAGCTCTGGCCTCGCACACCTCGGCACACAAGGCACCAGCCACAGCACCAATGGCCACACCAAAAGGCACCTCCCAAGCACAAACAGCACCTTCCCACACTGACACATGCCTGCCAGGGCCTCACGCAGCACTCACCTCACAGCTGCCAAGAGCAGCCAGGCAACCAGCACTGGCCTAGCACGCACTGCTTCACAAGTCACCTCACAACCACCACCACCAGCAGCAGCCAACACCCTAGCACTGCCCGACAAGGCACAGAGGCACAAGTGACCTCACAATGCTGCCTCCAGCTCTGGCCTCGCACACCCTGGGACACAAGGCACCAGCCACAGCACCAATGGCCACACCAAAAGGCACCTCCCAAGCACAAAAAGCACCTTCCCACACTGACACATGCCTGCGAGGGCCTCACGCAGCACTCACCTCACAGCTGCCAAGAGCAGCCAGGCAACCAGCACTGGCCAGCCATGCACTGCTTCACAAGTCACTTCACAACCACCACCACCAGCAGCAGCCAACACCCTAGCACTGCCCGACAAGGCACAGAGGCACAAGTGACCTCACAATGCTGCCTCCAGCTCTGGCCTCGCACACCCTGGGCCACAAGGCACCAGCCACAGCACCAATGGCCACACCAAAAGGCACCTCCCAAGCACAAAAAGCACCTTCCCACACTGACACATGCCTGCGACGGCCTCACGCAGCACTCACCTCACAGCTGCCAAGAGCAGCCAGGCAACCAGCACTGGCCTAGCACGCACTGCTTCACAAGTCACCTCACAACCACCACCACCAGCAGCAGCCAACACCCTAGCACTGCCCGACAAGGCACAGAGGCACAAGTAAACTCACAATGCTCCCTCCAGCTCTGGCCTCGCACACCTTGGCACACAAGGCACCAGCCACAGCACCAATGGCCACACCAAAAGGCACCTCCCAAGGACAAACAGCACCTTCCCACACTGACACATGCCTGCGAGGGCCTCACGCAGCACTCACCTCACAGCTGCCAAGAGCAGCCAGGCAACCAGCACTGGCCTAGCACACACTGCTTCACAAGTCACCTCACAACCACCACCACCAGCAGCAGCCAACACCCTAGCTCTGCCCGCTAAGGCACAGAGGCACAAGTAAACTCACAATGCTGCCTCCAGCTCTGGCCTCGCACACCTCGGCACACAAGGCACCAGCCACAGCACCAATGACCACACCAAAAGGCACCTCCCAAGCACAAACAGCACCTTCCCACACTGACACATGCCTGCGAGGGCCTCACGCAGCACTCACCTCACAGCTGCCAAGAGCAGCCAGGCAACCAGCACTGGCCTAGCACGCACTGCTTCACAAGTCACCTCACAACCACCACCACCAGCAGCAGCCAACACCCTAGCACTGCCCGACAAGGCACAGAGGCACAAGTGACCTCACAATGCTGCCTCCAGCTCTGGCCTCGCACACCCTGGGACACAAGGCACCAGCCACAGCACCAATGGCCACACCAAAAGGCACCTCCCAAGCACAAAAAGCACCTTCCCACACTGACACATGCCTGCGACGGCCTCACGCAGCACTCACCTCACAGCTGCCAAGAGCAGCCAGGCAACCAGCACTGGCCTAGCACGCACTGCTTCACAAGTCACCTCACAACCACCACCACCAGCAGCAGCCAACACCCTAGCACTGCCCGACAAGGCACAGAGGCACAAGTAAACTCACAATGCTCCCTCCAGCTCTGGCCTCGCACACCTTGGCACACAAGGCACCAGCCACAGCACCAATGGCCACACCAAAAGGCACCTCCCAAGGACAAACAGCACCTTCCCACACTGACACATGCCTGCGAGGGCCTCACGCAGCACTCACCTCACAGCTGCCAAGAGCAGCCAGGCAACCAGCACTGGCCTAGCACACACTGCTTCACAAGTCACCTCACAACCACCACCACCAGCAGCAGCCAACACCCTAGCTCTGCCCGCTAAGGCACAGAGGCACAAGTAAACTCACAATGCTGCCTCCAGCTCTGGCCTCGCACACCTCGGCACACAAGGCACCAGCCACAGCACCAATGACCACACCAAAAGGCACCTCCCAAGCACAAACAGCACCTTCCCACACTGACACATGCCTGCCAGGGCCTCACGCAGCACTCACCTCACAGCTGCCAAGAGCAGCCAGGCAACCAGCACTGGCCTAGCACGCACTGCTTCACAAGTCACCTCACAACCACCACCACCAGCAGCAGCCAACACCCTAGCACTGCCCGACAAGGCACAGAGGCACAAGTGACCTCACAATGCTGCCTCCAGCTCTGGCCTCGCACACCCTGGGACACAAGGCACCAGCCACAGCACCAATGGCCACACCAAAAGGCACCTCCCAAGCACAAAAAGCACCTTCCCACACTGACACATGCCTGCGAGGGCCTCACGCAGCACTCACCTCACAGCTGCCAAGAGCAGCCAGGCAACCAGCACTGGCCAGCCATGCACTGCTTCACAAGTCACTTCACAACCACCACCACCAGCAGCAGCCAACACCCTAGCACTGCCTGACAAGGCACAGAGGCACAAGTGACCTCACAATGCTGCCTCCAGCTCTGGCCTCGCACACCCTGGGACACAAGGCACCAGCCACAGCACCAATGGCCACACCAAAAGGCACCTCCCAAGCACAAACAGCACCTTCCCACACTGACACATGCCTGCCAGGGCCTCACGCAGCACTCACCTCACAGCTGCCAAGAGCAGCCAGGCAACCAGCACTGGCCTAGCATGCACTGCTTCACAAGTCACCTCACAACCACCACCACCACCAGCAGCCAACACCCTAGCACTGCCCGACAAGGCACAGAGGCACAAGTGACCTCACAATGCTGCCTCCAGCTCTGGCCTCTCACACCCTGGGACACAAGGCACCAGCCACAGCACCAATGACCACACCAAAAGGCACCTCCCAAGCACAAACAGCACCTTCCCACACTGACACATGCCTGCCAGGGCCTCACGCAGCACTCACCTCACAGCTGCCAAGAGCAGCCAGGCAACCAGCACTGGCCTAGCACGCACTGCTTCACAAGTCACCTCACAACCACCACCACCAGCAGCAGCCAACACCCTAGCACTGCCCAACAAGGCACAGAGGCACAAGTAAACTCACAATGCTCCCTCCAGCTCTGGCCTCGCACACCTTGGCACACAAGGCACCAGCCACAGCACCAATGGCCACACCAAAAGGCACCTCCCAAGGACAAACAGCACCTTCCCACACTGACACATGCCTGCGAGGGCCTCACGCAGCACTCACCTCACAGCTGCCAAGAGCAGCCAGGCAACCAGCACTGGCCTAGCACGCACTGCTTCACAAGTCACCTCACAACCACCACCACCAGCAGCAGCCAACACCCTAGCACTGCCCGACAAGGCACAGAGGCACAAGTGACCTGACAATGCTGCCTCCAGCTCTGGCCTCGCACACCCTGGGACACAAGGCACCAGCCACAGCACCAATGGCCACACCAAAAGGCACCTCCCAAGCACAAACAGCACCTTCCCACACTGACACATGCCTGCCAGGGCCTCACGCAGCACTCACCTCACAGCTGCCAAGAGCAGCCAGGCAACCAGCACTGGCCTAGCACGCACTGCTTCACAAGTCACCTCACAACCACCACCACCACCAGCAGCCAACACCCTAGCACTGCCCGACAAGGCACAGAGGCACAAGTGACCTCACAATGCTGCCTCCAGCTCTGGCCTCTCACACCCTGGGACACAAGGCACCAGCCACAGCACCAATGACCACACCAAAAGACACCTCCCAAGCACAAACAGCACCTTCCCACACTGACACATGCCTGCCAGGGCCTCACGCAGCACTCACCTCACAGCTGCCAAGAGCAGCCAGGCAACCAGCACTGGCCTAGCACGCACTGCTTCACAAGTCACCTCACAACCACCACCACCAGCAGCAGCCAACACCCTAGCACTGCCCGCCAAGGCACAGAGGCACAAGTAAACTCACAATGCTCCCTCCAGCTCTGGCCTCGCACACCTTGGCACACAAGGCACCAGCCACAGCACCAATGGCCACACCAAAAGGCACCTCCCAAGCACAAACAGCACCTTCCCACACTGACACATGCCTGCCAGGGCCTCACGCAGCACTCACCTCACAGCTGCCAAGAGCAGCCAGGCAACCAGCACTGGCCTAGCACGCACTGCTTCACAAGTCACCTCACAACCACCACCACCAGCAGCAGCCAACACCCTAGCACTGCCCGCCAAGGCACAGAGGCACAAGTAAATTCACAATGCTGCCTCCAGCTCTGGCCTCGCACACCTCGGCACACAAGGCACCAGCCACAGCACCAATGACCACACCAAAAGGCACCTCCCAAGCACAAACAGCACCTTCCCACACTGACACATGCCTGCGACGGCCTCACGCAGCACTCACCTCACAGCTGCCAAGAGCAGCCAGGCAACCAGCACTGGCCTAGCACGCACTGCTTCACAAGTCACCTCACAACCACCACCACCAGCAGCAGCCAACACACTAGCACTACCCGACAAGGCACAGAGGCACAAGTGACCTCACAATGCTGCCTCCAGCTCTGGCCTCGCACACCCTGGGACACAAGGCACCAGCCACAGCACCAATGGCCACACCAAAAGGCACCTCCCAAGCACAAACAGCACCTTCCCACACTGACACATGCCTGCCAGGGCCTCACGCAGCACTCACCTCACAGCTGCCAAGAGCAGCCAGGCAACCAGCACTGGCCAGCCACGCACTGCTTCACAAGTCACTTCACAACCACCACCACCAGCAGCAGCCAACACCCTAGCACTGCCCGACAAGGCACAGAGGCACAAGTGACCTCACAATGCTGCCTCCAGCTCTGGCCTCGCACACCCTGGGACACAAGGCACCAGCCACAGCACCAATGGCCACACCAAAAGGCACCTCCCAAGCACAAACAGCATCTTCCCACACTGACACATGCCTGCCAGGGCCTCACGCAGCACTCACCTCACAGCTGCCAAGAGCAACCAGGCAACCAGCACTGGCCTAGCACGCACTGCTTCACAAGTCACCTCACAACCACCACCACCAGCAGCAGCCAACACCCTAGCACTGCCCGCCAAGGCACAGAGGCACAAGTAAACTCACAATGCTGCCTCCAGCTCTGGCCTCGCACACCTCGGCACACAAGGCACCAGCCACAGCACCAATGGCCACACCAAAAGGCACCTCCCAAGCACAAACAGCACCTTCCCACACTGACACATGCCTGCGACGGCCTCACGCAGCACTCACCTCACAGCTGCCAAGAGCAGCCAGGCAACCAGCACTGGCCTAGCACGCACTGCTTCACAAGTCACCTCACAACCACCACCACCAGCAGCAGCCAACACCCTAGCACTGCCCGCCAAGGCACAGAGGCACAAGTAAACTCACAATGCTGCCTCCAGCTCTGGCCTCGCACACCTCGGCACACAAGGCACCAGCCACAGCACCAATGGCCACACCAAAAGGCACCTCCCAAGCACAAACAGCACCTTCCCACACTGACACATGCCTGCGACGGCCTCACGCAGCACTCACCTCACAGCTGCCAAGAGCAGCCAGGCAACCAGCACTGGCCTAGCACGCACTGCTTCACAAGTCACCTCACAACCACCACCAGCAGCAGCAGCCAACACCCTAGCACTGCCCGACAAGTCACAGAGGCACAACTAAACTCACAATGCTGCCTCCAGCTCTGGCCTCGCACACCCTGGGACACAAGGCACCAGCCACAGCACCAATGGCCACACCAAAAGGCACCTCCCAAGCACAAACAGCACCTTCCCACACTGACACATGCCTGCCAGGGCCTCACGCAGCACTCACCTCACAGCTGCCAAGAGCAGCCAGGCAACCAGCACTGGCCTAGCACGCACTACTTAACAAGTGACCTCACAACCACCACCACCAGCAGCAGCCAACACCCTAGCACTGCCCGCCAAGGCACAGAGGCACAAGTGACCTCACAATGCTGCCTCCAGCTCTGGCCTCGCACACCCTGGGCCACAAGGCACCAGCCACAGCACCAATGGCCACACCAAAAGGCACCTCCCAAGCACAAACAGCACCTTCCCACACTGACACATGCCTGCGAGGGCCTCACGCAGCACTCACCTCACAGCTGCCAAGAGCAGCCAGGCAACCAGCACTGGCCTAGCACGCACTGCTTCACAAGTCACCTCACAACCACCACCACCACCAGCAGCCAACACCCTAGCACTGCCCGCCAAGGCACAGAGGCACAAGTAAACTCACAATGCTGCCTCCAGCTCTGGCCTCGCACACCTCGGCACACAAGGCACCAGCCACAGCACCAATGGCCACACCAAAAGTCACCTCCCAAGCACAAACAGCACCTTCCCACACTGACACATGCCTGCGAGGGCCTCACGCAGCACTCACCTCACAGCTGCCAAGAGCAGCCAGGCAACCAGCACTGGCCTAGCACGCACTGCTTCACAAGTGACCTCACAACCACCACCACCAGCAGCAGCCAACACCCTAGCACTGCCTGACAAGGCACAGAGGCACAAGTGACCTCACAATGCTGCCTCCAGCTCTGGCCTCGCACACCCTGGGACACAAGGCACCAGCCACAGCACCAATGGCCACACCAAAAGGCACCTCCCAAGCACAAAAAGCACCTTCCCACACTGACACATGCCTGCGACGGCCTCACGCAGCACTCATCTCACAGCTGCCAAGAGCAGCATGGCAACCAGCACTGGCCAGCCACGCACTGCTTCACAAGTCACTTCACAACCACCACCACCAGCAGCAGCCAACACCCTAGCACTGCCCGCCAAGGCACAGAGGCACAAGTGACCTCACAATGCTGCCTCCAGCTCTGGCCTCGCACACCCTGGGACACAAGGCACCAGCCACAGCACCAATGGCCACACCAAAAGGCACCTCCCAAGGACAAACAGCACCTTCCCACACTGACACATGCCTGCCAGGGCCTCACGCAGCACTCACCTCACAGCTGCCAAGAGCAGCCAGGCAACCAGCACTGGCCTAGCACGCACTGCTTCACAAGTCACCTCACAACCACCACCACCAGCAGCAGCCAACACCCTAGCACTGCCTGCCAAGGCACAGAGGCACAAGTGACCTCACAATGCTGCCTCCAGCTCTGGCTTCGCACACCCTGGGACACAAGGCACCAGCCACAGCACCAATGGCCACACCAAAAGGCACCTCCCAAGGACAAACAGCACCTTCCCACACTGACACATGCCTGCGACGGCCTCACGCAGCACTCACCTCACAGCTGCCAAGAGCAGCCAGGCAACCAGCACTGTCCAGCCACGCACTGCTTCACAAGTCACCTCACAACCACCACCACCAGCAGCAGCCAACACCCTAGCACTGCCCGACAAGGCACAGAGGCACAAGTGACCTCACAATGCTGCCTCCAGCTCTGGCCTCTCACACCCTGGGACACAAGGCACCAGCCACAGCACCAATGGCCACACCAAAAGGCACCTCCCAAGCACAAACAGCACCTTCCCACACTGACACATGCCTGCGACGGCCTCACGCAGCACTCACCTCACAGCTGCCAAGAGCAGCCAGGCAACCAGCACTGGCCTAGCACGCACTGCTTCACAAGTCACCTCACAACCACCACCACCAGCAGCAGCCAACACCCTAGCACTGCCCGCCAAGGCACAGAGGCACAAGTAAACTCACAATGCTGCCTCCAGCTCTGGCCTCGCACACCTCGGCACACAAGGCACCAGCCACAGCACCAATGACCACACCAAAAGGCACCTCCCAAGCACAAACAGCACCTTCCCACACTGACACATGCCTGCGACGGCCTCACGCAGCACTCACCTCACAGCTGCCAAGAGCAGCCAGGCAACCAGCACTGGCCTAGCACGCACTGCTTCACAAGTCACCTCACAACCACCACCACCAGCAGCAGCCAACACCCTAGCACTACCCGACAAGGCACAGAGGCACAAGTGACCTCACAATGCTGCCTCCAGCTCTGGCCTCGCACACCCTGGGACACAAGGCACCAGCCACAGCACCAATGGCCACACCAAAAGGCACCTCCCAAGCACAAAAAGCACCTTCCCACACTGACACATGTTTGCGACGGCCTCACGCAGCACTCACCTCAGAGCTGCCAAGAGCAGCCAGGCAACCAGCACTGGCCAGCCACGCACTGCTTCACAAGTCACTTCACAACCACCACCACCAGCAGCAGCCAACACCCTAGCACTGCCCGACAAGGCACAGAGGCACAAGTGACCTCACAATGCTGCCTCCAGCTCTGGCCTCGCACACCCTGGGACACAAGGCACCAGCCACAGCACCAATGGCCACACCAAAAGGCACCTCCCAAGCACAAACAGCACCTTCCCACACTGACACATGCCTGCCAGGGCCTCACGCAGCACTCACCTCACAGCTGCCAAGAGCAGCCAGGCAGCCAGCACTGGCCTAGCACGCACTGCTTCACAAGTCACCTCACAACCACCACCACCAGCAGCAGCCAACACCCTAGCACTGCCCGCCAAGGCACAGAGGCACAAGTGACCTCACAATGCTGCCTCCAGCTCTGGCCTCGCACACCCTGGGACACAAGGCACCAGCCACAGCACCAATGGCCACACCAAAAGGCACCTCCCAAGCACAAAAAGCACCTTCCCACACTGACACATGCCTGCGACGGCCTCACGCAGCACTCACCTCACAGCTGCCAAGAGCAGCCAGGCAACCAGCACTGGCCTAGCACGCACTGCTTCACAAGTCACCTCACAACCACCACCACCAGCAGCAGCCAACACCCTAGCACTGCCCGACAAGGCACAGAGGCACAAGTAAACTCACAATGCTCCCTCCAGCTCTGGCCTCGCACACCTTGGCACACAAGGCACCAGCCACAGCACCAATGGCCACACCAAAAGGCACCTCCCAAGGACAAACAGCACCTTCCCACACTGACACATGCCTGCCAGGGCCTCACGCAGCACTCACCTCACAGCTGCCAAGAGCAGCCAGGCAACCAGCACTGGCCTAGCACACACTGCTTCACAAGTCACCTCACAACCACCACCACCAGCAGCAGCCAACACCCTAGCTCTGCCCGCTAAGGCACAGAGGCACAAGTGACCTCACAATGCTGCCTCCAGCTCTGGCCTCGCACACCTCGGCACACAAGGCACCAGCCACAGCACCAATGACCACACCAAAAGGCACCTCCCAAGCACAAACAGCACCTTCCCACACTGACACATGCCTGCGAGGGCCTCACGCAGCACTCACCTCACAGCTGCCAAGAGCAGCCAGGCAACCAGCACTGGCCTAGCACGCACTGCTTCACAAGTCACCTCACAACCACCACCACCAGCAGCAGCCAACACCCTAGCACTGCCCGACAAGGCACAGAGGCACAAGTGACCTCACAATGCTGCCTCCAGCTCTGGCCTCGCACACCCTGGGACACAAGGCACCAGCCACAGCACCAATGGCCACACCAAAAGGCACCTCCCAAGCACAAAAAGCACCTTCCCACACTGACACATGCCTGCGACGGCCTCACGCAGCACTCACCTCACAGCTGCCAAGAGCAGCCAGGCAACCAGCACTGGCCTAGCACGCACTGCTTCACAAGTCACCTCACAACCACCACCACCAGCAGCAGCCAACACCCTAGCACTGCCCGACAAGGCACAGAGGCACAAGTAAACTCACAATGCTCCCTCCAGCTCTGGCCTCGCACACCTTGGCACACAAGGCACCAGCCACAGCACCAATGGCCACACCAAAAGGCACCTCCCAAGGACAAACAGCACCTTCCCACACTGACACATGCCTGCGAGGGCCTCACGCAGCACTCACCTCACAGCTGCCAAGAGCAGCCAGGCAACCAGCACTGGCCTAGCACACACTGCTTCACAAGTCACCTCACAACCACCACCACCAGAAGCAGCCAACACCCTAGCTCTGCCCGCTAAGGCACAGAGGCACAAGTAAACTCACAATGCTGCCTCCAGCTCTGGCCTCGCACACCTCGGCACACAAGGCACCAGCCACAGCACCAATGACCACACCAAAAGGCACCTCCCAAGCACAAACAGCACCTTCCCACACTGACACATGCCTGCCAGGGCCTCACGCAGCACTCACCTCACAGCTGCCAAGAGCAGCCAGGCAACCAGCACTGGCCTAGCACGCACTGCTTCACAAGTCACCTCACAACCACCACCACCAGCAGCAGCCAACACCCTAGCACTGCCCGACAAGGCACAGAGGCACAAGTGACCTCACAATGCTGCCTCCAGCTCTGGCCTCGCACACCCTGGGACACAAGGCACCAGCCACAGCACCAATGGCCACACCAAAAGGCACCTCCCAAGCACAAAAAGCACCTTCCCACACTGACACATGCCTGCGAGGGCCTCACGCAGCACTCACCTCACAGCTGCCAAGAGCAGCCAGGCAACCAGCACTGGCCAGCCATGCACTGCTTCACAAGTCACTTCACAACCACCACCACCAGCAGCAGCCAACACCCTAGCACTGCCTGACAAGGCACAGAGGCACAAGTGACCTCACAATGCTGCCTCCAGCTCTGGCCTCGCACACCCTGGGACACAAGGCACCAGCCACAGCACCAATGGCCACACCAAAAGGCACCTCCGAAGCACAAACAGCACCTTCCCACACTGACACATGCCTGCCAGGGCCTCACGCAGCACTCACCTCACAGCTGCCAAGAGCAGCCAGGCAACCAGCACTGGCCTAGCATGCACTGCTTCACAAGTCACCTCACAACCACCACCACCACCAGCAGCCAACACCCTAGCACTGCCCGACAAGGCACAGAGGCACAAGTGACCTCACAATGCTGCCTCCAGCTCTGGCCTCTCACACCCTGGGACACAAGGCACCAGCCACAGCACCAATGACCACACCAAAAGGCACCTCCCAAGCACAAACAGCACCTTCCCACACTGACACATGCCTGCCAGGGCCTCACGCAGCACTCACCTCACAGCTGCCAAGAGCAGCCAGGCAACCAGCACTGGCCTAGCACGCACTGCTTCACAAGTCACCTCACAACCACCACCACCAGCAGCAGCCAACACCCTAGCACTGCCCGACAAGGCACAGAGGCACAAGTGACCTCACAATGCTGCCTCCAGCTCTGGCCTCGCACACCTTGGCACACAAGGCACCAGCCACAGCACCAATGGCCACACCAAAAGGCACCTCCCAAGGACAAACAGCACCTTCCCACACTGATACATGCCTGCGAGGGCCTCACGCAGCACTCACCTCACAGCTGCCAAGAGCAGCCAGGCAACCAGCACTGGCCTAGCACGCACTGCTTCACAAGTCACCTCACAACCACCACCACCAGCAGCAGCCAACACCCTAGCACTGCCCGACAAGGCACAGAGGCACAAGTGACCTGACAATGCTGCCTCCAGCTCTGGCCTCGCACACCCTGGGACACAAGGCACCAGCCACAGCACCAATGGCCACACCAAAAGGCACCTCCCAAGCACAAACAGCACCTTCCCACACTGACACATGCCTGCCAGGGCCTCACGCAGCAGTCACCTCACAGCTGCCAAGAGCAGCCAGGCAACCAGCACTGGCCTAGCACGCACTGCTTCACAAGTGACCTCACAACCACCACCACCACCAGCAGCCAACACCCTAGCACTGCCCGACAAGGCACAGAGGCACAAGTGACCTCACAATGCTGCCTCCAGCTCTGGCCTCTCACACCCTGGGACACAAGGCACCAGCCACAGCACCAATGACCACACCAAAAGGCACCTCCCAAGCACAAACAGCACCTTCCCACACTGACACATGCCTGCCAGGGCCTCACGCAGCACTCACCTCACAGCTGCCAAGAGCAGCCAGGCAACCAGCACTGGCCTAGCACGCACTGCTTCACAAGTCACCTCACAACCACCACCACCAGCAGCAGCCAACACCCTAGCACTGCCCGCCAAGGCACAGAGGCACAAGTAAACTCACAATGCTCCCTCCAGCTCTGGCCTCGCACACCTCGGCACACAAGGCACCAGCCACAGCACCAATGACCACACCAAAAGGCACCTCCCAAGCACAAACAGCACCTTCCCACACTGACACATGCCTGCGACGGCCTCACGCAGCACTCACCTCACAGCTGCCAAGAGCAGCCAGGCAACCAGCACTGGCCTAGCACGCACTGCTTCACAAGTCACCTCACAACCACCACCACCAGCAGCAGCCAACACCCTAGCACTGCCCGCCAAGGCACAGAGGCACAAGTGACCTCACAATGCTGCCTCCAGCTCTGGCCTCGCACACCCTGGGACACAAGGCACCAGCCACAGCACCAATGGCCACACCAAAAGGCACCTCCCAAGCACAAACAGCACCTTCCCACACTGACACATGCCTGCCAGGGCCTCACGCAGCACTCACCTCACAGCTGCCAAGAGCAGCCAGGCAACCAGCACTGGCCAGCCACGCACTGCTTCACAAGTCACCTCACAACCACCACCACCAGCAGCAGCCAACACCCTAGCACTGCCTGACAAGGCACAGAGGCACAAGTGACCTCACAATGCTGCCTCCAGCTCTGGCCTCGCACACCCTGGGACACAAGGCACCAGCCACAGCACCAATGGCCACACCAAAAGGCACCTCCCAAGCACAAACAGCACCTTCCCACACTGACACATGCCTGCCAGGGCCTCACGCAGCACTCACCTCACAGCTGCCAAGAGCAGCCAGGCAACCAGCACTGGCCTAGCACGCAGTGCTTCACAAGACACCTCACAACCACCACCACCAGCAGCAGCCAACACCCTAGCACTGCCCAACAAGGCACAGAGGCACAAGTGACCTCACAATGCTGCCTCCAGCTCTGGCCTCGCACACCCTGGGACACAAGGCACCAGCCACAGCACCAATGGCCACACCAAAAGGCACCTCCCAAGCACAAACAGCACCTTCCCACACTGACACATGCCTGCGACGGCTCACGCAGCACTCACCTCACAGCTGCCAAGAGCAGCCAGGCAACCAGCACTGGCCTAGCACGCACTGCTTCACAAGTCACCTCACAACCACCACCACCAGCAGCAGCCAACACCCTAGCACTGCCCGACAAGGCACAGAGGCCCAAGTGACCTCACAATGCTGCCTCCAGCTCTGGCCTCGCACACCCTGGGACACAAGGCACCAGCCACAGCACCAATGGCCACACCAAAAGGCACCTCCCAAGCACAAACAGCACCTTCCCACACTGACACATGCCTGCCAGGGCCTCACGCAGCACTCACCTCACAGCTGCCAAGAGCAGCCAGGCAACCAGCACTGGCCAGCCACGCACTGCTTCACAAGTCACCTCACAACCACCACCACCAGCAGCAGCCAACACCCTAGCACTGCCTGACAAGGCACAGAGGCACAAGTGACCTCACAATGCTGCCTCCAGCTCTGGCCTCGCACACCCTGGGCGACAAGGCACCAGCCACAGCACCAATGGCCACACCAAAAGGCACCTCCCAAGCACAAACAGCACCTTCCCACACTGACACATGCCTGCCAGGGCCTCACGCAGCACTCACCTCACAGCTGCCAAGAGCAGCCAGGCAACCAGCAGTGGCCAACCACGCACTGCTTCACAAGTCACCTCACAACCACCACCACCAGCAGCAGCCAACACCCTAGCACTGCCCGCCAAGGCACAGAGGCACAAGTGACCTCACAATGCTGCCTCCAGCTCTGGCCTCGCACACCCTGGGACACAAGGCACCAGCCACAGCACCAATGGCCACACCAAAAGGCACCTCCCAAGCACAAACAGCACCTTCCCACACTGACACATGCCTGCGACGGCCTCACGCAGCACTCACCTCACAGCTGCCAAGAGCAGCCAGGCAACCAGCACTGGCCAGCCACGCACTGCTTCACAAGTCACCTCACAACCACCACCACCACCAGCAGCCAACACCCTAGCACTGCCCGACAAGGCACAGAGGCACAAGTGACCTCACAATGCTGCCTCCAGCTCTGGCATCTCACACCCTGGGACACAAGGCACCAGCCACAGCACCAATGGCCACACCAAAAGGCACCTCCCAAGCACAAACAGCACCTTCCCACACTGACACATGCCTGCCAGGGCCTCACGCAGCACTCACCTCACAGCTGCCAAGAGCAGCCAGGCAACCAGCACTGGCCTAGCACGCACTGCTTCACAAGTGACCTCACAACCACCACCACCAGCAGCAGCCAACACCCTAGCACTGCCCGACAAGGCACAGAGGCACAAGTAAACTCACAATGCTGCCTCCAGCTCTGGCCTCGCACACCTTGGCACACAAGGCACCAGCCACAGCACCAATGGCCACACCAAAAGGCACCTCCCAAGGACAAACAGCACCTTCCCACACTGACACATGCCTGCGAGGGCCTCACGCAGCACTCACCTCACAGCTGCCAAGAGCAGCCAGGCAACCAGCACTGGCCTAGCACGCACTGCTTCACAAGTCACCTCACAACCACCACCACCAGCAGCAGCCAACACCCTAGCACTGCCCGACAAGGCACAGAGGCACAAGTGACCTGACAATGCTGCCTCCAGCTCTGGCCTCGCACACCCTGGGACACAAGGCACCAGCCACAGCACCAATGGCCACACCAAAAGGCACCTCCCAAGCACAAACAGCACCTTCCCACACTGACACATGCCTGCCAGGGCCTCACGCAGCACTCACCTCACAGCTGCCAAGAGCAGCCAGGCAACCAGCACTGGCCTAGCACGCACTGCTTCACAAGTCACCTCACAACCACCACCACCACCAGCAGCCAACACCCTAGCACTGCCCGACAAGGCACAGAGGCACAAGTGACCTCACAATGCTGCCTCCAGCTCTGGCCTCTCACACCCTGGGACACAAGGCACCAGCCACAGCACCAATGACCACACCAAAAGGCACCTCCCAAGCACAAACAGCACCTTCCCACACTGACACATGCCTGCCAGGGCCTCACGCAGCACTCACCTCACAGCTGCCAAGAGCAGCCAGGCAACCAGCACTGGCCTAGCACGCACTGCTTCACAAGTCACCTCACAACCACCACCACCAGCAGCAGCCAACACCCTAGCACTGCCCGCCAAGGCACAGAGGCACAAGTAAACTCACAATGCTGCCTCCAGCTCTGGCCTCGCACACCCTGGGACACAAGGCACCAGCCACAGCACCAATGGCCACACCAAAAGGCACCTCCCAAGCACAAACAGCACCTTCCCACACTGACACATGCCTGCGAGGGCCTCACGCAGCACTCACCTCACAGCTGCCAAGAGCAGCCAGGCAACCAGCACTGGCCTAGCACGCACTGCTTCACAAGTGACCTCACAACCACCACCACCAGCAGCAGCCAACACCCTAGCACTGCCCGCCAAGGCACAGAGGCACAAGTGACCTCACAATGCTGCCTCCAGCTCAGGCCTCGCACACCTCGGCACACAAGGCACCAGCCACAGCACCAATGACCACACCAAAAGGCACCTCCCAAGCACAAACAGCACCTTCCCACACTGACACATGCCTGCGACGGCCTCACGCAGCACTCACCTCACAGCTGCCAAGAGCAGCCAGGCAACCAGCACTGGCCTAGCACGCACTGCTTCACAAGTCACCTCACAACCACCACCACCAGCAGCAGCCAACACCCTAGCACTACCCGCCAAGGCACAGAGGCACAAGTGACCTCACAATGCTGCCTCCAGCTCTGGCCTCGCACACCCTGGGACACAAGGCACCAGCCACAGCACCAATGGCCACACCAAAAGGCACCTCCCAAGCACAAACAGCACCTTCCCACACTGACACATGCCTGCCAGGGCCTCACGCAGCACTCACCTCACAGCTGCCAAGAGCAGCCAGGCAACCAGCACTGGCCAGCCACGCACTGCTTCACAAGTCACTTCACAACCACCACCACCAGCAGCAGCCAACACCCTAGCACTGCCCGACAAGGCACAGAGGCACAAGTGACCTCACAATGCTGCCTCCAGCTCTGGCCTCTCACACCCTGGGACACAAGGCACCAGCCACAGCACCAATGACCACACCAAAAGGCACCTCCCAAGCACAAACAGCACCTTCCCACACTGACACATGCCTGCCAGGGCCTCACGCAGCACTCACCTCACAGCTGCCAAGAGCAGCCAGGCAACCAGCACTGGCCTAGCACGCACTGCTTCACAAGTCACCTCACAACCACCACCACCAGCAGCAGCCAACACCCTAGCACTGCCCGCCAAGGCACAGAGGCACAAGTAAACTCACAATGCTGCCTCCAGCTCTGGCCTCGCACACCCTGGGACACAAGGCACCAGCCACAGCACCAATGGCCACACCAAAAGGCACCTCCCAAGCACAAACAGCACCTTCCCACACTGACACATGCCTGCCAGGGCCTCACGCAGCACTCACCTCACAGCTGCCAAGAGCAGCCAGGCAACCAGCACTGGCCTAGCACGCACTGCTTCACAAGTGACCTCACAACCACCACCACCAGCAGCAGCCAACACCCTAGCACTGCCCGCCAAGGCACAGAGGCACAAGTGACCTCACAATGCTGCCTCCAGCTCAGGCCTCGCACACCTCGGCACACAAGGCACCAGCCACAGCACCAATGACCACACCAAAAGGCACCTCCCAAGCACAAACAGCACCTTCCCACACTGACACATGCCTGCGACGGCCTCACGCAGCACTCACCTCACAGCTGCCAAGAGCAGCCAGGCAACCAGCACTGGCCTAGCACGCACTGCTTCACAAGTCACCTCACAACCACCACCACCAGCAGCAGCCAACACCCTAGCACTACCCGCCAAGGCACAGAGGCACAAGTGACCTCACAATGCTGCCTCCAGCTCTGGCCTCGCACACCCTGGGACACAAGGCACCAGCCACAGCACCAATGGCCACACCAAAAGGCACCTCCCAAGCACAAACAGCACCTTCCCACACTGACACATGCCTGCCAGGGCCTCACGCAGCACTCACCTCACAGCTGCCAAGAGCAGCCAGGCAACCAGCACTGGCCAGCCACGCACTGCTTCACAAGTCACTTCACAACCACCACCACCAGCAGCAGCCAACACCCTAGCACTGCCTGACAAGGCACAGAGGCACAAGTGACCTCACAATGCTGCCTCCAGCTCTGGCCTCGCACACCCTGGGACACAAGGCACCAGCCACAGCACCAATGGCCACACCAAAAGGCACCTCCCAAGCACAAACAGCACCTTCCCACACTGACACATGCCTGCCAGGGCCTCACGCAGCACTCACCTCACAGCTGCCAAGAGCAGCCAGGCAACCAGCACTGGCCTAGCACGCAATGCTTCACAAGACACCTCACAACCACCACCACCACCAGCAGCCAACACCCTAGCACTGCCCGACAAGGCACAGAGGCCCAAGTGACCTCACAATGCTGCCTCCAGCTCTGGCCTCGCACACCCTGGGACACAAGGCACCAGCCACAGCACCAATGGCCACACCAAAAGGCACCTCCCAAGCACAAACAGCACCTTCCCACACTGACACATGCCTGCCAGGGCCTCACGCAGCACTCACCTCACAGCTGCCAAGAGCAGCCAGGCAACCAGCACTGGCCAGCCACGCACTGCTTCACAAGTCACCTCACAACCACCACCACCAGCAGCAGCCAACACCCTAGCACTGCCTGACAAGGCACAGAGGCACAAGTGACCTCACAATGCTGCCTCCAGCTCTGGCCTCGCACACCCTGGGCGACAAGGCACCAGCCACAGCACCAATGGCCACACCAAAAGGCACCTCCCAAGCACAAACAGCACCTTCCCACACTGACACATGCCTGCCAGGGCCTCACGCAGCACTCACCTCACAGCTGCCAAGAGCAGCCAGGCAACCAGCACTGGCCTAGCACGCACTGCTTCACAAGTGACCTCACAACCACCACCACCAGCAGCAGCCAACACCCTAGCACTGCCCGACAAGGCACAGAGGCACAAGTAAACTCACAATGCTGCCTCCAGCTCTGGCCTCGCACACCTTGGCACACAAGGCACCAGCCACAGCACCAATGGCCACACCAAAAGGCACCTCCCAAGGACAAACAGCACCTTCCCACACTGACACATGCCTGCGAGGGCCTCACGCAGCACTCACCTCACAGCTGCCAAGAGCAGCCAGGCAACCAGCACTGGCCTAGCACGCACTGCTTCACAAGTCACCTCACAACCACCACCACCAGCAGCAGCCAACACCCTAGCACTGCCCGACAAGGCACAGAGGCACAAGTGACCTGACAATGCTGCCTCCAGCTCTGGCCTCGCACACCCTGGGACACAAGGCACCAGCCACAGCACCAATGGCCACACCAAAAGGCACCTCCCAAGCACAAACAGCACCTTCCCACACTGACACATGCCTGCCAGGGCCTCACGCAGCACTCACCTCACAGCTGCCAAGAGCAGCCAGGCAACCAGCACTGGCCTAGCACGCACTGCTTCACAAGTCACCTCACAACCACCACCACCACCAGCAGCCAACACCCTAGCACTGCCCGACAAGGCACAGAGGCACAAGTGACCTCACAATGCTGCCTCCAGCTCTGGCCTCTCACACCCTGGGACACAAGGCACCAGCCACAGCACCAATGACCACACCAAAAGGCACCTCCCAAGCACAAACAGCACCTTCCCACACTGACACATGCCTGCCAGGGCCTCACGCAGCACTCACCTCACAGCTGCCAAGAGCAGCCAGGCAACCAGCACTGGCCTAGCACGCACTGCTTCACAAGTCACCTCACAACCACCACCACCAGCAGCAGCCAACACCCTAGCACTGCCCGCCAAGGCACAGAGGCACAAGTAAACTCACAATGCTGCCTCCAGCTCTGGCCTCGCACACCCTGGGACACAAGGCACCAGCCACAGCACCAATGGCCACACCAAAAGGCACCTCCCAAGCACAAACAGCACCTTCCCACACTGACACATGCCTGCCAGGGCCTCACGCAGCACTCACCTCACAGCTGCCAAGAGCAGCCAGGCAACCAGCACTGGCCAGCCACGCACTGCTTCACAAGTCACTTCACAACCACCACCACCAGCAGCAGCCAACACCCTAGCACTGCCTGACAAGGCACAGAGGCACAAGTGACCTCACAATGCTGCCTCCAGCTCTGGCCTCGCACACCCTGGGACACAAGGCACCAGCCACAGCACCAATGGCCACACCAAAAGGCACCTCCCAAGCACAAACAGCACCTTCCCACACTGACACATGCCTGCCAGGGCCTCACGCAGCACTCACCTCACAGCTGCCAAGAGCAGCCAGGCAACCAGCACTGGCCTAGCACGCAATGCTTCACAAGACACCTCACAACCACCACCACCACCAGCAGCCAACACCCTAGCACTGCCCGCCAAGGCACAGAGGCACAAGTGACCTCACAATGCTGCCTCCAGCTCTGGCCTCGCACACCCTGGGACACAAGGCACCAGCCACAGCACCAATGGCCACACCAAAAGGCACCTCCCAAGCACAAACAGCACCTTCCCACACTGACACATGCCTGCCAGGGCCTCACACAGCACTCACCTCACAGCTGCCAAGAGCAGCCAGGCAACCAGCAGTGGCCAACCACGCACTGCTTCACAAGTCACCTCACAACCACCACCACCAGCAGCAGCCAACACCCTAGCACTGCCCGACAAGGCACAGAGGCACAAGTGACCTCACAATGCTGCCTCCAGCTCTGGCCTCGCACACCCTGGGACACAAGGCACCAGCCACAGCACCAATGGCCACACCAAAAGGCACCTCCCAAGCACAAACAGCACCTTCCCACACTGACACATGCCTGCGACGGCCTCACGCAGCACTCACCTCACAGCTGCCAAGAGCAGCCAGGCAACCAGCACTGGCCTAGCACGCACTGCTTCACAAGTGACCTCACAACCACCACCACCAGCAGCAGCCAACACCCTAGCACTGCCCGACAAGGCACAGAGGCACAAGTAAACTCACAATGCTGCCTCCAGCTCTGGCCTCGCACACCTTGGCACACAAGGCACCAGCCACAGCACCAATGGCCACACCAAAAGGCACCTCCCAAGGACAAACAGCACCTTCCCACACTGACACATGCCTGCGAGGGCCTCACGCAGCACTCACCTCACAGCTGCCAAGAGCAGCCAGGCAACCAGCACTGGCCTAGCACGCACTGCTTCACAAGTCACCTCACAACCACCACCACCAGCAGCAGCCAACACCCTAGCACTGCCCGACAAGGCACAGAGGCACAAGTGACCTGACAATGCTGCCTCCAGCTCTGGCCTCGCACACCCTGGGACACAAGGCACCAGCCACAGCACCAATGGCCACACCAAAAGGCACCTCCCAAGCACAAACAGCACCTTCCCACACTGACACATGCCTGCCAGGGCCTCACGCAGCACTCACCTCACAGCTGCCAAGAGCAGCCAGGCAACCAGCACTGGCCTAGCACGCACTGCTTCACAAGTCACCTCACAACCACCACCACCACCAGCAGCCAACACCCTAGCACTGCCCGCCAAGGCACAGAGGCACAAGTAAACTCACAATGCTGCCTCCAGCTCTGGCCTCGCACACCCTGGGCGACAAGGCACCAGCCACAGCACCAATGACCACACCAAAAGGCACCTCCCAAGCACAAACAGCACCTTCCCACACTGACACATGCCTGCCAGGGCCTCACGCAGCACTCACCTCACAGCTGCCAAGAGCAGCCAGGCAACCAGCACTGGCCTAGCACGCACTGCTTCACAAGTCACCTCACAACCACCACCACCACCAGCAGCCAACACCCTAGCACTGCCCGCCAAGGCACAGAGGCACAAGTAAACTCACAATGCTGCCTCCAGCTCTGGCCTCGCACACCCTGGGACACAAGGCACCAGCCACAGCACCAATGGCCACACCAAAAGGCACCTCCCAAGCACAAACAGCACCTTCCCACACTGACACATGCCTGCCAGGGCCTCACGCAGCACTCACCTCACAGCTGCCAAGAGCAGCCAGGCAACCAGCAGTGGCCAACCACGCACTGCTTCACAAGTCACCTCACAACCACCACCACCAGCAGCAGCCAACACCCTAGCACTGCCCGACAAGGCACAGAGGCACAAGTGACCTCACAATGCTGCCTCCAGCTCTGGCCTCGCACACCCTGGGACACAAGGCACCAGCCACAGCACCAATGGCCACACCAAAAGGCACCTCCCAAGCACAAACAGCACCTTCCCACACTGACACATGCCTGCCAGGGCCTCACGCAGCACTCACCTCACAGCTGCCAAGAGCAGCCAGGCAACCAGCACTGGCCTAGCACGCACTGCTTCACAAGTCACCTCACAACCACCACCACCAGCAGCAGCCAACACCCTAGCACTGCCCGACAAGGCACAGAGGCACAAGTGACCTGACAATGCTGCCTCCAGCTCTGGCCTCGCACACCCTGGGACACAAGGCACCAGCCACAGCACCAATGGCCACACCAAAAGGCACCTCCCAAGCACAAACAGCACCTTCCCACACTGACACATGCCTGCCAGGGCCTCACGCAGCACTCACCTCACAGCTGCCAAGAGCAGCCAGGCAACCAGCACTGGCCTAGCACGCACTGCTTCACAAGTCACCTCACAACCACCACCACCACCAGCAGCCAACACCCTAGCACTGCCCGACAAGGCACAGAGGCACAAGTGACCTCACAATGCTGCCTCCAGCTCTGGCCTCTCACACCCTGGGACACAAGGCACCAGCCACAGCACCAATGACCACACCAAAAGGCACCTCCCAAGCACAAACAGCACCTTCCCACACTGACACATGCCTGCCAGGGCCTCACGCAGCACTCACCTCACAGCTGCCAAGAGCAGCCAGGCAACCAGCACTGGCCTAGCACGCACTGCTTCACAAGTCACCTCACAACCACCACCACCAGCAGCAGCCAACACCCTAGCACTGCCCGCCAAGGCACAGAGGCACAAGTAAACTCACAATGCTCCCTCCAGCTCTGGCCTCGCACACCTTGGCACACAAGGCACCAGCCACAGCACCAATGGCCACACCAAAAGGCACCTCCCAAGCACAAACAGCACCTTCCCACACTGACACATGCCTGCGAGGGCCTCACGCAGCACTCACCTCACAGCTGCCAAGAGCAGCCAGGCAACCAGCACTGGCCTAGCACGCACTGCTTCACAAGTCACCTCACAACCACCACCACCAGCAGCAGCCAACACCCTAGCACTGCCCGCCAAGGCACAGAGGCACAAGTGACCTCACAATGCTGCCTCCAGCTCTGGCCTCGCACACCTCGGCACACAAGGCACCAGCCACAGCACCAATGACCACACCAAAAGGCACCTCCCAAGCACAAACAGCACCTTCCCACACTGACACATGCCTGCGACGGCCTCACGCAGCACTCACCTCACAGCTGCCAAGAGCAGCCAGGCAACCAGCACTGGCCTAGCACGCACTGCTTCACAAGTCACCTCACAACCACCACCACCAGCAGCAGCCAACACCCTAGCACTACCCGCCAAGGCACAGAGGCACAAGTGACCTCACAATGCTGCCTCCAGCTCTGGCCTCGCACACCCTGGGACACAAGGCACCAGCCACAGCACCAATGGCCACACCAAAAGGCACCTCCCAAGCACAAACAGCACCTTCCCACACTGACACATGCCTGCCAGGGCCTCACGCAGCACTCACCTCACAGCTGCCAAGAGCAGCCAGGCAACCAGCACTGGCCTAGCACGCAATGCTTCACAAGACACCTCACAACCACCACCACCACCAGCAGCCAACACCCTAGCACTGCCCGCCAAGGCACAGAGGCACAAGTGACCTCACAATGCTGCCTCCAGCTCTGGCCTCGCACACCCTGGGACACAAGGCACCAGCCACAGCACCAATGGCCACACCAAAAGGCACCTCCCAAGCACAAACAGCACCTTCCCACACTGACACATGCCTGCCAGGGCCTCACGCAGCACTCACCTCACAGCTGCCAAGAGCAGCCAGGCAACCAGCAGTGGCCAACCACGCACTGCTTCACAAGTCACCTCACAACCACCACCACCAGCAGCAGCCAACACCCTAGCACTGCCCGACAAGGCACAGAGGCACAAGTTACCTCACAATGCTGCCTCCAGCTCTGGCCTCGCACACCCTGGGACACAAGGCACCAGCCACAGCACCAATGGCCACACCAAAAGGCACCTCCCAAGCACAAACAGCACCTTCCCACACTGACACATGCCTGCGACGGCCTCACGCAGCACTCACCTCACAGCTGCCAAGAGCAGCCAGGCAACCAGCACTGGCCTAGCACGCACTGCTTCACAAGTGACCTCACAACCACCACCACCAGCAGCAGCCAACACCCTAGCACTGCCCGACAAGGCACAGAGGCACAAGTAAACTCACAATGCTGCCTCCAGCTCTGGCCTCGCACACCTTGGCACACAAGGCACCAGCCACAGCACCAATGGCCACACCAAAAGGCACCTCCCAAGGACAAACAGCACCTTCCCACACTGACACATGCCTGCGAGGGCCTCACGCAGCACTCACCTCACAGCTGCCAAGAGCAGCCAGGCAACCAGCACTGGCCTAGCACGCACTGCTTCACAAGTCACCTCACAACCACCACCACCAGCAGCAGCCAACACCCTAGCACTGCCCGCCAAGGCACAGAGGCACAAGTGACCTGACAATGCTGCCTCCAGCTCTGGCCTCGCACACCCTGGGACACAAGGCACCAGCCACAGCACCAATGGCCACACCAAAAGGCACCTCCCAAGCACAAACAGCACCTTCCCACACTGACACATGCCTGCCAGGGCCTCACGCAGCACTCACCTCACAGCTGCCAAGAGCAGCCAGGCAACCAGCACTGGCCTAGCACGCACTGCTTCACAAGTCACCTCACAACCACCACCACCACCAGCAGCCAACACCCTAGCACTGCCCGACAAGGCACAGAGGCACAAGTGACCTCACAATGCTGCCTCCAGCTCTGGCCTCTCACACCCTGGGACACAAGGCACCAGCCACAGCACCAATGACCACACCAAAAGGCACCTCCCAAGCACAAACAGCACCTTCCCACACTGACACATGCCTGCCAGGGCCTCACGCAGCACTCACCTCACAGCTGCCAAGAGCAGCCAGGCAACCAGCACTGGCCTAGCACGCACTGCTTCACAAGTCACCTCACAACCACCACCACCAGCAGCAGCCAACACCCTAGCACTGCCCGCCAAGGCACAGAGGCACAAGTAAACTCACAATGCTCCCTCCAGCTCTGGCCTCGCACACCTTGGCACACAAGGCACCAGCCACAGCACCAATGGCCACACCAAAAGGCACCTCCCAAGCACAAACAGCACCTTCCCACACTGACACATGCCTGCGAGGGCCTCACGCAGCACTCACCTCACAGCTGCCAAGAGCAGCCAGGCAACCAGCACTGGCCTAGCACGCACTGCTTCACAAGTCACCTCACAACCACCACCACCAGCAGCAGCCAACACCCTAGCACTGCCCGCCAAGGCACAGAGGCACAAGTGACCTCACAATGCTGCCTCCAGCTCTGGCCTCGCACACCTCGGCACACAAGGCACCAGCCACAGCACCAATGACCACACCAAAAGGCACCTCCCAAGCACAAACAGCACCTTCCCACACTGACACATGCCTGCGACGGCCTCACGCAGCACTCACCTCACAGCTGCCAAGAGCAGCCAGGCAACCAGCACTGGCCTAGCACGCACTGCTTCACAAGTCACCTCACAACCACCACCACCAGCAGCAGCCAACACCCTAGCACTACCCGCCAAGGCACAGAGGCACAAGTGACCTCACAATGCTGCCTCCAGCTCTGGCCTCGCACACCCTGGGACACAAGGCACCAGCCACAGCACCAATGGCCACACCAAAAGGCACCTCCCAAGCACAAACAGCACCTTCCCACACTGACACATGCCTGCCAGGGCCTCACGCAGCACTCACCTCACAGCTGCCAAGAGCAGCCAGGCAACCAGCACTGGCCAGCCACGCACTGCTTCACAAGTCACTTCACAACCACCACCACCAGCAGCAGCCAACACCCTAGCACTGCCTGACAAGGCACAGAGGCACAAGTGACCTCACAATGCTGCCTCCAGCTCTGGCCTCGCACACCCTGGGACACAAGGCACCAGCCACAGCACCAATGGCCACACCAAAAGGCACCTCCCAAGCACAAACAGCACCTTCCCACACTGACACATGCCTGCCAGGGCCTCACGCAGCACTCACCTCACAGCTGCCAAGAGCAGCCAGGCAACCAGCACTGGCCTAGCACCCAATGCTTCACAAGACACCTCACAACCACCACCACCACCAGCAGCCAACACCCTAGCACTGCCCGCCAAGGCACAGAGGCACAAGTGACCTCACAATGCTGCCTCCAGCTCTGGCCTCGCACACCCTGGGACACAAGGCACCAGCCACAGCACCAATGGCCACACCAAAAGGCACCTCCCAAGCACAAACAGCACCTTCCCACACTGACACATGCCTGCCAGGGCCTCACGCAGCACTCACCTCACAGCTGCCAAGAGCAGCCAGGCAACCAGCAGTGGCCAACCACGCACTGCTTCACAAGTCACCTCACAACCACCACCACCAGCAGCAGCCAACACCCTAGCACTGCCCGACAAGGCACAGAGGCACAAGTGACCTCACAATGCTGCCTCCAGCTCTGGCCTCGCACACCCTGGGACACAAGGCACCAGCCACAGCACCAATGGCCACACCAAAAGGCACCTCCCAAGCACAAACAGCACCTTCCCACACTGACACATGCCTGCGACGGCCTCACGCAGCACTCACCTCACAGCTGCCAAGAGCAGCCAGGCAACCAGCACTGGCCTAGCACGCACTGCTTCACAAGTCACCTCACAACCACCACCACCACCAGCAGCCAACACCCTAGCACTGCCCGCCAAGGCACAGAGGCACAAGTGACCTCACAATGCTGCCTCCAGCTCTGGCCTCTCACACCCTGGGACACAAGGCACCAGCCACAGCACCAATGGCCACACCAAAAGGCACCTCCCAAGCACAAACAGCACCTTCCCACACTGACACATGCCTGCGACGGCCTCACGCAGCACTCACCTCACAGCTGCCAAGAGCAGCCAGGCAACCAGCACTGGCCTAGCACGCACTGCTTCACAAGTCACCTCACAACCAACACCACCACCAGCAGCCAACACCCTAGCACTGCCCGACAAGGCACAGAGGCACAAGTAAACTCACAATGCTGCCTCCAGCTCTGGCCTCGCACACCCAGGGACACAAGGCACCAGCCACAGCACCAATGGCCACACCAAAAGGCACCTCCCAAGCACAAACAGCACCTTCCCACACTGACACATGCCTGCCAGGGCCTCACGCAGCACTCACCTCACAGCTGCCAAGAGCAGCCAGGCAACCAGCACTGGCCTAGCACGCACTGCTTCACAAGTCACCTCACAACCACCACCACCAGCAGCAGCCAACACCCTAGCACTGCCTGACAAGGCACAGAGGCACAAGTGACCTCACAATGCTGCCTCCAGCTCTGGCATCGCACACCCTGGGACACAAGGCACCAGCCACAGCACCAATGACCACACCAAAAGGCACCTCCCAAGCACAAAAAGCACCTTCCCACACTGACACATGCCTGCCAGGGCCTCACGCAGCACTCACCTCACAGCTGCCAAGAGCAGCCAGGCAACCAGCACTGGCCAGCCACGCACTGCTTCACAAGTCACCTCACAACCACCACCACCAGGAGCAGCCAACACCCTAGCACTGCCCGACAAGGCACAGAGGCACAAGTGACCTCACAATGCTGCCTCCAGCTCTGGCCTCGCACACCCTGGGACACAAGGCACCAGCCACAGCACCAATGGCCACACCAAAAGGCACCTCCCAAGCACAAACAGCACCTTCCCACACTGACACATGCCTGCCAGGGCCTCACGCGGCACTCACCTCACAGCTGCCAAGAGCAGCCAGGCAACCAGCACTGGCCTAGCACGCACTGCTTCACAAGTGACCTCACAACCACCACCACCAGCAGCCGACAACAGCCTAGCACTGCCCGCCAAGGCACAGAGGCACAAGTGACCTCACAATGCTGCCTCCAGCTCTGGCCTCGCACACCTTGGCACACAAGGCACCAGCCACAGCACCAATGGCCACACCAAAAGGCACCTCCCAAGGACAAACAGCACCTTCCCACACTGACACATGCCTGCGACGGCCTCACGCAGCACTCACCTCACAGCTGCCAAGAGCAGCCAGGCAACCAGCACTGGTCCAGCATGCACTGCTTCACAAGTCACCTCACAACCACCACCACCACCAGCAGCCAACACCCTAGCACTGCCCGACAAGGCACAGAGGCACAAGTAAACTCACAATGCTGCCTCCAGCTCTGGCCTCGCACACCTCGGCACACAAGGCACCAGCCACAGCACCAATGGCCACACCAAAAGGCACCTCCCAAGCACAAACAGCACCTTCCCACACTGACACATGCCTGCCAGGGCCTCACTCAGCACTCACCTCACAGCTGCCAAGAGCAGCCAGGCAACCAGCACTGGCCTAGCACACACTGCTTCACAAGTGACCTCACAACCACCACCACCAGCAGCAGCCAACACCCTAGCACTGTCTGACAAGGCACAGAGGCACAAGTGACCTCACAATGCTGCCTCCAGCTCTGGATTCGCACACCCTGGGACACAAGGCACCAGCCACAGCACCAATGACCACACCAAAAGGCACCTCCCAAGCACAAAAAGCACCTTCCCACACTGACACATGCCTGCGACGGCCATACGCAGCACTAACCTCACAGCTGCCAAGAGCAGCCAGGCAACCAGCAGTGGCCAACCACGCACTGCTTCACAAGTCACCTCACAACCACCACCACCAGCAGCAGCCAACACCCTAGCACTGCCCGAAAAGGCACAGAGGCACAAGTAAACTCACAATGCTGCCTCCAGCTCTGGCCTCGCACACCCTGGGACACAAGGCACCAGCCACAGCACCAATGGCCACACCAAAAGGCACCTCCCAAGCACAAACAGCACCTTCCCACACTGACACATGCCTGCCAGGGCCTCACGCAGCACTCACCTCACAGCTGCCAAGAGCAGCCAGGCAACCAGCACTGGCCTAGCACGCACTGCTTCACAAGTGACCTCACAACCACCACCACCAGCAGCAGCCAACACCCTAGCACTGCCCGCCAAGGCACAGAGGCACAAGTGACCTCACAATGCTGCCTCCAGCTCTGGCCTCGCACACCCTGGGACACAAGGCACCAGCCACAGCACCAATGGCCACACCAAAAGGCACCTCCCAAGCACAAACAGCACCTTCCCACACTGACACATGCCTGCGACGGCTCACGCAGCACTCACCTCACAGCTGCCAAGAGCAGCCAGGCAACCAGCACTGGCCTAGCACGCACTGCTTCACAAGTCACCTCACAACCACCACCACCAGCAGCAGCCAACACCCTAGCACTGCCCGCCAAGGCACAGAGGCACAAGTGACCTCACAATGCTGCCTCCAGCTCTGGCCTCGCACACCCTGGGACACAAGGCACCAGCCACAGCACCAATGGCCACACCAAAAGGCACCTCCCAAGCACAAACAGCACCTTCCCACACTGACACATGCCTGCCAGGGCCTCACGCAGCACTCACCTCACAGCTGCCAAGAGCAGCCAGGCAACCAGCACTGGCCTAGCACGCACTGCTTCACAAGTGACCTCACAACCACCACCACCAGCAGCAGCCAACACCCTAGCACTGCCCGCCAAGGCACAGAGGCACAAGTGACCTCACAATGCTGCCTCCAGCTCTGGCCTCGCACACCCTGGGACACAAGGCACCAGCCACAGCACCAATGGCCACACCAAAAGGCACCTCCCAAGCACAAACAGCACCTTCCCACACTGACACATGCCTGCCAGGGCCTCACGCAGCACTCACCTCACAGCTGCCAAGAGCAGCCAGGCAACCAGCACTGGCCTAGCACGCACTGCTTCACAAGTGACCTCACAACCACCACCACCAGCAGCAGCCAACACCCTAGCACTGCCCACCAAGGCACAGAGGCACAAGTGACCTCACAATGCTGCCTCCAGATCTGGCCTCGCACACCCTGGGACACAAGGCACCAGCCACAGCACCAATGGCCACACCAAAAGGCACCTCCCAAGCACAAACAGCACCTTCCCACAGTGACACATGCCTGCGACAGCTCACGCAGCACTCACCTCACAGCTGCCAAGAGCAGCCAGGCAACCAGCACTGGCCAGCCACGCACTGCTTCACAAGTCACCTCACAACCACCACCACCAGCAGCAGCCAACACCCTAGCACTGCCCGACAAGGCACAGAGGCACAAGTAAACTCACAATGCTGCCTCCAGCTCTGGCTTCGCACACCCTGGGACACAAGGCAACAGCTACAGCACCAATGGCCACACCAAAAGGCACCTCCCAAGCACAAACAGCACCTTCCCACACTGACACATGCCTGCGACGGCCTCACACAGCACTCACCTCACAGCTGCCAAGAGCAGCCAGGCAACCAGCACTGGCCTAGCACGCACTGCTTCACAAGTCACCTCACAACCACCACCACCAGCAGCAGCCAACACCCTAGCACTGCCCAACAAGGCACAGAGGCACAAGTGACCTCACAATGCTGCCTCCAGCTCTGGCTTCGCACACCCTGGGACACAAGGCAACAGCTACAGCACCAATGGCCACACCAAAAGGCACCTCCCAAGCACAAACAGCACCTTCCCACACTGACACATGCCTGCGACGGCCTCACACAGCACTCACCTCACAGCTGCCAAGAGCAGCCAGGCAACCAGCACTGGCCAGCCACGCACTGCTTCACAAGTCACCTCACAACCACCACCACCAGCAGCAGCCAACACCCTAGCACTGCCCGACAAGGCACAGAGGCACAAGTAAACTCACAATGCTGCCTCCAGCTCTAGCCTCGCACACCTCAGCACACAAGGCACCAGCCACAGCACCAATGGCCACACCAAAAGGCACCTCCCAAGCACAAACAGCACCTTCCCACACTGACACATGCCTGCGACGGCTCACGCAGCACTCACCTCACAGCTGCCAAGAGCAGCCAGGCAACCAGCACTGGCCAGCCACGCACTGCTTCCCAAGTCACCTCACAACCACCACCACCAGCAGCAGCCAACACCCTAGCACTGCCCGCCAAGGCACAGAGGCACAAGTGACCTCACAATGCTGCCTCCAGCTCTGGCCTCGCACACCCTGGGACACAAGGCACCAGCCACAGCACCAATGACCACACCAAAAGGCACCTCCCAAGCACAAAAAGCACCTTCCCACACTGACACATGCCTGCGACGGCCTCACGCAGCACTCACCTCACAGCTGCCAAGAGCAGCCAGGCATCCAGCACTGGCCAGCCACGCACTGCTTCCCAAGTCACCTCACAACCACCACCACCAGCAGCAGCCAACACCCTAGCACTGCCCGCCAAGGCACAGAGGCACAAGTGACCTCACAATGCTGCCTCCAGCTCTGGCCTCGCACACCCTGGGACACAAGGCACCAGCCACAGCACCAATGACCACACCAAAAGGCACCTCCCAAGCACAAAAAGCACCTTCCCACACTGACACATGCCTGCGACGGCCTCACGCAGCACTCACCTCACAGCTGCCAAGAGCAGCCAGGCAACCAGCACTGGCCTAGCACGCACTGCTTCACAAGTCACCTCACAACCACCACCACCAGCAGCAGCCAACACCCTAGCACTGCCCGCCAAGGCACAGAGGCACAAGTGACCTCACAATGCTGCCTCCAGCTCTGGCCTCGCACACCCTGGGACACAAGGCACCAGCCACAGCACCAATGACCACACCAAAAGGCACCTCCCAAGCACAAAAAGCACCTTCCCACACTGACACATGCCTGCGACGGCCTCACGCAGCACTCACCTCACAGCTGCCAAGAGCAGCCAGGCATCCAGCACTGGCCAGCCACGCACTGCTTCCCAAGTCACCTCACAACCACCACCACCAGCAGCAGCCAACACCCTAGCACTGCCCGCCAAGGCACAGAGGCACAAGTGACCTCACAATGCTGCCTCCAGCTCTGGCCTCGCACACCCTGGGACACAAGGCACCAGCCACAGCACCAATGACCACACCAAAAGGCACCTCCCAAGCACAAAAAGCACCTTCCCACACTGACACATGCCTGCGACGGCCTCACGCAGCACTCACCTCACAGCTGCCAAGAGCAGCCAGGCAACCAGCACTGGCCTAGCACGCACTGCTTCACAAGTCACCTCACAACCACCACCACCAGCAGCAGCCAACACCCTAGCACTGCCCGCCAAGGCACAGAGGCACAAGTGACCTCACAATGCTGCCTCCAGCTCTGGCCTCGCACACCCTGGGACACAAGGCACCAGCCACAGCACCAATGGCCACACCAAAAGGCACCTCCCAAGCACAAACAGCACCTTCCCACACTGACACATGCCTGCGACGGCTCACGCAGCACTCACCTCACAGCTGCCAAGAGCAGCCAGGCAACCAGCACTGGCCAGCCACGCACTGCTTCCCAAGTCACCTCACAACCACCACCACCAGCAGCAGCCAACACCCTAGCACTGCCCGCCAAGGCACAGAGGCACAAGTGACCTCACAATGCTGCCTCCAGCTCTGGCCTCGCACACCCTGGGACACAAGGCACCAGCCACAGCACCAATGACCACACCAAAAGGCACCTCCCAAGCACAAAAAGCACCTTCCCACACTGACACATGCCTGCGACGGCCTCACGCAGCACTCACCTCACAGCTGCCAAGAGCAGCCAGGCATCCAGCACTGGCCAGCCACGCACTGCTTCCCAAGTCACCTCACAACCACCACCACCAGCAGCAGCCAACACCCTAGCACTGCCCGCCAAGGCACAGAGGCACAAGTGACCTCACAATGCTGCCTCCAGCTCTGGCCTCGCACACCCTGGGACACAAGGCACCAGCCACAGCACCAATGACCACACCAAAAGGCACCTCCCAAGCACAAAAAGCACCTTCCCACACTGACACATGCCTGCGACGGCCTCACGCAGCACTCACCTCACAGCTGCCAAGAGCAGCCAGGCAACCAGCACTGGCCTAGCACGCACTGCTTCACAAGTCACCTCACAACCACCACCACCAGCAGCAGCCAACACCCTAGCACTGCCCGCCAAGGCACAGAGGCACAAGTGACCTCACAATGCTGCCTCCAGCTCTGGCCTCGCACACCCTGGGACACAAGGCACCAGCCACAGCACCAATGACCACACCAAAAGGCACCTCCCAAGCACAAAAAGCACCTTCCCACACTGACACATGCCTGCGACGGCCTCACGCAGCACTCACCTCACAGCTGCCAAGAGCAGCCAGGCATCCAGCACTGGCCAGCCACGCACTGCTTCCCAAGTCACCTCACAACCACCACCACCAGCAGCAGCCAACACCCTAGCACTGCCCGACAAGGCACAGAGGCACAAGTGACCTCACAATGCTGCCTCCAGCTCTGGCCTCGCACACCCTGGGACACAAGGCACCAGCCACAGCACCAATGACCACACCAAAAGGCACCTCCCAAGCACAAAAAGCACCTTCCCACACTGACACATGCCTGCGACGGCCTCACGCAGCACTCACCTCACAGCTGCCAAGAGCAGCCAGGCAACCAGCACTGGCCTAGCACGCACTGCTTCACAAGTCACCTCACAACCACCACCACCAGCAGCAGCCAACACCCTAGCACTGCCCGCCAAGGCACAGAGGCACAAGTGACCTCACAATGCTGCCTCCAGCTCTGGCCTCGCACACCCTGGGACACAAGGCACCAGCCACAGCACCAATGGCCACACCAAAAGGCACCTCCCAAGCACAAACAGCACCTTCCCACACTGACACATGCCTGCGACGGCTCACGCAGCACTCACCTCACAGCTGCCAAGAGCAGCCAGGCAACCAGCACTGGCCAGCCACGCACTGCTTCCCAAGTCACCTCACAACCACCACCACCAGCAGCAGCCAACACCCTAGCACTGCCCGCCAAGGCACAGAGGCACAAGTGACCTCACAATGCTGCCTCCAGCTCTGGCCTCGCACACCCTGGGACACAAGGCACCAGCCACAGCACCAATGACCACACCAAAAGGCACCTCCCAAGCACAAAAAGCACCTTCCCACACTGACACATGCCTGCGACGGCCTCACGCAGCACTCACCTCACAGCTGCCAAGAGCAGCCAGGCATCCAGCACTGGCCAGCCACGCACTGCTTCCCAAGTCACCTCACAACCACCACCACCAGCAGCAGCCAACACCCTAGCACTGCCCGCCAAGGCACAGAGGCACAAGTGACCTCACAATGCTGCCTCCAGCTCTGGCCTCGCACACCCTGGGACACAAGGCACCAGCCACAGCACCAATGACCACACCAAAAGGCACCTCCCAAGCACAAAAAGCACCTTCCCACACTGACACATGCCTGCGACGGCCTCACGCAGCACTCACCTCACAGCTGCCAAGAGCAGCCAGGCAACCAGCACTGGCCTAGCACGCACTGCTTCACAAGTGACCTCACAACCACCACCACCAGCAGCAGCCAACACCCTAGCACTGCCCGCCAAGGCACAGAGGCACAAGTGACCTCACAATGCTGCCTCCAGCTCTGGCCTCGCACACCCTGGGACACAAGGCACCAGCCACAGCACCAATGACCACACCAAAAGGCACCTCCCAAGCACAAACAGCACCTTCCCACACTGACACATGCCTGCGACGGCCTCACGCAGCACTCACCTCACAGCTGCCAAGAGCAGCCAGGCAACCAGCACTGGCCAGCCACGCACTGCTTCACAAGTCACCTCACAACCACCACCACCAGCAGCAGCCAACACCCTAGCACTGCCCGCCAAGGCACAGAGGCACAAGTGACCTCACAATGCTGCCTCCAGCTCTGGCCTCGCACACCCTGGGACACAAGGCACCAGCCACAGCACCAATGGCCACACCAAAAGGCACCTCCCAAGCACAAACAGCACCTTCCCACACTGACACATGCCTGCGACGGCCTCACGCAGCACTCACCTCACAGCTGCCAAGAGCAGCCAGGCAACCAGCACTGGCCTAGCACGCACTGCTTCACAAGTGACCTCACAACCACCACCACCAGCAGCAGCCAACACCCTAGCACTGCCCGACAAGGCACAGAGGCCCAAGTGACCTCACAATGCTGCCTCCAGCTCTGGCCTCGCACACCCTGGGACACAAGGCACCAGCCACAGCACCAATGGCCACACCAAAAGGCACCTCCCAAGCACAAAAAGCACCTTCCCACACTGACACATGCCTGCGACGGCCTCACGCAGCACTCACCTCACAGCTGCCAAGAGCAGCCAGGCAACCAGCACTGGCCAGCCACGCACTGCTTCACAAGTCACCTCACAACCACCACCACCAGCAGCAGCCAACACCCTAGCACTGCCCGCCAAGGCACAGAGGCACAAGTGACCTCACAATGCTGCCTCCAGCTCTGGCCTCTCACACCCTGGGACACAAGGCACCAGCCACAGCACCAATGGCCACACCAAAAGGCACCTCCCAAGCACAAACAGCACCTTCCCACACTGACACATGCCTGCGACGGCCTCACGCAGCACTCACCTCACAGCTGCCAAGAGCAGCCAGGCAACCAGCACTGGCCTAGCACGCACTGCTTCACAAGTCACCTCAAAACCACCACCACCAGCAGCAGCCAACACCCTAGCACTGCCCGCCAAGGCACAGAGGCACAAGTGACCTCACAATGCTGCCTCCAGCTCTGGCCTCGCACACCCTGGGACACAAGGCACCAGCCACAGCACCAATGGCCACACCAAAAGGCACCTCCCAAGCACAAACAGCACCTTCCCACACTGACACATGCCTGCGACGGCTCACGCAGCACTCACCTCACAGCTGCCAAGAGCAGCCAGGCAACCAGCACTGGCCAGCCACGCACTGCTTCCCAAGTCACCTCACAACCACCACCACCAGCAGCAGCCAACACCCTAACACTGCCCGCCAAGGCACAGAGGCACAAGTGACCTCACAATGCTGCCTCCAGCTCTGGCCTCGCACACCCTGGGACACAAGGCACCAGCCACAGCACCAATGACCACACCAAAAGGCACCTCCCAAGCACAAAAAGCACCTTCCCACACTGACACATGCCTGCGACGGCCTCACGCAGCACTCACCTCACAGCTGCCAAGAGCAGCCAGGCATCCAGCACTGGCCAGCCACGCACTGCTTCCCAAGTCACCTCACAACCACCACCACCAGCAGCAGCCAACACCCTAGCACTGCCCGCCAAGGCACAGAGGCACAAGTGACCTCACAATGCTGCCTCCAGCTCTGGCCTCGCACACCCTGGGACACAAGGCACCAGCCACAGCACCAATGACCACACCAAAAGGCACCTCCCAAGCACAAAAAGCACCTTCCCACACTGACACATGCCTGCGACGGCCTCACGCAGCACTCACCTCACAGCTGCCAAGAGCAGCCAGGCAACCAGCACTGGCCTAGCACGCACTGCTTCACAAGTGACCTCACAACCACCACCACCAGCAGCAGCCAACACCCTAGCACTGCCCGCCAAGGCACAGAGGCACAAGTGACCTCACAATGCTGCCTCCAGCTCTGGCCTCGCACACCCTGGGACACAAGGCACCAGCCACAGCACCAATGACCACACCAAAAGGCACCTCCCAAGCACAAACAGCACCTTCCCACACTGACACATGCCTGCGACGGCCTCACGCAGCACTCACCTCACAGCTGCCAAGAGCAGCCAGGCAACCAGCACTGGCCAGCCACGCACTGCTTCACAAGTCACCTCACAACCACCACCACCAGCAGCAGCCAACACCCTAGCACTGCCCGCCAAGGCACAGAGGCACAAGTGACCTCACAATGCTGCCTCCAGCTCTGGCCTCGCACACCCTGGGACACAAGGCACCAGCCACAGCACCAATGGCCACACCAAAAGGCACCTCCCAAGCACAAACAGCACCTTCCCACACTGACACATGCCTGCGACGGCCTCACGCAGCACTCACCTCACAGCTGCCAAGAGCAGCCAGGCAACCAGCACTGGCCTAGCACGCACTGCTTCACAAGTGACCTCACAACCACCACCACCAGCAGCAGCCAACACCCTAGCACTGCCCGACAAGGCACAGAGGCCCAAGTGACCTCACAATGCTGCCTCCAGCTCTGGCCTCGCACACCCTGGGACACAAGGCACCAGCCACAGCACCAATGGCCACACCAAAAGGCACCTCCCAAGCACAAAAAGCACCTTCCCACACTGACACATGCCTGCGACGGCCTCACGCAGCACTCACCTCACAGCTGCCAAGAGCAGCCAGGCAACCAGCACTGGCCAGCCACGCACTGCTTCACAAGTCACCTCACAACCACCACCACCAGCAGCAGCCAACACCCTAGCACTGCCCGCCAAGGCACAGAGGCACAAGTGACCTCACAATGCTGCCTCCAGCTCTGGCCTCGCACACCCTGGGACACAAGGCACCAGCCACAGCACCAATGGCCACACCAAAAGGCACCTCCCAAGCACAAACAGCACCTTCCCACACTGACACATGCCTGCGACGGCCTCACGCAGCACTCACCTCACAGCTGCCAAGAGCAGCCAGGCAACCAGCACTGGCCTAGCACGCACTGCTTCACAAGTGAACCTCACAACCACCACCACCAGCAGCAGCCAACACCCTAGCACTGCCCGACAAGGCACAGAGGCCCAAGTGACCTCACAATGCTGCCTCCAGCTCTGGCCTCGCACACCCTGGGACACAAGGCACCAGCCACAGCACCAATGGCCACACCAAAAGGCACCTCCCAAGCACAAACAGCACCTTCCCACACTGACACATGCCTGCCAGGGCCTCACGCAGCACTCACCTCACAGCTGCCAAGAGCAGCCAGGGCAACCAGCACTGGCCTAGCACGCACTGCTTCACAAGTGACCTCACAACCACCACCACCAGCAGCAGCCAACACCCTAGCACTGCCCGCCAAGGCACAGAGGCACAAGTGACCTCACAATGCTGCCTCCAGCTCTGGCCTCGCACACCCTGGGACACAAGGCACCAGCCACAGCACCAATGGCCACACCAAAAGGCACCTCCCAAGCACAAACAGCACCTTCCCACACTGACACATGCCTGCGCACGGCCTCACGCAGCACTCACCTCACAGCTGCCAAGAGCAGCCAGGCAACCAGCACTGGCTAGCACGCACTGCTTCACAAGTGACCTCACAACCACCACCACCAGCAGCAGCCAACACCCTAGCACTGCCCACAAGGCACAGAGGCACAAGTGACCTCACAATGCTGCCTCCAGATCCTGGCCTCGCACACCCTGGGACACAAGGCACCAGCCACAGCACCACTGGCCACACCAAAAGGCACCTCCCAAGCACAAACAGCACCTTCCCACAGTGACACATGCCTGCGACAGCCTCACGCAGCACTCACCTCACAGCTGCCCAAGAGCAGCCAGCAACCAGCACTGGCCAACCACGCACTGCTTCACAAGTCACCTCACACAACCACCACCACCAGCAGCAGCCAACACCCTAGCACTGCCCGCCAAGGCACAGAGGCACAAGTGACCTCACAATGCTGCCTCCAGCTCTGGCCTCGCACACCCTGGGACACAAGGCACCAGCCACAGCACCAATGGCCACACCAAAAGGCACCTCCCAAGCACAAACAGCACCTTCCCACACTGACACATGCCTGCGACGGCCTCACGCAGCACTCACCTCACCAGCTGCCAAGAGCAGCCAGGCAACCAGCACTGGCCTAGCACGCACTTGCTTCACAAGTCACCTCACAACCACCACCACCAGCAGCAGCCAACACCCTAGCACTGCCCGCCCAAGGCACAGAGGCACACAGTGACCTCACAATGCTGCCTCCAGCTCTGGCCTCGCACACCCTGGGACACAAGGCACCAGCCACAGCACCAATGGCCACACCAAAAGGCACCTCCCAAGCACAAACAGCACCTTCCCACACTGACACATGCCTGCGAGGGTCTCACGCAGCACTCACCTCACAGCTGCCAAGAGCAGCCAGGCAACCAGCACTGGCCCTAGCACGCACTGCTTCACAAGTGACCTCACAACCACCACCACCAGCAGCAGCCAACACCCTAGCACTGCCCGCCAAGGCACAGAGGCACAAGTGACCTCACAATGCTGCCTCCAGCTCTGGCCTCGCACACCCTGGGACACAAGGCACCAGCCACAGCACCAATGGCCACACCAAAAGGCACCTCCCCAAGGACAAACAGCACCTTCCCACACTGACACATGCCTGCGACGGCCTCACGCAGCACTCACCTCACAGCTGCCAAGAGCAGCCAGGCAACCAGCACTGGCAGCCACGCACTGCTTCCCAAGTCACCCACACACCAACCCCCCCCCCCCCACCTCAGCAGCAGCCAACACCCTAGCACTGCCCGCCAAGGCACAGAGGCACAAGTGACCTCACAATGCTGCTCCTCCAGCTCTGGCCTCGCACACCCTGGGACACAAGGCACCAGCCACAGCACCAATGACCACACCAAAAGGCACGCTCCCAAGCACAAAAAAGCACCTTCCCACACTGACACATGCCTGCGACGGCTCACGCAGCACTCACCTCACAGCTGCCAAGAGCAGCCAGGCATCCAGCACTGGCCAGCCACGCACTGCTTCACAAGTCACCTCACAACCACCACCACCAGCAGCAGCCAACACCCTAGCACTGCCCGCCAAGGCACAGAGGCACAAAGTGACCTCACAATGCTGCCTCCAGCTCTGGCCTCGCACACCCTGGACACAAGGCACCAGCCACAGCACCAATGACCCACACCAAAAGGCACCTCCCAAGCACAAAAAGCACCTTCCCACACTGACACATGCCTGCGACGGCCTCACGCAGCACTCACCTCACAGCTGCCAAGAGCAGCCCAGGCAACCAGCACTGGCCCTAGCACGCACTGCTTCACAAGTCACCTCACAACCACCACCACCAGCAGCAGCCAACACCCTAGCACTGCCCGACAAGGCACAGAGGCACAAGTGACCTCACAATGCTGCCTCCAGCTCTGGCCTCGCACACCCTGGGACACAAGGCACCAGCCACAGCACCAATGACCACACCAAAAGCACCTCCCAAGCACAAAAAGCACCTTCCCACACTGACACCATGCCTGCGACGGCCTCACGCAGCACTCACCTCACAGCTGCCAAGAGCAGCCAGGCATCCAGCACTGGCCAGCCACGCACTGCTTCCAAGTCACCTCACAACCACCACCACCAGCAGCAGCCAACACCCTAGCACTTGCCCGCCAAGGCACAGAGGCACAAGTGACCTCACAATGCTGCCTCCAGCTCTGGCCATCGCACACCCTGGGACACAAGGCACCAGCCACAGCACACAATGGCCACACCAAAAGGCACCTCCCAAGCACAAACAGCACCTTCCCACACTGACACATGCCTGCGACGGCCTCACGCAGCACTCACCTCACAGCTGCCAAGAGCAGCCAGGCAACCAGCACTGGCCTAGCACGCACTGCTTCACAAGTCACCTCACAACCACCACCACCAGCAGCAGCCAACAACCCTAGCACTGCCCGCCAAGGCACAGAGGCACAAGTGACCTCACAATGCTGCCTCCAGCTCTGGCCTCGACACCCTGGGGACACAAGGCACCAGCCACAGCACCAATGGCCACACCAAAAGGCACCTCCCAAGCACAAACTGCACCTTCCCACACTGACACATGCCTGCGAGCGGTCTCACGCAGCACTCACCTCACAGCTGCCAAGAGCAGCCAGGCAACCAGCACTGGCCTAGCACGCACTGCTTCACAAGTGACCTCACAACCACCACCACCAGCAGCAGCCAACACCCTAGCACTGCCCGCCAAGGCACAGAGGCACAAGTGACCTCACAATGCTGCCTCCAGCTCTGGCCTCGCACACCCTGGGACACAAGGCACCAGCCACAGCACCAATGGCCACACCAAAAGGCACCTCCCAAGACAAACAGCACCTTCCCACACTGACACATGCCTGCCGACGGCTCACGCCAGCACTCACCTCACAGCTGCCAAAGAGCGAGCCGAGGCAACCAGCACTGGCCAGCCAACCGCACTGCTTCCCAAGTCACCTCACAACCACCACCACCAGCAGCAGCCAACACCCTAGCACTGCCCGCCAAGGCACAGAGGCACAAGTGACCTCACAATGCTGCCTCCAGCTCTGGCCTCGCACACCCTGGGACACAAGGCACCAGCCACAGCACCAATGACCCACACCAAAAGGCACCTCCCAAGCACAAAAAGCACCTCCCACACTGTACACATGCCTGCGACGGCCTCACGCAGCACTCACCTCACAGCTGCCAAGAGCAGCCAGGCAACCAGCACTGGCCAGCCACGCACTGCTGTCCCAAGTCACCTCACAACCACCACCACCAGCAGCAGCCAACACCCTAGCACTGCCCGCCAAGGCACAGAGGCACAAGTGACCCTCACAATGCTGCCTCCAGCTCTGGCCTCGCACACCCTGGGACACAAGGCACCAGCCACAGCACCAATGACCCACACCAAAAGGCACCTCCCAAGCACAAAAAGCACCTTCCCCACACTGACAACATGCCTGCGACGGCCTCTACGCAGCACTCACCTCACAGCTGCCAAGAGCAGCCAGGCATCCAGCACTGGCCTAGCACGCACTGCTTCACAAGTCACCTCACAACCACCACCACCAGCAGCAGCCAACACCCTAGCACTGCCCGCCAAGGCACAGAGGCACAAGTGACCTCACAATGCTGCCTCCAGCTCTGGCCTCGCACACCCTGGGACACAGAGGACACCAGCCACAGCACCAATGACCACACCAAAAGGCACCTCCAAGCACAAAAAGCACCTTCCCACACTGACACATGCCTGCGACGGCCTCACGCAGCACTCACCTCACAGCTGCCAAGAGCAGCCAGGCATCCAGCACTGGCCTAGCCACGCACTGCTTCCCAAGTCACCTCACACCACCACCACCAGCAGCAGCCAACACCCTAGCACTGCCCGCCAAGGCAAATCAGAGGCACAAGTGACCTCACAATGCTGCCTCCAGCTCTGGCCTCGCACACCCTGGGACACAAAGGCACCAGCCACAGCACCAATGACCACACCAAAAGGCACCTCCCATGCACAAAAAGCACCTTCCCACACTGACACATGCCTGCGACGGCCTCTACGCAGCACTCACCTCACAGCTGCCAAGAGCAGCAGGCAACCAGCACTGGCCTAGCACGCACTGCTTCACAAGTCACCTCACAACCACCACCACCAGCAGCAGCCAACACCTAGCACTGCCCGCCAAGGCACAGAGGCAACAAGTGACCTCACAATGCTGCCTCCAGCTCTGGCCTCGCACACCCTGGGACACAAGGCCACCAG